>NW_022436983.1:17704353-17714179 GCF_009761245.1 Sapajus apella
AAAGTGCTAGGATTGCTGAGCCACCAGGCCCGGCCAGCATCAGTTTTTTTTGTTGTTGTTTTTTTTTGTTTTTTTTTTTAAATATAATTTCACTCTGTCATCCAGTCTAGAGTGCAGTGGTGTAATCTTGGCTCACTGCACCTTCCACCTCCTGGGTTCAAGTGATTCTCCTGCCTCAGCCTCCTGAATAGCTGGGATTATTGACGCACACCACTACACCCAACCTTTTTTTTTTTTTTTTTTTTGAGATGGAATTTTGCTCTTGTTTACCAGGCTGGAGTGCAGTGGTACGATCTCAGCTCACCACAACCTCTGCCTCCTGGGTTCAAGCAATTCTCCTTCCTCAGCCTCCCAAGTAGCTAGAATTATAGGCTTGTACCACCATGCCTGGCTAATTTTGTAATTTTAGTAGTGACGGGGTTTCTCCATGTTGGTTGGTCTGATTTCAAACTCTCAACCTCCCAAAGTGCTGGGATTAATAGACGTGAGCCACCAACCCAGCCAGCATAAGCTGTTAATATGGGCAATACAGATGAAATCCCAGAAGAATAAGGTCAAAGTGAAAGTGATTTTTTTTTAATAAGCTTGAAAACATCCCTTTAGTTCAGGTCTTAGAGATTAATTTTCACTGAGTATTTATTTGTAAATGAGTGGCGATGATACCAATCTTAATGTGTATCTGTAGTGTGGGTGAAGAAAGAACAGTCTGGTTCGAAAGAAGAGGCTAACAGTTAATAGCATTAGTGTTTAACAGATGTAGAAAGTATTCTTCAGTTTGTTGTCAAATGTTCAACTGTGTGTACTTTGAAAACCTGATCTTTGCAGATTGAACAAGAAAAATTAGCATCTATGAAAAAGCAAGATGAAGACAAAGATAAAAGGGATAAGGAAGAGAAAGAAAGCAGCAGAGAAAAAAGGGAGAGATCTCGTAGCCCAAGAAGGTATCATACAATAGATGCGTAACTATGTTTTATAGGTACTTTAGGTCTTGAGAAATTCTGTGTGTAGAAACTTTCTTAGTTAAAAAGGAATCTAACAACACTATTCAGGGAATTTGTTCCCTCATGCGGTTTTCATGGTGAACTGTGGCTTGCCTCTGGACTAAAGAAATTTGTCATCTTTTGTTTGAGACAGATTGTTTAATAAGTGTCTCTCAAATCTTGATGAGTTATCCAACTTTAAATTCCTAAATCAAAACTTTAAACTTTTCTTCCATATTGCTTTAGTGCATAACAGTTAATTTTTAGACTGTTTTTTAAAATGTACTCTGACTCATTTTTTTCTTTCAATTTCCTTTCTTCTAAAAAGAAATCTGTACTCATTAGCCGTTCATGTAATACTTAACCTAATTCCCTGTTCTGCTTTTCTTAGATGGTTGTACTGAACCCAAACTTCAGATCATTTAGTTTTCCTCCTTCCATGAGACTATTGTTAGGTTCACATTTTTAAATCCACGACTCAGCTTCTGTATTTGTGGTAAGAGGTGAGAACTCCATTAGGCTTTTTATTTTTAGGGTTCTGCTTACTTCTTTCATAAATGTCTGCTGGAATTAGTAAACAGAAGAGGTAATTTTTTTTGTCCCTTTCATTTATATATTTGATACTAAAACCTCTTTATGGAAGTAATACTTACAGAGCTAAGCACAAATTGTCATGTTGGTAACTACTTGGCTACTGATGAAGTATGTCTGCCATTTTCCTTCTGTGAATAAGAAAAAAATCTTCAAGTTAGCAAGCTACTACTAAAAAGAAAGAGGTTTTCTCCTCTTCCAAGAAAGCTATATTCTGCATGTTCGATATATTTCTCTTTACTGAAGAACATGTTGCCTTAATGGCACTAGTCATTTTTCTGGCATACCAAGGCTCTTCTGATGAACTCTGTTGTTGTCGGTCTGCATCTAAATGTTATATGTTTGGGAGTTTGATTTATTGATTTATTGTCAAAGATTATCCGTTTGCTTTAAAGCATCCTCTTTGCCTCTGAAAAGTTGGTCTTTTGATCTCTGGGAATGATTAAGAACCTAAGTCTAGAGTCCCAAGTCAATGCTTTCCTCCCTTATAACTGATATACTCGAGAATGGTATCTTTCATTTACTTATCTTTCTCTTCCCTATTGGGTAGATGAGATTAAGATGTCTTATTTCCATAGGAAAATATCTCAGATGTAAACAGCAGTAGTGTAACTAAAGATTAATCCTCAGTTCTCCCTTTGACTCTTCTCTCCCATTCCATGTTGTTCAAAAACCTGAAAAAAATTACTTTCATCCTAGACGCAAATCCAGATCTCCTTCCCCTAGAAGACGATCTTCCCCTGTCAGGAGAGAGAGAAAGCGCAGTCATTCTCGATCTCCCCGTCACAGAACCAAGAGCCGGAGTCCTTCCCCTGCTCCAGAAAAGAAGGAAAAAACTCCAGAGCTCCCAGAACCTTCAGTGAAAGTAAAAGAACCTTCAGTACAAGAGGCCACTTCTACTAGGCAAGTACATAAAAATTCATTTATAGTCACAATTTTAGATTGTTGATAGTGACTGCGAATATGACATCTCTGAGTTAAAATCAGACTACTTATTTTCCTTTGAGGTTTTTAAAATTATAAAATTAGTTCATTAAAAATAAATTGTTTAGGAGAATATATTTAAAGAAAATGCCCCAAAGGTGGTGACCACTACTATCTTTTGGTTGTGTTGCCTCAGGTATTTTATATTGTAACTTGTTTTTTTTTCTCAATGTATTGTCGACAACTTTGCACTTAATGTAGGTGGTTGCCACATGGGGTGGCCCATGCCTGTAAACTCAGCACTTGGGGAGGCTGATGTAGGTGAATCTCGTGAGCTCAGGAGTTCGAGACCAGCCTGGGACATCGTGAAACTCCATCAGTACTAAGAAATAATAATAATAGTAACAAAAACTTGCTAGGCATGGTGGCACATGCCTATAGTCCCAACTACTCAGGAGGCCGAGGTGGGAGAATCACTTGAGCCTGGGAGGTTGAGGCTCCAGTGCACTCCAGCCTGAGTGAGTGAGTGAGACCCTGTCTCAAAAGAAGAAAAGAAAATGTACATTAGTTTCTCACTGGGTTTCACTGATAGGTATATATCTATCTTTTGGAGCAAGAAACAAGTCTGTAAATTTTGGAAAGTTTTACAAAAGAAGAAAGACTTTATTACATCATTGTATAATAATTTAGAAGTCTGAGTAGAAGAAGGAAAAAAAAATAAGCTTTTGTTTCTACAGTGACATTCTGAAAGTTCCCAAACCTGAACCTGTACCAGAGCCTAAAGAACCTTCTCCAGAAAAAAATTCCAAAAAAGAAAAGGAGAAGGAAAAGACCCGACCACGATCTCGGTCACGCTCCAAATCAAGATCCCGGACGCGGTCCCGCTCTCCTTCTCACACTCGACCTAGACGGCGCCATAGATCTCGATCGAGGTGAGTTGTGGCTCTAAGATCAACAAAGATCTTGGGTTTTATATGCTACTCTACTGGGTACAATTAGATAAATAATTTCAAAACAGTGAAAGATGTTTAGTACATATATTTTTTGAATGTGCATGGAAAATTTGAGGACACTTTTCTGTGTGTCATTAAAAGCTCTATATAATGGAAAATTGTGATCCTTGAAATTTATTTTTTAAATATGGCCATGGAGAAAACTAAGCCAAGAAATTCCTCACTCCTGGTTTATTCAGGACCTAATTCTGTTTATTATGGCAGATCATATTCACCTAGAAGGCGGCCAAGCCCAAGAAGGCGGCCATCTCCTCGAAGAAGAACTCCACCAAGGAGAATGCCTCCTCCACCAAGGCATAGAAGGAGTAGATCACCAGTAAGACGGTGAGATTTTTTAAATTTGGAGGTGTCAAGTGTTTGGCAGTTTTGGATAATTTTTCTTCTAGAATAATCTCTAAATTAATGTCCCCTGGAGGAAATAACTCATTAGATAATGTCTTCTAAAGAGTCTGTTTCATTTGAAGTGTAATGCAGTTGTTTATGTTATGAAAAATGTCTAGTCTGGTGTTGGAAAATAAACAAGAAATTCATCATCTTATTGGTACTTTCTGTTAACTTTTACCCTTCTAGACTTCACCAAGAAAGCCTATGTAAAGTAAGGGAATTGGCCACCTGCTCTTGGGCTTTTAATTGGCTTCTGAAAAGTACTTATTATAGGGCCAGTAAGCTCCCTTTACCAGTATTGAAGTAATTCATTTGCTGTTATACTTTGAGAAAAACATTTTTGTGTAGTTTTTTTTCATTATAGAAGTAATGAGGCTTATAAATAATTCAGACAGAGCTAGCATAACTCGGAAGTGTTCCATAATCCCAGGAGAATGTATCTATAGTCCATAGATATAATTGTTACTAGTTTTGTGTCTAGTTATTTTTGAAAACCAACTGTACCAGTTTGTTTTTTTTTTTTTTCTTAAATCTTTCCAAAATGAGCATAAGATAAAATATTTGGATCTTGGGTGTATCACTTTAAACAGAAAGTTTGTGGCTGAATCTACCCAAAGTAAAGTCCTAGTGCACTGGTAGCAGAGTTTTTATGCTTCTTGACAATATATTTCACCTGGCTTTTGAAGGAACACCAATGATGAAGCTTCCAGTTATATTTTGGACAGAATTTTTTGTTTGAATCTTTTGAAGTTTTTTCAGGTAACCAAATCAATTTGGAAATAAAGAGGGGAAACATCAGATAAGCTCTGTAGAGTTACTTTGTTGCTGCAGTTAGGTTTTTCAGAGTCCCATACTTTTGAAAATTTTCTTCGGGGAGGGAGTTGTCAAGGTATGTTGAACTACTGCTATTGTTAGAAAGAACGGATGTGTTAACTGTTCATAGAGGAGATTAGTGAGGTTATTGGTCAGTCCGTTTTCATGCATCAACATTTTTCTAATTTCCCTTTAGGAGAAAAGTAATGCTGGTGCTTCCTAGTACGAGATTAGTGGAAACAGCTATTTCTTATACTGGAGTTTTGCAAACAGCATGTTTTAATTGTGCTTACTCAGCCATTTAGCATTCAGAATATTTTGCAGATTGTTTTAAGATTCCCTTTCAGCCAGTTTTTATCTCACACTTAAGGTAGGGTTTCTTTTTTTCAGGTTCTCAGGAATTCTTCCGCCAAAGGTGAATTCTGCAGGTACACATAATTGCAACAGAACTTAACACAAATTTTGCCGCAGAATTCGAGAGGCCCCTGCTTCTAAGTTTATGTAGCTAAATGATTCTTAGTCTTGCACATCTTTTTAAAAAATGCAACCTAAAGGTTTCTCAACATTTTGTTATTAAATGAAAAATACCTTGCCACTCAAATTTTGTATGCAAACTCCAAAACACCAATACCATTCCTAAGGCAGAAGGACTAGTTAGTTATTTTATTGTAGCATTCAACCTGACAAGTTGTATAACTGGAGAGAGAACACAGACAGAAGCATATGTCAGATTAAGTTGTTTATTTAGTCTCAGAACTAGCTGTTTCCTGGCCTAGGTTATGGTTTTTTTCCCATTCTTTTGGACTCATTTATGTGCTTAGCTACATAAACTCAAAAGTTGGATAAAAATAGCTGTATTTTTGTGTAAACTGTTCATACCTATAAGGCCGTTCTTTGTAAGTGTACAAGTAGTGAATATGAATACTTTATTCCACAGAAGAAGACGTTCGTCAGCATCCTTGTCTGGGAGTAGCTCATCATCCTCTTCATCTCGTTCCCGGTCACCACCAAAGAAGCCTCCCAAGAGAACATCCAGCCCCCCTCGAAAAACTCGTAGGTTATCTCCTTCAGCAAGTCCTCCAAGGCGAAGGCACAGGCCATCACCTCCTGCAACTCCACCACCCAAAACTCGGCATTCCCCAACACCCCAGCAGTCAAACCGTACAAGAAAAAGTCGTGTTTCCGTGTCTCCAGGGAGAACTTCAGGTAAAGGTAAAAATCAAACACATATGAAACATGTTCTCTCTTTCTTTGGCTACAAAGCATAGTTATTGCTCCCTGTTCACTCTCAAAATATGAAATAGCTAGGTAGTATTTGTATCTGATATTCTCTGTAGGTTTGCTTATAGGCTTACTTCTTTTCCTGCTTTAAAATTTCGGGGCTTTTTTAATGTGTAAAAGAGTTTCGTTTTTAGCAGTGCCCTGGCATTGCGCGATGGAGAAATCTATTACCAGCCGTGGGCTGTTTGAGTTGGGGTAACATATCAAAGTTTGTGTTGGCATGATAAGGGATCATTTTATTACTAGGAGGCCAGTTAACTTTTTTTTCAAGCTTTTTGGTTTGATATCTTAAGTAAGAGGACTTCATATTCTCAAAAGTTCTTTCTTGTCCGCGTAGCGCTCCCAAGCAAAGGACATAGTGTCCTCTTAAAAGCTGATTTATTTTTTTAATTTAGGCTCTAGGCAGGGTTCTTCTGAGTGTTGTCCTTGCTTTATTCTGCAGATTGATTTCTGAGGAATTTATGATCTGTGATCCTGCCAGGCAAGTAGAATGCTGTGTTAGTCTTGAGTGAAGGTTGTGGTCTATTGGGGTTTGTTCTGTGAGCATTAAATACGCATGGAAAAAACTGTAGTGTCCATTTGAACCAGGCTCTCTGGAGCTTAGGGCTGGAATGATACACACAGCCTAAAAGGTGAGTAGTAAGGGACGGGGAAGATCTTAAAAGCTGCTACAGCAATTGAATTTTAAGGAGCAATCTGTAGATTAACATATACTGGGGTTATTATGACCATATTGAAAATAGCAGGTAGAACCAGGTGTGGTGGCATGGAGCCTGTAGAGTCCCAGCTACTTAGAAGGCTGAGGCAGAAAGATCACTTAAGCCCAGAAGTTCAAGGCTGGCCTCAGCAACAGAGTGAGATCCTGACTCTTAAAATTTAAGAGAAAATTTCAGGTTAGAAACAAAGAAATGAGGATAGGCAAAACTTTCATTATATATTTTAATGAGCTTGTTGAGATCGGCATTGCTAATTACCCTGCTTCATTATCTCCGCACTCCCAGAGGCTGCAATGCGGTGATACCTACAAAGGCAAATTTTGCTTTCCTTTTTTGTGTCTGTGACAGGCATAGATAAGCTGACAGGGTGAAAGGGTGACCAGCAGATGATGGTAGTCTGTGAAAAGTAATGTTTTCTGAATTGTGACATTTTTATTGTAGTTATAACATTGATTAAATAAGACATGTCCATTTTTGTTAGCCCCTTAGGCAGCTAGTGAAAGAGAAGCCTTTAACTTTTCCAGGTTCAGTCCTCAGTTTGAGAGAGGGGCCACAGGATCACTATTTTCATAACCTCATGCACCATACTGCTTTTCAGCATTGGGAAAATTTCAGTCCATTTTGTTTCCATATCCAAATCTGAAGCCCATGGCCCTGACCTATTTTGTCTTTTCCTGTGAAGTTTGTACTTCTGAATATTTATTCTTTGTCTAGAGCACAAACCTCTGGGGGGAAAAAAATCATAAATCTTTACACCTGTTAACTTTGCAAAAACACATCAAGTGATGATTTTTTTCTATTTATATCATATAGCCAAAGAGTTACAAAAGTACCCGAACAGAACTAAATCCTTGTTAAAATAGGTTTGTTGTTAAGAAATGTTAGATACCTTTTTCAAAGGATCTTTACAGATGGCTAATTTCTCATGTTTTGGCATATGATTTTTGCAAACAAGACAGAGTTGATACGTACATGAAAGAAGGAAGCCATGGTGAAGACAAATATATCTGTGGGTTTTAGGACAGGGTTTCCATGTCCAGAAACCCTGCCAAAAAGAGGCACTGTAAGCAGTGTAGTCACAGGCTCCTACCACTGGAGCTGAATATTGGTTTAAGCTACTTGGAAAAAGCTACTTCCTCCCTCAACCCCCTCAAAATAGAGCCAGCATCTCACTGTCTTGCAGGCCGGAGTACAGCAGCCCAGTCATAGCTCGCTGCAGCCTCCAACCCCTGGGCTTACAGGTGTGAGCCACCACATGTGGACCAGACATAACCTTTTTATATTAAAACAATCCCAGCCCTCCATGATAAAATTTCAGAGCTAGAAAAGACCTTACCAGTTGTCATCAAGAAACAGATTTTCAGGTTTAGGTGACTTAGTTAAGGTCAACCAGCTAGGGATAAAACTTGAGTTGTCGTTCCCAGTTAAATAGTGGATACTTTTCCCAACTTTCCTACTCCAGAATTCCTCTTTGATTGCTAATGGTGAGAGATGGAGGGCAGAGGTAAAATTCTTTAGCTTCTTTACCTGGTAGTATGATTTCAGAAATTACTTTGCAGTTTCTACTGCTTAGAACAGTAACATCATTGAAATGTAATAGATTTTACAGTTATGTTTTCTGTAGTGGCTATTAATCAGGGCTTTAGGGCTCTGCCCTTGATAGTGGGCAAAGGAAGTGGGAGGGAGTCAGGAAAAGCATTTTGGGGAACTTACAGGTTAATTATTTGGAGTACAGTATACAGTCATCTGAAGGGATCTTAGAGGAAACATTTGTAATTATTGACATCTCATAGTTAAATTGGCGTTATATTGGTACATATTATAGTGCTTGGACTGATAAGTGACACAGTGAAGTATGTGACCACTATCTATGCTGGTAGTGAGGTATGGTAGTTTTGATTTATTTAGATTAGCTTGGCCAAATAAATTGTGCTCTCTATCTAGACACTTAATGGTTACTTTATTGTTGCTGGTCACAGAACCTTTATAAGTGATCTTTTGGGAAGGTCTAAGATTAATAATTAATAGGACTGTTGGAGTAAATTTAAAATTCTGGTTTTAAAGTTGCCTTCTAAGATTTCTGACTTAATGCTAGAATGACTTTTCCCTTTGAATACTTAAAATAAAACATTAACATAACAAAGTAAATGGTGTAAAGTCTCATCTAGAAAAATAGAAATCTGAAGTGTTAGTATTTATGGTATCAATAATGCTATGATTCAATTGTATTGAACCAGGATAGGAGTGTATAGATGATACTTGTTATTTCTTTGAATTTGTTAAGATGCAAGTATTAAACACGCTTTGCTATTCGTACTTTCATGGTTCCTGATATCTAATTGAGTGATAACCATTCTTTACCCAATTCAGTGATTTGTCCAAATGGCTTATTAGGTAGAAATTTTAGTAGAAGTTTGTTCATTGAAAAGGCATACTGGTAAATTCTTCATTTTGACTACTTTAGCAAAGATGTGATTACTGTGGTAGATCACAGTTCTCTAATTACTGCCCCTTGGAATAAACCATTGTAGAATTCTGAATGTGAGTGCCTGTTAAATGAGATGTACCTGCATTCTGAGTCAAACACTCCGTGGTAATTGCTTTAATCACACCAGACAGGTATAAGGATCCTGAAGGATCAAATTGTCTGTAGGTTTATTTCTTATAGGGATGTTCTCAAGTGGTATTTCAGGTTAGTCTATGGTATATATATTATTATATGTGATAATATGTAATCTTTAAGTATATGTATATGTGATATATGTAATCACATGTATCACATATACATTAAAGATTTTCTTTGTAGCAATTAAAGATTTTCGTTGTAGCAATTGATAGATACTATAAGCAGAGGTAGTTCAGATCAGAACCCATGCCCTGAAAATAGGCTCTTGGATTCACATCTTAGCTCACTTAAATTGCCTTGTGACTGAGGTAAAGTTGCTTCTTTTTAAGCCTCAGGTTTCCTCTCTTGTGAAACGGGACAGGGAGAAAGGGATGTGATACTAGCAACAGTGTTAATAGTATGTATAATACAGCAGGCTTACAAAAGGTAGTTAACAATTTCTTTGTCATTGTTAAAAGACAGTTGGATAATTCATAGGATACTCACTGATATCTTACT
>NW_022436983.1:17714279-17735487 GCF_009761245.1 Sapajus apella
TGTAGTTTTAGTGGAGACGGGGTTTCACCATGTTGACCAGGATGGTCTCGATCTCTTGACCTCGTGATCCACCCGCCTCGGCCTCCCAAAGTACTGGGATTACAGGCTTGAGCCACCGTGCCCGGCCTTTTTTTTTTTTTTTTTAAACAACTCTTTGGAAAGAATCCTTGAGTCTTCTCATTTAATACGTTTTGCCATTTGTGGCGGTCTACTTTTTTTCTTGGGTGGTTTAAATCCCTTGTGCTGTTGTGAAGATTATGCTCTGCATAAAGAACCTTTAGCCTGTTGGGCAGCCATTCTTCTTTTCTAGACCAAATATCTTTGTGAAAGTTTCATCAGATCCTATTTCTTAATCATTTATCATCTTTTACTTTTCTGAACCCACCTATCGAGGTTGCTTAAAAGCTTTCATGCTGATGAAGTCTCTGAAGTTGAGTGTGAGAGAGTGAGTGTGGGTATATGTTTTAGATTGTGGAGCTCAAATTGCACTCAGTAGCAGCTCTCAATTTCTCTTAACTGTTGGTTTTCTTAGGAGAATCTCAAGATTTGGAAATCATTGTAGAACTTTTTGAGGCCTTTCATTAAACATTTAAAAATTCTTGCTTCACTTCAGATAGTGTTCAGATATGACAAGAAGGTCTTGAGGGAATTTTTAAATTCTTAGTAAATTATCTTTGAGAATAGTCACACCCATTTTTGTGATACCAGAGTCATCTTGGCTGGGTGCAGTGGCTCATGCCTGTCATCCCAGCACTTTGGGAGGCTGAGGCAGGAGGATTGTTTGAGGTCAGGATTTCAAGATTAGCCTGACTAATACAGTGTTGGATCCCATCTTTATTTAAAAATAATAAATTTTAAAAATTAACAGTTATATTGTATAGCCCCTTTTTTGTACATAAGCTTTTTCCCCACCCATATTCTTTTTTAGTGACAAAACATAAAGGTACTGAGAAAAGAGAATCCCCTTCACCAGCACCGAAGCCTAGAAAAGTAGAGTTATCTGAATCGGGTAAGTTTGGGGGGGGGGGGGCGGGGTGTGTGTGTGTGTGTGTTTCTTAAAGCTGATGTTGATTTTTTTATACATTTGGTCATCCCCTTCTGCTTGACGATTAAGTATAGGATAAGAGCTAAGACTCTGAAGTCAAACAGACTTGGTTGGAATCCCCCATTCCAGCATTTAACTGTTTCTGTTTTGATTAACTTATCTGAACCTTACTTCTTCCATCTCTGAAATAGGGACAGTAGAGGTTTTTGACCATTAACTGTATCTGCTTGTAAAATGCTTGGCACCCAGCCTGACCTGTAATAAATGCCTAAATAAATTTGATTATATTTGGTGAAGATAGTCTAAATCAGCATGTAAATTGGCATTTTAAACAACTTTAAAAAAAAAGTGCTATTTTTGATCCAACTGATATTTTTGATCAGATGAAGGTTTCAGAGACTGTTTTCCTATTCAAATGTCAAATTTTCTATATGCATAACTAAAGAAACACTTTCTAAATGCATCCATCTTTCAGAAGAAGATAAAGGTGGCAAAATGGCTGCAGCAGATTCTGTGCAGCAGAGACGCCAATACAGACGACAAAACCAGCAGTCTTCATCTGGTATGGGCAGTGATTACGTTTTTTCTACTACATTTCCTAATAAAAAATATTTGATATATAAACACCTGTGTATAGGCCAGACGCAGTGGCTCACATCTGTAATCCAGCACTTCAGGAGGCTGAGGCGGGAGGATCACTTGAGCCCAGAAGTTCAAGACCAGCCTGGGCAACACAGTGAGACCTCATCTCTAAAATAAATAAATAAATAAACATCTATGTGCAGCACAGGTACTTACTTGCCTATGTAGAAATCTAAGAAGGCGGAATTTTCTTTTTCCTTTTTTTTTTTTTTTTTTGGTTTTAAATCCTTTTGCAAAATTTAATCTTTTGTTACATTGTTATAAAAGTAATAGGTCCCTAGGATACAATAGTGAAACAGAAAACAGAAGTATAAAATTGGTAAAGTATCATTCTTTTTCCAGCCCTCCAGCGCTTTTATTCAGGAATTTTCTGTGCATATAAAAAAAGGAAAAGAAAAAACCACACAGAAGCTCAGCTTCTGACCTGTAGTAAATGGGTTCTGTAGATATGTTGCCTCCCTTTTTAACTTAAAAAATCTAGTCTGGGCGCAGTGGCTCATGCCTATGATCCCAGCACTTTGGGAGGCTGAGGTCAGGAGTCCGAGACCATTCTGGCCAGCAGGGCAAAACCCCATCTCTACGAAAAATACAGAAATTAGCTAGGCATAGTGGTGTGCACACCTGTAATCCCAACTACTTGGGAGGCTGAGGCAGGAGAATCCCTTGAACCTGAGAGGCAGAGGTTGCATTGAACTGAGATCACACCACTCCACTCCAGCCTGGGAGCCTGGGTGACAGAGCAAGACTTTGTTTCAAAAAAAAAAAAAAAAAAATCTACCCTATTCATTTTGCTTGTTGCATTTTTTTATTACAAAAGTATACCAGGCTGGGCACATTAGTTCAAGTCTGTAATCCCAGCACTTTGTAAAGCTAAGGCGGCAGATCACTTGAGGTCAGGAGTTGGAGACCAGCCTGGGCAACATGGCAAAACCCTGTCTCTACTAAAAATACAAAGATTAGTCTGGGGTGATGGTAGAGACCTGTAATCCCAGCTACTCTGAAGGCTCAAGCAGTCTCTCTGCCTTGGCCTGCCAAAGTTCTGGGATTACAGGCGGGAGCCACTGTGCCCAGAGTGTGCCATCTTGATTGGATTGCACTGTGGAAATGATTTCTATGTCTTATTTGTACAATGAATATACTTGGCTTTGAAATCATTGAGCATATATTGATAACGATTCTGTTCAGAACTGGTGGCTTATTTATATATATGCTTACACTAGTGAACACTCCATCCACCTGGATTTGGAAAACTTGGATAGATTCAAGCACAAACGTAGTGTAACTTTTTTTCTGTTGTGTAATTATAGACTCTGGCTCCTCCTCCTCCTCAGAAGATGAACGACCCAAGAGATCCCATGTGAAGAATGGTGAGGTTGGCAGGCGGCGGAGACATTCCCCTTCCCGGAGTGCCTCTCCATCACCACGAAAGCGCCAGAAAGAGACTTCCCCTCGGTAACATCTTTTCTTCAGTGGTCTTCACTGATGTTCTGTAATTGTCATATAACTTGGGACTAGAGAATTTGGTTGACTCTTTCATTTCAAGTACTTGGATATGGTTGGTTTTTTTGTGTTTTGCTTTGTTGGGTGGTTATTAAATTAGAACTGGTAAATTTTAAACCACCACACCATATATGTGTGCGTGATTAGAAGAATAAACCAAACAGTTACAGCAATAACTCCTTAACATCTTTGAATATTTTAAAATATCTCCATTAATGGTATTTAATCCACCCAAGTAAATAATTGAATGAATAGAATCCTTGACATTTGTTTTTCTCCACTGCTCTCAGGATGCAGATGGGAAAGCGATGGCAATCGCCAGTGACTAAAAGGTTGGTTAGACACTATTTTGTAAATTAGGGTTACATGTCAAAAGTTTTAGTAACTTAATTTTCTGTTTAGGTGACCTCACCTCATTCTTAAATATGTGGTAGCTGTGGCTATGGCTGTCGAGTTCCTAAGTAGTTTTCGTCTGAGTATTGTTTTAAAACACATTAGATTAGTGATAGGATTATACATGAGCTACAGTATTTGTTTTAGACCCTTATTTGAACTTAGATTTTTAATATCTGGTTATGCTGTTTTGTGATAATTTGCACCGCCTTACATCAAGTGGCACACAGATTTTAACAGTATCTGTATACTTTTCAAGAGATAGGATTAATTGCTTCTTAGATTTGCGGGTGTATTATGACAGCAGGGAGGGCAAGAAAAACTAGGGAGAAACTTTAGAAATATTAAACATGATTGGAAGACTTTGGCCCTGTTCAGCCTTTCTAGTAGTAGAAAGGTGGGCTGCATATTTTTATTGAAACTTTTGATTATTAATGTCAGTGTGACCATGAAAATGTAAAATTTTAGAGCCAAACGCTAATTCAGGCCTTAATCTCATAAGTGAGAAGACAGAGGCCCTGATGTGGCAGTTTCTTAGGGTCACAAAATGACAAAGTCAAATATTAGACCTATGCCTTTGACATTACACTAGTCTGTCTTAACCAGCTTTCTGCTTTTGGGGGCCTTAGCTGCTACTGAATTTTGAAGTATTTATCCTTGCTGAAGCTATCCCACTGTCCTTTTTGTAGCTTAATTTTTGAAGCTGCATTCTTTTAGGTAATCTCATCAGTGAGAGTATTTTCTTGGAAAGGAACCAGTGAGCAGTGTTGTTGGTGGAGCAAAGCACAGGGTATTTACACTGTGGAGAAAACTTCTGCTTGATACTGAAAGATAAAAACCTAAAAAAGATCAGTTTGGATGCTAAAGCATTCTTTTCCCAACTGTAATTACCTCTGGCTTTTGTGAAGTTGCTAGTACAGTAAGTAAACAATTGCTTGTCAGAGTTAGATTAGTGGTCCAGTGTATTCTTTTTGATCTCCCTCCTCACCAAATTATGGAACTACTTTCTGTTCTGGAAAGAGATTTCTCACTGCAGTAAAATCAACACTGATGCTTATTGCTCTACTCCAGGATGTTTTTGTTTTGTTTCTCATCATTTAAAAAGTATTTTAAATTATATACTGGCAGTTTCAAGTTTAATGACATTAGAAATTGCCATCAGGTTCCTAGGATTTAGAGATGGAGAAAGGATTATTTGGAATTATGCTTCAGTATCATATATTAGAAGGAGAGATAGAGCCCGGTTTCAGAGATTTTATATGTAAAGTGTTAGTGTGAAGCCTTAGTCCTTAAAAAGCATAAGCAAATTTAAGTTGAAAAATTTAGTAATGAATTTTAGGATTTGGTCTGTTCAGTTAACATAGCTTTCCTTAGTTTGAAAGGGGAACTAAGACAAAACATAATTCCAGATTCATTTCCAAAAAACACCTGACTGGACCTTAGCCCAGACCTGGTAGACATAAATCTCACATAAGCTTCCCAGGTGGTTCTAACATGTATCCCAAATAAAAAGCAGTGCTCTGATGCGGTGTTGCCAAACTATTTTCACTCTGTGTCATGTCAAGAATGTTTTGTATTATGATCCAGAGTAAAACAAAAATTTCACAAAACGGTATTTACCTTTGTCACAAGTAAAACACTCTGGTTTTATTATTGAGTTTTTTTGTTTGTTTGTTTTGTTTTTTTTTTTTTTTTTGGAAGAAAGGGAGGGAGGGGAAAAGGAAGGGGATATTATTAAGTTTTTAAATGCTGCCACCTATGGTCTTGAAATGATCTTGACTTACAGTTTGAAAAACAAGTGTTCTGAAACTTAGTAACCATTGCTGCCCTTGGGGTTAATGATAATTGAAACCATGTTCTCCAGATCACTTAAGTATAGATGCAACTGACTCAAAATTAACTATAGGCCTGTAATCCCAGCTACTCAGGAGGCTAAGTCATAGAGAATCACTTGAACCCAGGAGGGGGAGGTTGCAGTGAGCCAAGATTGTGCCATTGCACTCCAGCCTGGGCAACAGTGCGAGACTTCATCTCAAAAAAAAAAAAAAAAAAATTAACTATAATTCTTCTTGGTTTAGTGGTAGACGGAGGAGAAGTCCAACCCCACCACCCACCAGAAGGCGACGGTCTCCTTCGCCCGCCCCTCCTCCTCGACGGCGCAGGTCTCCCACACCACCACCACGACGAAGGTACTTTGCCAAATATGCTAACTGGAGCGTCTCCCAGCCCTCCACACACATAAGATGAGTAATGGTGCCCACTTCGTAAGAGGGTTGGAGAGAGGCACATCTCGTGTGTGTGTGAAAACCCAATCATCATGCTTATGAACTACCAAAGGATCTCTGAATTTTTCTGATTATTACACCTTACTAGAGTTAGTAGACTAGCATGGTTCAGCCAGTCATAAAAGATCAAATATGATTCCATTTTTATGAAGAGTCTAGAACACACAAATCTATAGAGATAGAAAATAGATTAGGGTGGGGTAGACATGGGGGTGATAATGGCTGCAGAACTATATGAATATACCAAAACCATTTAATTGTACATTTTAAATGGGCAAACAGATTTTATAGCATTTCCTGGATACCTCTGTAGTATGCTTACCAATTATGCCAAACCTCAGTCTAATTATTAGGAAATATCAGACAAACCCAAATTGAAAGTTATTCTACAGAATACCTGACCAGTATTTAAAAGTGTCAGTCATGCAAAACAACAACAAACACTCACAGATTGGCAGGAACTAAAGAGATGTAAGGTCCTAGAATAGAAAAGGGACATTCTTTAGTGGAAAACTGGGGTGGTTTTGCTGTTTTAGTAATACTAAGTAGTTGAGATTACAGGCACCTTCCACCGCACCCAGCCAGTTTTTGTATTTTTAGTAGAGATGAGGTTTCACCATTTTGGCTAGGCTGCTCTCAACTCCTGACCTCAGGTGATCCTCCTGCCTCAGCCTCCCAAAGTTCTGGGATTACAGGTGTGAGCCACCGCACTCGGCCTGGCTGCTACTCTTGAATGCCTGTAAAGCCTAGGTGCTTTATATGCTTTACTAGTCCTCAAAGTGACCTTGCTTAACAGTTGGTATTGTTTGCATTTTTCAGGTGAGAAAATGGGGAGTTCAGAATTATTAAATAATTGCCCAAATACAGTGATGAAACTGTTCCCTACCACATTGCCAAAATACATGGCCTATTCTAAAGCTAACTCTGGGCAGGAATTTACTGAAGACTGCAAGATGCAAGAGGATTTGCTGAAAGACTGCAAGATCCAAGAGGAAGTTAGGCAGTTGGGGCTGAATGTTATAGTCAAATCTAATTCCTAAGAGCTAAGTTAGTTTTATATAGGAATTAAGCATTAAGAGGAAGGCTAAGTTGGTCTTTCCTGGAGATGCATTCTGCCTAGCAATAGTAGACTTCTGTTGAAAAGTGGTCTTTTGAGACAGAAAATGGAACAGTCTTTTTGAGGGGAGATAGAAGTGTCTTTAAGGCTTGCACAGTGAACTCTTAATTATTCATACAGAGTCCAAATGCTAATTCAGAGAGGATACCATATAAGATGCTCTTGAAAGCACAGACTTCCTAAGGGACTGTAATAGGGTCCTTCTAATACAGTTACTTGGTTATTATATAATAACTGATGTTCACAGTTAATTCGTTATAGTGCAAGATTCTCTTTACAAAAAAACATTGTTGATTTCGTATAGATGTTAAAAGACTTCACAAATTCACCTTTTCCGAAAATTGCAAATTTTTGTTAATCCAAATGTCTTTTTTTTCCTTTTTGTACTTAGTCCTGCAGACAAAGTGCCCTGTGTTGTAGTCAGCTGAGATAAGCAAGTTTTATTGATATTTAAGTGAGACTATAAAGATGGCGTGTTCACTTATAAGTATATTCCCCTTTGCCTAGTGGTAACTATAGTGTAGCCAAAATTACTGATTTTTTTTTTTTTTTTTTGAACGGGAGTTTAACTCTTGTTGCCCAGGCTGGAGTGCAATGGCGCGATCTCGGCTCACTGCAACCTCCGCCTCTTAGGTTCAGGCAATTCTCCTGCCTCAGCCTCCTGAGTAGCTGGGATTACAGGCACACGCCACCATGCCCAGCTAATTTTTTGTATTTTTAGTAGAGACGGGGTTTCACCATGTTGACCAGGATGGTCTCGATCTCTTGACCTCGTGATCCACCCGCCTCGGCCTTCCAAAGTGCTGGGATTACAGGCGTGAGCCACCGCGCCCAGCTCAAAATTACTGATTACTTCTCTCTTCATCCTGTTTCTATATTTTGCTGAGCCTTTCAGCTTAATAATGTATATTTTTCCTAGGACTCCATCTCCACCCCCACGTCGGCGCTCACCTTCTCCTAGAAGATACTCTCCTCCAATACAGAGGAGATACTCTCCTTCTCCACCTCCAAAGAGAAGAACGGCTTCTCCTCCTCCCCCTCCTAAACGAAGAGCATCACCATCTCCACCACCAAAGCATCGGGTCTCCCATTCTCCACCTCCCAAACAAAGAAGCTCCCCAGTCACCAAGAGACGTTCACCTTCATTATCATCCAAGCATAGGAAAGGGTCTTCCCCAAGCCGGTCTACCCGGGAGGCCCGATCACCACAACCAAACAAACGGCATTCGCCCTCACCACGGCCTCGAGCTCCTCAGACCTCTTCAAGTCCTCCACCTGTCCGAAGAGGAGCGTCCTCATCACCCCAAAGAAGACAGTCCCCATCTCCAAGTACTAGGCCCATTAGGAGAGTCTCCAGGACTCCGGAACCTAAAAAGATAAAAAAGTAAAAATATTTTATGCTTTTTGGTTAGGAATACTTACATAGCTCTTTATATTTGGAAGCTCCCCTCCCCCATATTAAAGAAATAAGTTAAAAATATGAGCTTTTAAGTCAAACTTCAGGTTCTATTTACAGATCCTATTTCATTTTTGGGATAGTTTCTATGGCATAAGTTAAATGCCATAGGCTTTTACTTGGTTCTTAGCAGTTACCAATTTGTTTTTGAGGGGTATGCTTCCAAAACTAAACTTGAGTGATACATAGAACATTTCTTGTGTGTGATGTAAGGAGCTGGCATTACTAATTTTAAATAAGCATTAACAGAATGGATAGAGGATTATGGGGCTATAGCCACTCTCTAGGAAACAGGTGATGTAAATTGGACATGTTAGTAGAATCAACCAGCAATCTAAGTGGTGTAAAAATATTTGAAATTTGTAACTGGCTGTACAATGTAGTTGGGTTGTTTTCTCATATGAAGAGATGTCTGTTCTCAATGCTGAATGTTTTCTTTTTTGTCTAGGGCTGCTTCACCAAGCCCACAGTCTGTAAGGAGGGTCTCATCCTCCCGATCTGTCTCCGGGTCTCCTGAGCCAGCAGCTAAAAAGCCCCCAGCACCTCCGTCCCCCATCCAGTCTCAGTCACCGTCTACAAACTGGTCACCAGCTGTACCAGTCAAAAAGGCCAAAAGCCCGACACCGAGCCCGTCACCGCCAAGAGTATGTATCTGCCTTGTTTTGTATACCCTTTTATAAACATGTATATGGTCACTTTGAAGCAGAGAAAGTATCATTGGGGTATTAAAATATTAGTGTTTAAACTTTTTTTTCCCCATTTGTGCGTTATAGATCTGATCTTGGCCAGGATTCTCTATTGCATAAAATCAGTGGTTAGATGTCCATCTGTTTTGTTTGTTTTTTGAGACAGGGTCTCACACCCTCACCCAGGCTGGAGTGCAAATCATAGCTCACTGCACTCTAAAACTCCTAGACTCGGCTGGTTGCAGTGGCTCACACCTGTAATCCTAGCACTTTGGGAGGCCGAGGCAGTCAGATCACGAGGTCAGGAGTTCTAGTCTAGCCTGGCCAGCATGGTGAAACCCTGTCTCTACTAAAAAATAATAACTGGCTGGGGTGGCGCATGCCTGTAGTCCTAGCTACTCAGGAGGCTGAGACAGGAGAATTGCTTGAACGTGGTAGGCGGAGGTTGCAGTGAGCCGAGATTGCGCCATTACACTCCAGCCTGGGCAACGAACAAGATTCCATCTCAAAAGAAAAGAAAACTCCTGGACTCAGGTGATTGCTTCGCCCTAGCCTCCCAAGTAGCTTGGATTACAGGCACATGCCACTACACTTAGCTGACTTTAACTTTTTGTAGAGACAGGGTCTTGCTGTGTTGACCAGGCTGATCTTGAACTCCTGGCTTCCAGTGATCCTCCTCCTGTGGCCTTAGATGTCCATCTTTAATTGCGTTGACTCAATAGTGGTGCAGGCTACCTGGATTGTGAGGAATTTTCAGTAATTGCTTAGAAATGTGAAATTGAAATATGGATTAAACTATTATAGCGGAGCCTACTTTTTGCATAAATTTGGTATGTGTGTCGTGAAGAAGAACCAGTTGTCCCTGCTCTAAAGATAGGGGAGCTCAGATTCTACCTAGAGACATGGCATTCATAGAGGCTTGTTTAGCCTGATGGCTGGTACTATTTATTAAAAGACTGCTACACATTATTATGGGGGAGTTACAGATATTCCCATTTAATTCTCACAAGAGCTTTATCAGGTAGGGATTATTACACTTATTTTAAGTAAAAAGGTCTCAGAAAAATTCAACAATTTTTCTGAGGTCAAATAGTTCAGGAACTGGAATTCAGCTGGAGATAGCCCCTGAATTTGAATACTTTTCTTGGTGATAATTGGTCTTGGGCCTTCCCTACTCACATCCTCCAAAGCCTTTCAGAAATTTTGAGAGTTGTCCATTGGGGATTTGAGGAAATAAAATGTTCAGTTGGACAGAATGTTAATCAGATTGATGATAAATGCCAGGTGATTTTGTTTGTTTTTTCCCTAGAATTCGGATCAAGAAGGAGGTGGAAAGAAAAAGAAGAAAAAGAAGGACAAGAAACACAAAAAGGATAAGAAGCACAAGAAGCACAAAAAACACAAGAAGGAAAAGGCTGTGGCTGCAGCTGCTGCGGCTGCTCTAACCCCTGCAGCCATCGCAACTGCCACAACCACATTAGCACAGGAAGAACCAGTGGCAGTGCCAGAGCCGAAGAAGGTATTTATGAACTCTGTATATGGCTGTCTTGCAGTATACATAACAGGTAGCAGAGTCATTCTGTTTTGAGAATTAGCAACATTGTTTTTTCCACTAATTGGCTACTCCGAGATAAAATTCACATACCATATAGTTCACCCATTTAAAGTGTGTAGTTCCCTGGGTTTTAGTATATTTAGTCCTGTAGCCATCCCCACACTTTGATTCTGCCCTTGACTCAGCTTTTTCTACCAGGGTTTTAACACTTATTAACCCTGTAAATTCTCTTTTTTTAGGAGACTGAGAGTGAAGCTGAAGATAACCTTGATGACTTAGAAAAGCACCTGCGTGAAAAGGCCCTGAGATCAATGAGGAAGGCCCAAGTGTCCCCACAGTCTTAGGTGGAAACGTTTGTTATGATGTAAATTTTATTTGGTTTGTACGCAGTTCAATTTCAAAATTGCTAAAAATGTGTTTGAGCTTTAGACTATAACATTTGTTGTAATAATTGCTAGGTTGAAGTTCACCATGTAAAAAAAAAAGGGCATGGATTTACATTGCAAAAGGTGTCCACGGTGTATTAGTGACATTCTTTCATTGACAGCTGACATAATTCATTTAGAGTGAAATATTTTAAGCCAAAAAAAAAAATTCCCTTTTTAAAAAAGGGGGTTTAAATACTGTTGGCATTTTTATGGTTCCTTTAAATGCCCTGGCTATTCCCAGAGGGGTTTATTGTTTGTTTTTGGTTTTTGATTTTTTTGTTTTTCTTTACATTTTTTTCATTTGAGTCTTAGCACCCATTTAAGTTATGCTTCTGACCTTCTATGGTCTGTAAGCTTGCCCAGAAATAAGACCACTCTTTTGAACTACCACAAAAGTATAAATGAATATTTTAATGCCACAATCTTTCCTGTTGCCTGTGGAGTCTCTGCTGAAGTGAATCAGGATTCGAGCTCTAGGATGAGACAGAAAATGAAAGCATGTTGTTTGCCAGGACACTGTGGGTTTATATTGATGTGTAACAAGTTGATTTGGAACACTGGACTCATTCTATTCTGGTTTTGTTTTTTTTGTTTTGTTTTTTCTTTTGTAAAGGCAATGAGCTAGTCCCAGGAAGGATCCTTCAGTTACATAAAATTTTGTTTAATGAAATGTCATGGCTCTGTTCATATTTTTGTCTTGTTCTTCCAGTTGGTATAGACAACTTTCAGAACTCTTATATTTGGAAGGCTGGAAGGGCCCAGACTTTGGAATAGTGTCTTGGTTTCACTGTTTTTGTTGTGATTTTTTTTTTTTTTTTTTTGCTTTTTTTTTTTTTTGTTTTTTTTTTTTTAAACTAAAGCTATATAAAGCTTGTGGATTAAACAGAATAAATTTCTAAATTTAAAAATTTTGCCACTCACTTTTACTTACTTAGTAGTGCCTGTATAAACCTTTTGGTGTGTTGGGAATTGGGCAAAGGAAAGAAAAGGTGATGAAGTTAAGGTTTTACTATCTGAACAACTACTGTGTTGAGCGCTATGAAGGGAAAGTCTCAGCATGTGAATAGAACATTTGAAATACCAGTGGGACAAGTCCACCAGGCAAAGGGAAGAGCATTGCATTTAAACAGTGCCTGTGTACTCCCAGAGGCAGAAGGAGCCTGGCATGTTAGCAAGTGACTGAAGGCTAAGGAACAACTGAAACACCCTCTGTCAGGTGTGTGTGCCTATCTGTGTGCATGTGCTTAGTATTTAGCTATCTACAGTCAAGTTCGTTTTGCATTTAAAATTTTAGAGGAAACTTGGAGTTGTTAAAGTAGTATGAGGTAAAATAGCAACATTCATATGAAGTTCACTAGAAACCTAAGCTGAGCAGGTTGATATGTGTATAGTTTGATTATAAGTTCTGGTAGTTGGGCTGGGCACAGTGGCTGACACCTGTAATCTCAGCACTTTGGGAGGCCGAGGGCAGGCAGATCACCTGAGGTTAGAAGTTTCCAAACCAGCCTGGTCAACATGGTGAAACCCCGTTTCTACTTTAAAAAAAAAAAAAAGTACAAAAATCAGCCAGGCGTGATGACAGTGTGCACCTGTAGTTCCAGCTACTCGGGAGGCTGAGGCAGGAGAATCACTTGAACCTGGGAGGCAGAGGCTGCAGTAAGCTGAGATCGTGCCTCTGCACTCCAGCCTGGGCCACAGAGTGAGACTCTGTTTAAAAAAAAAAAAAAAAAAATTCTGGCATTTAAAGCAAAACAAGGAAGAAAATGGCTACGAATTTCAAGACATGGACAGTAAATATACCTTCAACAATGAAGAGCTGTTTTTAACAAGTGGTGTTTCAGGTGATTCAAGAAGAACAAACAAAGAAACCTGATGGAACTTCTGTAGGGACTGCTCTAAGGTCGTGTGGAGTGAATGACTCTACACTGTATCCATGGTTGATAATTACATGTGTGTGCAGCAACTTAATTTTCAAGGGCCTTCCACCTGCTCCTTTGGATTTTACAATTCTGTGATACAGGAAAAGCATGTAATACTTCTAAGATGGTTGTTGCTGACATTTCCTTTCCAATATGAACAAACCAATGAACATCACTAGAGTCCAGTTGGCCCTTGAACAATGAGAGGGTTGGGGCACTGACCCCTTGCACAGGTAAAAATTCAAGTTTGTTTGTTTTTTTTACTTCCTAAAAATTTACTGGCCAGGCATGGTGGATCATGCCTATAATTCCAACACTTTGGGAGGCCGAGGCTGAAGGATTGCTTGAGCCCAGGAATTTGAGATCATCCTGGACAGCAATAGAGAGACCTCAAAAGTCCTGGGCATCTTTACTTTGAGGTTGAAAAAGAGGAATGATTGGTCTTGCTGTCCCAGCAGTGAGAGAGGTGGGAAAATCTGCTTATAAGTGGACCCATGTAGTGTAAACCTGTGTTCAAGGGTCAACTGTACTTGTTATCTAGCCAGTCATTCAGTTAATTTGTTTACTTACTTCATAGGCTTTTATTCCTCCACTTGACTGCTCTTGTTAAGATTAGTCATAGCCTTCATTTGGCCAAGTTGAACAATCAGTTCTGAATCCTTATTTTATGAGAACCCTGGAGGATTGGGCTCAGTCATTCACTCCTTTGTTGACTTAGTACACTCTTGTGTTCTTTGAAGCAACGGTAGTCTTCCTCCTATCTCACTGTTCTTTTGTCTCAAGTAGATCCGCTTAAACATGAAGTGATTTAGTATGCCTTTCTTTGTCCTTGGTAACCTTCCCCTACACTTAATCCCTTGATTTTAGTCCCTTGATTTTAAGTGTAATTTTTATGCTTGAGGTGTTTAATCTCCAGTTTAAACTTCTCCCTGAGCTAGACTCCTGTTCAGCTACCTGCTTGATGATACTATTTGTTTTTATTTATTTATATGAGACAGAGCCTCTTTCTGTCACCCAAGCTGCTCACTGTTAACTCTGCCTCCTGGGTTTAATTGATTATCCTGCCTCAACCTCCCAAGTAGCTGGGACTGTCGGAACCTGCCACCATGCCTAGTTTTTTGTTTGTTTGTTTGTTGGTTTGAGACAGTCTCACTCTGTCACCCAGGCTGGAGTGCAAGTGGTGGGATCTTGGCTCACTGCAACTTCCGCCTCCTGGGTTCAAGCGATTCTCCCACCTCGGCCTCCCAAGTAGCTGGGATTACAGCTGATTAATTTTTAAATATTAATTTTAATTAATTTTTAAAATATTTTTAGTAGAGATGGGGTTTCACCAAGTTGGCCAGGCTGCCCTTGAACTGCTGACCTCAGGTGATCCGCCCGCCTTGTCCTCCCAAAGCGCTGGGATTACAAGCGTGAGCCACCACGCCCAGCTGCTAACTTTTTATTTTTAGTAGAGATGGGGTTTCATCATGTTGCCCAGGCTGGTCTCGAACTCCTGACCTCAAGCGATCGGCTCCCAAAGTGCTAGGATTACAGGCATGAGGCTCAGTTCGTTTCAGTACCTGTCACATTTATTCAAAATTGAAAAGTCATTGTAATCAGTGGCCGTACTGTCCACTTCCCAATGCTCTTGCATGTAGATACCGTTCTTTTGCCTACAGCCCAAGTCAGATCACAGGTCTGCTAAACATCCTCAGAAAGCGCTCTCAGAATAAAATGCAAATTTCTTACTATGGCCTGCAAAGCCTAATAGGATTGGGCCAAATCTGCTTTGGCAACTTGATTGCCGCTCAGCAGTCTACACAAGCCATGCTGGTCACCCTGTCTTCCTTAAACCCAAAAAACTGACTTCTTTCAGAGATTTTGTATCATGCCCACTGTTCCTTTATCCCAGAAGGCATTCCTGGTCATATTGCTTGTTCCTTTGATTTGCCTCAGATACTTCCCTGATTCCCTCTCCTTTGATTTCTTGATTTCATGGATGGCAACTATTGTTACCTAAAATGATGTAGTTTTGGCCGGGCATGGTGGCTTATGCCTGCAATCCCAACACTTTGGGAGGTGGAAGCAGGTGGATCACGAGGTCAGGAGTTCGAGACCAGCCTGGCCAAGATGGTGAAACCCCATCTCTACTAAAAATACCAAAAAAAACTAGCCAGGCATGGTGGCAGTCACCTGTAATCCCAGCTACTCAGGAGGCTGAGGCAGGGGAATCGCTTGGAGGTAGAGGTTACAGTGAGCCAAGATTGAGCCACCACACTCCATCCTGGGCAACAGAGCAAGACTCCATCTCAAAAAAAAAAAAAAAGGATGTAGTTTTGCTCACTAGGAAGTTGTTCTTATTCATGGCTGTGTCCCCAGTGGTATATAGCAAAAGCACAAATATTTGATAAATGAGTACATTTGTCATTGCATCCATACTGGCCAGACACTACTAGGGTTTGAGGTAAAATGAAGAGGCCAGATGCAGTGGCTCATGCCTATAATCCCAGCACTTCAGGAAGGCCAAGGTGGCAGTTGAGCTCAGGAGTTTGAGACCAGCCTGGGCCAGTATAGGGTGATCCTTATCTGTACAAAAAGCCTAAAAATTAGCCCGGAATGGTGGCATGTGCCTGTAGTTCCAGCTACTCCAGAGGCTGAGGAGGGAGGATCGCTTGAACCTGTGAGGTCAGGGCTGCAGTGAGCAGTGACTGCCATTTCACTCCCAAAAAAACATGATTGTTGGCCTTAAGGAGCATTCACCTACTGGGTATGCAGACATGCAAAGAATTTGCAGAGTGCAAATTGAGTCTGGTAGATCAGGATTTCTACCATAGCTTCTACTGTATGGTCTTGGGCAAGTTACTTGACCTTGAAGTCGTGCCATTTCCTCTTCAATGGAAATGATGGAACCTACCTCAGAGTGTTGGAAGATTTAAATGTGTTGGTTAATATATGTAAAGCAATGATACCACAAAGACAGCTTCCCATTCTGACATGACACAAGCATTCTTGTAATTAATGGCAAAGTTTAATTTAGTTGACTAAAAAGGATTTTAGATCAGCCCCATTTAAGACAATTTTTTTTCCCTCATTTTAAAAAAATTTAACTCGGCTACCATAAAATTCACCATTTTAAAATGTACAACTCGCTGGGTGTGATGGCTCAGGCCTATAATCCCAGCACTGTGGGAGGCCGAGGCAGGTGGATCACCTGAGGTTGAGAGTTCGAGACCAGCCTGACCAACATGGCAAAACCCCATCTCTACTAAAAATACAAACATTAGCCAGGAGTGGTAGTGGGTGCCTGTAATTCCAGCTACTCGGGAGGCTGAGGCAGGAGAATCTCTGGAACCCGGAGGGGCAGAGACTGCAGTTAGCCGAGATTGCACCACTGCACTCCAGCCTGGGCAACAGAGCAAGACTCTGTCTCAAAAAAAATAATAAAAGGAAGACCCATCTTAATTCATACCAAACATTACCCTTTTGACTCGTAGGGACTCAGTTATTGGTGTGCTCCTAATTTGATAAACTGATAGTGTGAAAGGAAAATAAACCTCAGGACCCCAAAACCACTAAGCCGAAGAGAAAAGTCAAGCTGAGAACTGTATCAGGTAAATCTGCCTCCCATTTTATTTCTAAATGAGATAGCTACAAAGATTAAAAAAAAAAAAAAAAAGCTACATACCTCCCTCACAATTTGCCCACAAGAAAATTCCTTGTGGCTCTCAAGATCTTTACCCCAAAACAGTTAATGTTGAATTTCACCCTGACAATGTAAATTGATAGCACATCTTCACAGGTGCAAGAGAGACAGTCATCCCACTGCCCACATGAGACAAATACATATTCGATCGCTTCCTCTGTCCTTTCTTTTTTGAGACAGGGTCTCCCTCTGTCACTCAGGCTGGAGTGCAGTGGTGCAATCTCAGCTCACTGCAACCTCCGCTTCTGAGGTTCAAATGATCCTCCCACCTCAGCCTCCCAGGCAGCTGGGACTACAGCATATACCACCATGCCCAGCTATTTTTTTGTATTTTTAGTAGAGATGGGGTTTCATCATATTGCCTAGGCTGGTCTTGAACTCTTGGACTCAAGTGATCCTCCAGCCTCGGCCTCCCAAAGTGCTGGGATTATAGGCATGAGCCACGGCACCCAGCCCCGTGCCTTATTTTTTATTCTTGGCTCTACATTCACTGAGCCAAACTAAAGCATAGGTGACCTGTCACATGTAAATTGTGTATTTAGTGAAAAGCTGATCAAAGAGTCAAAAGAATGCAACTGTTTTCTCTCATATGTCCCTGTCACCTGGGACCTCCATTTGCACCCCGCTTCAAGTTGTCCTGCCTTTCCAGACCAAACCAATGTACATCTTACACATATTGATTGATGTCTCATGGCTCTCTAAAATGCATAGAAGCAAGCTGTATGCATGCCACCTTGGGCACATGTCATCAGGACCTCCTGGGGCTGTCGTGGTCACATCCTTAACCTTGGCAAAATAAACTTTCATGGCCGGGCGCGGTGGCTCAAGCCTGTAATCCCAGCACTTTGGGAGGCCGAGGCGGGTGGATCACGAGGTCAAGAGATCGAGACCATCCTGGTCAACATGGTGAAACCCCGTCTCTACTAAAAATACTAAACATTAGCTGGGCATGGTGGCGCGTGCCTGTAATCCCAGCTACTCAGGAGGCTGAGGCAGGAGAATTGCCTGAACCCAGGAGGCGGAGGTTGCGGTGAGCCGAGATCGCGCCATTGCACTCCAGCCTGGGTAACAAGAGTGAAACTCCGTCTCAAAAAAAAAAAAAATAATAAAAATAAAAATAAACTTTCATAAATTGATTAAATCAGGCAGGGCAAGGTGGCTCATGCCTGTAATCCCAGCACTTTGGGAGGCTGAGGCAGGTGGACTACCTGAGGTGGGGAGTTCAACACCAGCCTGACCAACATGGAGAAACCCCGTCTCTACTAAAAATACAAAATTGGCCAGGCATGGTAGCACATGCCTGTAATCCCAACTACTCAGGAGGCTGAGGCAAGAGAATGGCTTGAACCTGGGAGGCGGAGGTTGCAGTGAGCCAAGATCGCGCCATTGCACTCCAGCCTGGGCAACAAGAGCGAAACTCAGTCTCTAAAAAATAAATAAATTGATTGAATCATGTCTCAGATACTTTGGGTTCACATAGGATCAGAAATACAGGTCTTTCCAAAGCTCTTGGCAAAAACATTCGACATTTGTCGATATGTTGGCAGGCTTTCATAATTATGTCAAGCTTGAATAACGAGATTCAAAAAATAGGATTACATAGCCCAGAGCTTGAGGTTTGCTACCCAAGAGCATAGATTCAGGTCATCCTGAATATACCCTCTAATTAGCAGCAGTTACAAATGGGTCATTTTAAGGAAAAAAAGAGGCAGTTCCAAAATTGTTTACCAAGAATTTATCACATTAATCACATAAGCTCAGTTGGGCATGGTAGCTCATGCCTGTAATCCCAGCACTTTGGGAGGCCATGGCAAGATCACCTGAGATCAGAAGTTTGAGACCAGACTGACCAACATGGCAAAACCCCGTATCTACTAAAAACGAACGAATTAGCTGGATGCGGTGGCATACGCCTGTAATCCCAGCTACTCAAGAGGCTGAGGCAGGAGAATTGCCTGGACCTGGGAGGCAGAGGTTGCAGTGAGCCAAGATCGCGCCACTGAACTCCAACCTGGGCAACAAGATCGAAACTCCATTTCAAAAAAAAAAAAAGAAAATAGTAAATTTGAGTCTGAATCACATATAGTAGGTTAAATATTGTTTCATGAATCGTATATATATATATATATTCATGTATGTACGTGTGTGCTTGTGTGTACAGGGTTGCAATATAAAATGTATTCTAGGCTGGGCATGGTGGCTCTTGCCTGTAATTCCAACACTTTGGGAGGCTGAGGTGGGCAGATCACCTCAGGCCAGGAGTTTGAGACCAGCACACACACACACGCACACGCACACGCACACATGCACACACACACAAACATTAGCCAGGTGTGGTAGTACACGCCTGTAGTCCCAGCTACTCGGGGGTTGTGGCACGATAATCACTTGAACCCAGGAGGCGGAGATTGTAGTGAGCCAAGATAGCACCACTGCACTCCAGCCTGGGCAACAGAGTGAGACTCCTAAGCTCAAGCAATCCTCCCACCTCAGCCTCCCAAAGTGCTGGGATTACAGGTGTGAGCCACTGCACCTGGCCTGTAGTGTCCTTTCTTTGTCTCATAATGTCCAAATCTTTTTTGGACTTATAAATGCATTTAATATATATATATTGAGATGGTGCTTCACTCTTGTTGCCTAGGCTGGAGTGCAATGGAGTGATCTTGGCTCACTGCAACCCCCCCAAGTGCTGAGAATAGAGGTGTGAGCCACTGCGCCTGGTCCAATGACAGTTTTCAGTGTTTCATCAAATTTTAGATACTTGCAATTGTAGGGTGCACCACCATCTATTAAACTGCCACTACATTCACTGTAAGACGCATCTGACTTCAGAGAGGTCAAACAAAATGCGGGGGGAAAAGTCTTAAATTTCACCATATCCAGTGTTATTATTCAGAAAGGCCTGGGACACTGAGGTAGGGCTCCCAAGCTAGCCCAGGGACACACTCATCCGTCACTCAGTGCCTTCCTCTCTGTCCCTCTCTCTGTCCTACTCTCTGTTTTCTGAGCCTTCCACTAGGTGGCACCTGGGCCGGGGTACCTGCTGCAGAGCTGATGCCCCGAGGTCAGTCCTGCCCCTCTGGCTCCTCCAAGCTATTTCTTCCCCTTTCCCTTTTCCTCCTACCCATCTTTTTTCCTGGAAGTGGGAGGCTCTGATTCAGCACTCAGATTCTCCGCTGGATTGCAGAACTGAAAGAACTGCTTTTGCAGTCCACCGGCCCCAGCCCATCCCAAGCGGGAATTCCTTCCCAGCAAGCCACCAGCTCCCACTTGCATACCTTCAGTGGCGGGAAACTCACTACTTTGTGAGGATCCTGTTCCATTGTGGTCATGCACTTGGGCTCTCAAGATGCTCCCCCACCCAGGGGTCCTAGTGAACCCACTTTCTTTCTTTTTCTTTCTTTCTTTTTTTTTTTTTTTTTTTTTTTTTGAGACGGAGTTTCATTCCGTTGCCCAGGCTGAAGTGCACAGTGCAAGGGTGTGATCTCAGCTCACTGCAACTTCCGCCTCCCAGGTTCAAGCAATTCTCCTGTCTCAGCCTCCCGAGTAGCTGGGATTACAGGCAAATGCCACCATGTCGAACTAATTTTTGTATTTTTAGTGGAGATGGGGTTTCACCATGTTGGCCAGGCTGGTCTCAAACTCCTGACCTCAAATGATCCACCCGTCTTGGCCTCCCAAAGTTCTGGGATTACAGGCGTGAGCCACCACACCAACCAGTGAACCCACTTTGTAGTCCTTCAACAGTGGGAGACTTGGACCTTTGTCTGCTTTGTGTATTGGGGAATCCCCAAGACCTAGCACAGGTGAGGCATTTATTTGGTAAACGAACAAACTCAGTTGTTCTGCGCATCAGTTTCATTACCTGTGAAACAGGGTCAATAACAGTATTCACCTCATAAGGCTGTGAGGAGTAAATGAGACAGGACCTGTAAACAGGCTTAGTCCCATGCCTGGTACAAAGTAAATCCTCAACAAATAATTTTTCTTTCTCCTTTAATAGCTATGGATAGGCTGGGCACGGTGGTTCATGCCTGTAATCCCAGCACTTTGGGAGGCCAAGGCGGGTAGATTGCAAGGTCAGGAGATTGAGACCAGCCTGGCTAACATGGTAAAACCCTATCTCTACTAAAAATACAAAAAATTAGCCAGGCATGGTGGTGGGCACCTGTAATCCCAGCTAATCAGGGGCTGAGGCAGTAGAATTGCTTGAACCTGGGAGGCAGAGATTGCAGTGAGCCAAGATCACGCCACTGCACTCTAGCCTGGGCGACACAGCAAGACTCGGTCTCGGGGTGGGGGGGAAGGCTGGGCGCGGTGGCTCTGTAATCCCAGCACTTTGGGAGGTCGAGGTGGGCGGATCACCTGAGGTCGGGAGTTTGAGACTAGCCTGACCAACATGGTGAATCCCCATCTCTACTAAAAATACAAAAAAAATAGCCAGGCATGGTGGCAGGCACCTGTAATCCCAGCTACTCGCGGGGCAGAGGCAGGAGA
>NW_022436983.1:17735587-17759630 GCF_009761245.1 Sapajus apella
AAAAAAAAAAAAAGCTATGAATAGCTCTATACTTATTATCTGAAAGATCTCTTTTAGAGCAAAGTGATTCTGACTCTTTTTTTTTTTTTTTTTTTTTTTTTGAGTCAGGGTCTTATACTTTCACTCAGGCTTGGAGTCCAGTGGCACAATCACAGCTCACTGCAGCCTCGACCTCCTAGGCTCAGACAATCCTCCCACCTTAGCCTCCTGAGTAGCTGAGACTACACACTGCATGCCACCATGCCTAGCTAATTTTTTAAATTTTTTGTAGAGATTGGGTTTTGTCATGTGGCCCAGGCTGATATCGAACTCCTGGGCTCAAGAGATCCACCTGCCTTGGCCTCCCAGAGTGCTGGAATTATAGGTGTCAGCCACCATGCCCGGCCTGATTGTAATTCTCCTTTTTTTTTTGAGACGGAGTTTCACTCTTGTTGCCCAGGCTGGAGTGCAATGGCGCGATCTCGGCTCACCGCAACCTCAGTCTCCTGGGTTCAGGCAATTCTCCTGCCTCAGCCTCCTGAGTAGCTGGGATTACAGGCACGCACCACCATGCCCAGCTCATTTTTTGTATTTTTAGTAGAGACGGGGTTTCACCATGTTGACCAGGATGGTCTCGATCTCTTGACCTCGTGATCCACCCGCCTCGGCCTCCCAAAGTGCTGGGATTACAGGCGTGAGCCACCACGCCCGGCCTGTAATTCTTAAAACTTTCATACAGGCTGGGCGCAGTGGCTCCCGCCTGTAATTCCAACACTGAGCCACTGCCCTGGGCAACAGAATGAGACTTCATCTCAAAAAAAAAAAAAAAAAAGAAAAGAAAAGAAAAAAAGCTTCTCATAGGAGCGTGAATCCTGCTGTGAACTGCACATGCGCAGCACCTAGGTTTTGCGCCTCTTATGAGAATCTAATGCCTGATGATCGGAGGTGGAACAGTTTCATCCCGAAACCATGCTCCCCCTGCCAGTGGAAAAACTGTCTTCCACGAAACTGGTGCCAAAAAGGTTGGGGACTGCTGCTCTACAGGATGTTCTGGGGCCTGTGGGGAATTTTGTGTTCCTGAGCCTTCCACATACTACCCCAATGTTGTGGCTATTACACGGCTTCCCAACACATGTTCCCCATCTCTCCCACCATCAGAGCCATATTCGGCTCTACTGGAATTCTGTGCTAGTGAGTGGGGTTAGTAGCACTCTTCCAGGGTGGCCTCTGATGACCCTGGAGGAAAAGCCATGGCTCCAATCTCTCTAGTCACTGAAAGGAACACTACCTCAGTCAGAGCCAAGGATTCACCAAGAGAAGTCAGTGAAGCTTCTTGGGGGAGAGAAGCTGCTTTTCATTTCTGCAGGAGTACTGCAAGAGATACTCTCTTTCCCTGGACAGCATATTGAGGAGATATGAGAGCTGAAGATGCAGTAGCTCTTATTCCCAAAAGGGGATTCCTTTTGAGAATGAAGTCAACATACAGAGGAAGGCAGAGCCCAGAGATTCCATGAAGAAAGAACTTAGGCCAGACACAGTGGCTCATACCTGTAATCCCAGCACTTTAGGAGGCCAAGGTGGGAGGATTGTTTGAGCTTATGTGTTCAGGACAAGTCTGGGTAACATAGACCTCTTCTCTACTAAAAAGAATCTTTTTTAATTAGCCAGGTGTATTGGCACACACGTATGGTCCCAGCTGCTTGGGAGGCTGATGGGGGTGGATCACGTCAGCCCAGGAGGATCACTTGAATAGAGGCTGTAATGAGCCATGATGGCACCACTGCTCTCCAGCCTGGGCAAAAGAGGGAGACGCTGTCTCCAAAATAAAAATTAAAAAAAAAAAAAAAAAAAGAAGAAAACAATGAAAGAAGAAATAGGACCAAGTCTGTGGTGTTGCTACTTACTTATTGTTGTGTAACAAATCACCCCCAATTTAGCAGCTTAAAACATTTATTGGGCCAGGCACAGTGGCTCACACCTGTAATCTCAGCACTTTAGGAGGTTGAGGTGGGTGGATCAAGAGATCAAGAGTTCGAGACCAGCCTGACCAACCTGGTGAAACCCCATCTCTACTAAAAATACAAAAATTAGCCAAGCTTGGTGGTGGGTGCCTATATTCCCAGCTGCTCGGGAGGCTGAGGCAGAAGAATTGCTTGAACCCAGGAGGCAGAGGTTGTAGTGAGCTGAGACTGAGCCACTGCACTACAGCCTAGGTGACAAGAGCAAGACTCAAAAACAACAACAAAACATTTATTATCTCTCAGAGTGACCAGAGTTGAAAGTTGGAAATTAGAAGAGACCTCAATCAGTGGTTTTGGCTTAGGGTCTCTAATGTGTTTGTAGTAAGATGTTGGTTCGGGGTGCAGTCATCCACTTCCAAGATGGTGCACTCACGTGGCAATGGGCAGGAGGCCTCAGTGCCTCACCAGGTGGGCTCTCCGTGGCAGCTAGCTAGCTTTCCCCAGAGTGATGACGATGATGACGACGGTGATGACGTGTGTGTGTGTGTGTGTGTAATAGAAGGAAGCCACAGTGCCTTCTACAACCTAGTCTCGGAAGCTGCACACTATCATCCTTCCATTTTTTCTATTTGTTAGAAGCAAGTCACTATGTCCAGCCCACAACCAAGGGAAAAATAACTAGGATTCCTTTTAAAGGAAGTGCCAAAGAACTTGTGGACTAATTTGAAGCCGTACTGTGGTGACGTCGCTTGAGCCGCTGGAGAAAGCCCTCACCTGAGGACCCATCTCTAATCGAGTTCATTCCCGATGGTGAAGCTAGTTTCGGCTGGGTTTTCTGAGTCACACCATTCAAAGAATGCTTTTATCTTTCTCATCTCATCCTCCAGACCTGCCTTGTCTGACCATGTTCCTTTTATGGGCAGTGGTGGGAGCTGGGCCCAGGCTCTAGGGGAGGAAAGACGGGCCCTTCTCACCTTCTCAGTCTTTGATCCTATTTTTTTTTCTTTTTTTTTTAGTCAGGGTGTCACTTTGTCACCCAGGCTGGAGTGCAGGGTGCTATCCACGGCTCACTGCAGCCTCAACATCTGGGTTCAGATCATTCTCTCACCTCAACCTCTCAAGTAGTTGAGACTACAGGTGCACACCACCATACCCTGCTTTTTTTTTTAATTTTTAAATTTTTTTTATTTTTAGTAGAGACAGGGTTTCAACATGTTGCCCAGGCTGGTCTCGAACTCCTGGGCTCTAGCAATTCTCCTGCCTTACTGCCTCAGTCTCCCAAAGTGCTGGGATTACAGGTGTGAGCCACCACGCTCGGCTCGGCCTTAGCCCGACTTTTTCTTTTTTTTGAGATGGAGTCTCACTCTGTCGCCCAGGCTGGAGTGCAGTGGCGTCATCTTGGCTCACTGCAACCTCCACCTCCTGGGTTGAATCGATTCTCCTACCGAGTAGCTGGGATTATAGGTGCCTGCCACCACACCTGGCTAATTTTTGTATTTTTAGTGAGATGGGGATCCGCCACGTTGGCCAGGCTGGTCTCAAACTCCTGACCTCAGGTGATTCGCCTCCCTCAGCCTTCCAAAGTACCCAAAGTGCTGGGATTACAGGCGTGAACCGCTGCGCTCAGACTTGGTCGTTTATGCAACAAAGTGCCTACTATTCCATGGCCACGGCGAGGCTGGCCGCAGGAAAACCGCATTCTTCTGCGGACCCTGACCGCTGTGCTCGTCCTTCCACTGGCTGCTCCTGCTAAGACATGGCTTTTCCACCCTAGACTTGCCCTTAAACATTGGGCAACGATTTCCAGGTCTCTCTGGGTCAGTCCTTTCGGAGAAAGGAAGACAGAGAAATCATGTGGCCAGGTGGGAAGAGCTCTGGGCCAGCCTTGCTGTGTGACCTGGAGGTCACAGTGCCCTCCCTTATGAATGCAGGAGGTTGTATTAACATGTCTGAGGATGCCTCAGGGTTTTCTTTTCTTTTTCTTTTCCGAGACAGAGTCTTGCTCTGTCGCCCAGGTTGGAGTGCAGTGGCGCGAGAACGGCTCACTACAACCTCCACCTCCCAGGTTCAAGCGATTCTCCCACCTCAGCCTCCTGAGGAGCTGGGATTATAGGCGTGTGCCTCTACTCCCGGCTAATTTTTGTATTTTTAGTAGAGACGGGGTTTCACCATGTTGGTCAGGCTAGTCTCGAACTCCTGACCTCATAATCCACCCACCTTGGCCTCCCAAAGTGCTGGGATTACAGGCGTGAGCCACCACGCCGGGCTTGCTTTGGGGTTTTCTTAACTCACTTCTGTCCAGAGGAGATGATGAAACTTTAGGAGCAGCCTCATTTCCGGCACACTGGGTCTTGCGTGGTCATTCATACCTCCATAGAGAAAAAGCCACACATTTCATGCCCCATGCCCTTCACCATCTCATCTGATCCTCCCAGCAGCCAGCAAGGACACGGGGCAAGGCACTGGGGGAACAGAGGTTCAGTGGCAAGACGTGGTATGTGCAGAGGGCTGTGGGACAGACGTGGCCTCACCAGCAGGACCGGTGATTAAACAACAGCTGTGGCTCACTGAGTGCTTTCTGCTTATTGTGTGCCAAGTACTTCACCTGTGGCTGTTTTGTGTCATTCTCCCATCAACCCTGAAGGGTGGTTACTATAATTATCCCCTTTTACAGATAAGGAAACTAAAGCCCAGAGGGGTGGAGTCATAGTCTGGCAAAAGTAAGCAGTGGAACTGGGATTGAAATTCAGCTTGAACATCTCAGCACTCATCTGTGTTTTCTTTTTTCTTTTTTTTTTTTTTTTAATAATGACGGGGTTTCACCATGTCCGCCCACCTTGGCCTCCAAAGTGCTGGGTTTATAGGTGTGAGCCACCACGCCTGGTCTCATCTGTGTTTTCTGTCACAGCAGAGTCCCTCTAGGCATTCACAGGAGCTCAAGGGGAGGAGTAGGGAGGGGAAAGCTAGTAGTCCAAAGACTTGAGGGGCCAGGCATGGTGGTGTGCACCTGTAATCCCAGCATTTTAGGAGGCTGAGGTGGGAGGATGGCTTGAGCCGGGAGACTGAGGTTGCAGTGAGCTGTGTTCGTGCCACTGTGCTCCAGCCTGGGCAACAGAGCGAGATTATGTCTTGGCATGGAGGGGCGGGGGGTGGGGAGAGAAAACCTTTAAAAAATAAAGAATAAAAAAGCACAAACACAGACACTTTGCTGGCGCGGTGGCTCAGCCCTGTAATCCCAGCACCTTGGGAGGCCAAGGTGAGTGGATCACCTGAGGCCAGGAGTTCGAGACCAGCCTGGCCAACGTTGTGAAATCCCGTCTCTACTAAAAATACAAAAAATTAGCTGGGCATGGTGGTGGGCATCTGTAATCTCAGCTTCTCGGGAGGCTGAGGCAGGAGAATCACTTGAACTTGGGAGGAGGAGGTTGCAGTGAGCCAAGATGGTGCCATTGCACCACAGCCTGAGCAACAAGAGCGAGACTCCATCTCAAAAAACAAAACAAAAACAAAAACAAAGACTTGGGTTCACAAACGAACTCTGAACGCTTGCTAATTCTAAGGCCAGGGTAAATCTGTTATCTCACTCAGCCTCAGTTTCCTTATCTGTAAAATGGAGATAATAATTTGTCACCCAAATTGTGAGGATTGGGTAAAAACATTTTTAATAAGGGCATGTATGCGAGCATCCCCCATGTATAGCAAAGAAGTTGTCTAAATATAAGAGGTGGTTGTTTTTCTTAGAGCAGGACCCGGGGCAGGAAGCAGGCAGGCTGATCAGGGCGGCCAAGTGTCCCTGCCCAAGAGTGACTGCTTCCGTCCCTGCTGTTCAGAAAGTCCCCAGGAAAGGAGGAGGATGGGCAGGAGGAAAGGGCAAAGCTGTAGGTTCTTATCTAGAGCTTTGCCTCCAATCGAGAGCCCTCCAGGGGAAGAGAAGTTCTGGACTCTCACCGCTGAGTTCCAAGCATTCCAGAGGCTCAGCGGGGAGGAAGTCTGTCAGCGCCTGGCCTGACGCAGTATCAGCTGGGGAGAAGCCTGGATGGGTAGGTCAGCTGGGGAGAAGCCTGGATGGGTAGGTCGTATACCTCCCCCTCAGCCTGTGTCATGGCCCTGCCCTTAAAAGGTCTCATGGTCCAGGACCAGCCAGTCCCCATAGCCTGTCCTATCAAGGGGAACACCAGACTCCAGCACTGCGATGCCCAAATGCCAAACCTACAGAAGGGCAGCTTTGGTGAATGACTGGAACTGGAGTTAGGAGGCCCAGGCTCTCGTTCTGGTTTGGTCCCTTCTCCTCTCTGGGCATCAGCATGCCCACCGTGGAATAACGGACAGTCCCTCGAGGGCATTTGCATACTGTGGCTCTGGTGCGCCACCTGCTACCCCTGCCACAAGTGTTGTTCCTCGTCCCGTCCTCCTGGGCTGCTGGAGAAACAGCTCACACCACATGCCCTGCCCTCTCTGGGTGTGATCAACAGCACTGCAGTCCAGGATGTCACACTTAAGTCATCTGTGTCATTTTCTATTTCTGGTGCTTCTTAAATTCCAGTTCTTTCTTATTCCCAATTAGATGGAGAGCTTCCTGAGGACAAGCAACTGGGGCCTCCTTACCCCTGTGCTTCCCCAGAGCCTGGTTGAGAGCTTAGCACAGAGTAGAACCTCAGAGTGGTTCGCGGCTGTGCTGCTGGCCATCCTTGGAAGCCCGTGATGAACGTGCCCTCCATCACAGTGCCTCCTGCGGAGTTCTGGCCACACAGGGAGGAGCCCCAGCTTCTGCTTCTCGTTCTGCTCCACTCAGTCTGGACGACTTTAGGCAAGGCTCTGTTAAAAACATCTGTGGTTTTTCACAATGTGCTGGATGGAGGCCAGGCATGAAGTGGAAAATCCTTGGGGGTGGATGGGGATTGGTACTGCAGCCCTCACCCGCCACCCAGAGCTGTCCATTCTTAGCTTTTACCCTTTACACACTGGGATTTCACAACAGTGACTTTACGGCTTCACTGAGGTAAAAGTGACATACAATAAACTGATGTATTGAGCATGTACAATATGATACTTTTTTTTTTTTTTTGACAGTGTCTCACTCTGTTGCCCAGGCTGAAGTGCAGTGGCACAATCTCTGCTCACTACAACCTCTGCCTCCTGGGATCAGTTAATTCTGCCTCAGCCTCCCGAGTAGCTGGGAGGCACCTACAACCATGCCTGGCTAATTTCTTTGTATTTTAATAGAGAAAGGGTTTCACCATATTGGCCAGGCTTGTCCTGAACTCCTGACTTCATTCGCCTTCCTCAGCCTCCCAAATTGCTAGGATTATAGGTGTGAGCCACCGAGCTCAGCCTAATATTCCCATTTCATTGAGGAGAAATTGAGGCTTACATTATAGAATCCAGGTACCTTCTTACCAACACCAGGAGTCTGTGTAATGTTAGTAATTCTCACACTGAACACTTTATGTGCCTCCACATATCATCCCATCATCTATGAAGTCAGATGCATTTTTTTTTTTTTTTTTGAGACAGAGTCTCACTGTGTCATCCAGGCTGGAGTGCAGTGGCGTGATCTCAGTTCACTGCAACCTCCACCTCCTGGGTTCAAGTGATTCTCCTGCCTCAGCCTCCTGAGTAGCTGGGATTACAGGTGCCTGCCACCATGCTCGGCTAATTTTTGTATTTTTAGTAGAGATGAGGATTCACCATTTTGCTCAGGCTGGTCTCAAACGCCTGGCCTCAAGTCATCTGCCCACCTCAGCCTCCCAAAGTACTGGGATTACAGGCATGAGTCACTGTGCCCAGACGTCAGATGCTATGATTATCTCCATTTTACAGAGGGAGACGCAGAGGCACAGAGAATAAGAAGCTTGCCTGAGGTCACACAGCCAGAAAGTGGTGGTGCTGGTATTTCAACCCTGCCTGGTATTCGGACTCTGCCTGGTATTCCAGGATCCCATCATTCCAGGAGGTCACCCAGACTGGTGAGTCAGAGGATAGGTGGGGCAGCCCCCAGGCCAAACAGAGAGAGTTGAGCAGCAACAGGCGAAGGCCAGCTGTTTGAGAGGCCCACTGGCTGGGAATGGGGCTGGCCAGCTGGCAGGCCCAACTGAACCTGCAACATGAGCCCAGCAGCCATCAGTGCCCACCCACCGTGCCTCTCGAGTTTCCGGTCTCCTGCCCAGCCCCCTCCAGGGGCCTGAAGTACAGATTCAGGTTGGAAGGGCAACAGTGCTCACAGGACAGCTTAGCAAACCACACACACTAACAGCCCAGAAGGACCTCAGGGAGTTTTAGGTCCAACGCTCCCAAAATGCTCATTTTCCAAACAGGGAAACTGAGGCATGAATAAAAGATTTTGTTTTTGTCTGTCTTATTCACTGCCTCGCCCCATTGCCCAAAACAATGCTTGGCACGTAGTAGGTATGCAATAAATATTTGTAAAGTGACCGACTGACTCATGAAATGAATGTGGTTTTTTCCAAGGCATTTAGCATTGCACAGGGGCAAAGGCTCATGCAATAGAAAACTGACTGCTGGGAACAAAGCCTCTTCTCCTCCATTTCCCCGACATCTAGACACACACATGCATGCCTCACTTTAGTTACAAGGGCAGCAGAACCTATTCAGCCTGTTTAGGCATAAATGGGGTGGGGGAATTTACTGGCAGGATCCTTGTGCAACCCAAGGGCAAGAAACTCAGCCAGAGCTCCCAAATGGGCCAGAAACAAACTCAGAAATTTTTTTTTTTTAATTACATTATGCCAGCCTGACCAACATGGTGAAACCTGGCCTCTACTTAAAAATACAAAAATTAGCTGGGCGTGGTGGTGCGGCTACTTGGGAGGCTGAGGCAGGGGAATTGCTTGAACCCAGGAGGCAGAGATTGCAGTGAGCTGAGAGTACACCATTGCCCCCCAGCCTAGGCAACAGAGTGAGACTCTGTCTCTAAAAAAAAAAATTAAATTAAATTAAAAAAATAAATAAATTACATTATGCCGGGCGCTGTGGCTCACGCCTGTAGCCCCAGCACTTTGGGAGGCAGAGGCAGGAATTTCACCTGAGGTCAGGAGCTCAAGACCAGCTTGGCCAACATTGTGAAACCCCATTTCTACTAAAATACAAAAATTAGCTGGGTGTGGGGGCAGGTGCCTGTAATCCCAGTTACTTGGGAAGCTGAGGCAGGAGAATCACTTGAACCTGGGAGGTAGAGGTTGCAGTGAGCAGAGATTGTGCCACTGCACTCCAGCCTGGGTGACAAATCAAGACTCCATCTCAAAAAAAAAAAAAAAAAGAAAGAAAAAGAAAAAAAAAATGGCATTACCTGCCATCCCCTTGTCCCTTTGGTCCACACATCCACTTTCTTCTTCTCCTCTTCCCTGCTCAGAACTTTCTCTCAGCTCCTGGCTGCCCTAGGCCCAGCTTTATACATCTTCTTGGCTCAAACACCCAACAGAGACTGGGTGTCTGGGTCTTAATCACATATTCTCAGCAGAGGAAACCTGACCGGCTGGCTGGTCTTGGGAGCTGTCTGGGTCTAGGGGCCACCGCCCACCACTCAGGGCTGTGGGGGGCCAACTCAGAGAGGGGTGTGGGTGTGGAAGGTGGGAAGGAACGAGGCCTGCCTAGGCCCAGCCGCTAGTCTAATTCCTTCCAACCCCCATCTTCCCAGACAAGAGGTCTTGACTGTCTCCCAGGATGGGGCTCTTGGGCTATCCACATAAACACAACGTCATGCATTGTCCCTCATTACTCATTACTGTAATGGTATATAATAATGCGGGCTCTTAAGTCATCCCTTCTCCTTCTGAACTAGCTGTTGCTCATGTGCTCATGTCTGTGGCTGCAGCAGTTATGCCAATTTCAGTCAGTGCAAACCAATCATTCCCTAGGTTTGCTTCTTTGGCTGCTTTGTTTGCTTCTTTGAGACAGGGTCTGGCTTTGTCACCTAGACTGGAGTGCAGTGGTTTGATCTCAGCTCATTGCAGCCTCGACCTCCCCAGGCTCAAGTAGGTGATCCTCTCACTTCAGTCTCCCAAGTGGCTGGGACTACAGGCACCTGCCACCATGCCCAGATAATTTTTAATTTTTTTTTTTTTTTTTGAGATGGAGTCTCCCACTGTTGCCAGGCTAGAGGGCAACCTCCTCCTCCCAGGTTCAAGCAACCTTGTCCTGCCTCAGTCTCCTGAGTAGCTGGGATTACAGGCATGCACCATCATGCCCAGCTAATTTTTGCATTTTTAGTAGAAATGGGATTCCACCATGTTGGTCAGACTGGTCTCGAACTCCTGACCTCATGATCCACCCACCTTGGCCTCCCAAAGTGCTAGGATTACAGGCGTGAACCACCTCACCCGGCCAATTTTTAAAATTTTTGTAGAGACGGGTCTCACGATGTTGCCTAGGCTGGTCTTGAACTCCTAGGCTCAAGTGAGTCTCCCACCTCGGCCTCCTGAAGTGCTGGGTTTACAGGCGTGAGCTACAGGGCCAGCCTAGAAACAATTTTTAAACCTTGTAAATCCAAACCCCATAAAAGAGAGAATCTGATTGGTTCTCCCACTCACCAATTTGTCAAGACTGCTCCTGTTGGCCAGAGCATTCCCACCAGCCCCAATTCACACCAGCTTATAGAATGGCTGCCTGAGATCCAGGGGCCCACCCATTCCTGGGCAGTAGTGGTTGGGGCCCCTTGGGGCTTTGAGTTTTGCAAACATTTTCTTTGCTTACCCTGATTTTTCTCTGGGCCAGTGCCAGTTTTGTGTGCTCCCACCCCCGCCCCAAATCTTTGTTCATTGTTTACTGAGGCTTATTCTTCTCCTTCCTGTGGTTTCCCCACCTTTTTCCTGCTGCTTGCTCATTTTGGACACATCTCTAATTCTAAGCAGTGACCACCTACATTGCTTTGGGCAAGTCCCTTAGCCCCTTGGGCCTCCATTTCCCCATGTGTATATTTGGGCTCCTAATTCTCACTTCACAGGGTTATGAAAGGAGTTAATGTGTCTGAGAGCTCCTGCTACACAGCAAGCACTAAACAAACATCAGTGTCTGCCCTTCTGTTTAGCTTCAGTCCTTACTTAAAGCTGTCAACTCACTGGGGAGACGGAGCGGGGCTAGGAGAGAACTTTAGTTCAAGCCTCTGCTGGGCATCTAACTTGCTGTGACCTTGAGCAAGTCCCTTTCCCTCTCTGGGACTCAGTTTCCCCATCTGTCCAATGAGGTTTGGACTAGAGGAGCATTTCCCAAATTGGAAAACTAAAAGTACAACACACAGAAAAAGAATATCTGTGGCCCGGGCGTGGTGGCTCATGCCTGTAATCCCAGCACTTTGGGAGGCCGAGGTGGACGGATTATGAGGTCAGGAGTTTGAGACCAGCCTGACCAACATGGTGAAACCCCGTCTCTACTAAAAATACAAAAATTAGCCGGTGTGGTGGTGCATGCCTGTAATCCCAGATACTTAGGAGGATGAGGCAGGAGAATTGCTTGGACCTGGGAGGCAGAGGTTGCATCGAGCTGAGATTGCAACACTGCACTCCAGCCTGGGCAGTAAAGCGAGACTCCATCTCAAAAAAAAAAATAAAAAATAAAAATAAAAAAAATATCTTTGGATCCAGGTGCAGTGGCTCATGCCTATAATCCCAGTACTTTGGGAGGCCGAGGCTGGCGGATCACCTGAGCTCAGGAGTTCAAGACCATCCTGGGCAACATGGCAAAATCCTGTCTCTACTAAAAATACAAAAAATTAGATGGGCATGGTGGCAGGCATCTGTAATCCTGGCTACTCAGGAGGCTGAGGCAGGAGAATCGCTTGAACCCAACATTGGCCCACTGCACTCCAGCCTGGGCGACAGTGCAAGACTGTCTCACAGGAAAAAAAAATAAAAATAAAAATAAAAAAAGAATATCTTTGGCCAAACATTTTCGGAAATGCCACTTAATAAGTTTTAGGATACTTATTTTTTACTTTTATTTTTTAAAAGATGGGGGTTTCACCATGATGGCCAGGCTGGTCTTGAACTCCTGACCTCAGGTGATCCACCCACCTTGGCCTCCCAAAGTGCTAGGATTACAGGCGTGAGCCACTGCACCTGGCCAGTTTTAGGATATTAAAGGCACTGAAACTGTGCTGGTCAATGTGGTAGCCAGTAGCCACAGGGACTATTTAAATTAAAAATAAATAAAATTTGAAATTCAATTATTTGGTCTCGCTAGCCACATTTCGAGTGCTCAATAGACATGTGGGGCTAACGGCTACAGTACAGCAGAGAACAGATATAGCACAGAAAGCACCATTTGATGGCACTGCAATCAGAGGAGGCCTGCTTCACTTTCATCCACATTTCCCAAATACATTGTGCGTGAGTGTGCGTGTGTGTGACAGAGGGTCTCATTCTGTCACCCAGGCTGGAGTGCAGTGGCACGAACACAGCTCGCTGCAGCCTTGACTCCTGGGCTTCAGCAATCCTCCTGCCTCAACCTCCTAAGTAGCTGGAAATACAGGCGTGTGCCACCAGACCTGGGTAATTTTTTATATTTTTATTTTTTTGTAGAGACAAGATCTCATGGTGGTACCCAGGCTGGTCTCAAACTCCTGGGCTTAAGCAATCCTCCTGCCTCAGTCTTCCAGACTGCTGGGATTACAAGCATGAGCCACCATTACCTGGCCATGTTTTAACATTTTTCTTGGCTGAAAGGACATTTATATTTGTGGAAGGAGAATGTCTTGCTGAGGCCGGAATGCACTGGGAAGGGAATGAGGCAGAGAACTTAATTGTCCAGGATTAAAAAGTAAGTAGAAGTTGGAGGGGGAGATGAAAGAGGAGATGAGAGTGTGTTGGAAGTCAGAGAGGGTCTGGCAAGCTGGCGGGCAGAGGGAGCCAGGAAAGGAAAGAGACCCAGCAGGCTGGGACGGCTGAAGAACTCATAAGAACAATGAGCCTGATGTTCAGTTTTTGGTTTTTGTTTTTGTTTTTGAGATGGAGTCTTGCTCTGTTGCTTAGGCTGGAGTGCAATGGTGAGATCTCAGCTCACTGCAACCTCTGCCTCCTGGATTCAAATGATTCTCCTGCCCCAGCCTCCTGAGTAGCTGGAATTACAGGCACGCACCACAATGCCTGGCTAATTTTTGTATTTTTAGTAGAGACTGGGTTTCTTCATGTTGGTCAGGCTGGTCTCGAACTCCTGACCTCGTGATCTGCCTGCCTCGGCCTCCCAAAGTGCTGGGATTACAGGTGTGAGCCACCTCACCCAGCCACATTTTTTTCCGAGATGGAGTCTCACTCTGTTGCCCAGGCTGGAGTGCAGTGGCGTGATCTTGACTCACTGCAACCTCTGCCTCCCAGGTTCAAGTGATTCTCCTGCCTCAGCCTCCCGAGTCGCTGGGACTACAGGCAGGTGCCACCACACGAGGCTAATTTTTGTAATTTTTTTTAGTAGAGATGGGGTTTCACCCTGTTGGCCGGGCTGGTCTTAAACTCCTGACTTCAGGTGATCCACTCACCTCAGCTTCCCAAAGCGCTAGGATTACAGGCGTGAGCCAAGTGCCTGGCCTCAATAGATAATTTTTTGAGCACCTACTATGTGCTGGCCCCATGCTGCACTGAAGAAACAGTAGTGCAGAAGACAGAGAGAAGCCCTGCTCCGTGATACTGACATTCTAGTCCTTATTCAGCACCTAGATCCTAAGTTTCCTCAGGTTTTCTTTAGGATGTCTTGTCCCATTTGATTTTTAGAAAGACCCCATGAGGTTAGAACAACAGTGACCTTATCCCCATTTGACAGAGGTGGAAGCTGAGGCCCAGACAGGAGAGCCGATGTCCTTTCTGCACAGTGTCTCAGCTGGCTATGATAAATGTGTGTGTCCCTTTGACAAAGGTATGGTGACATGAGTGGTCGGGAGGCTCCATGTCTCCCATCAGCCTGCTGAGCTTCCTCTGCCTGGAGCCCCTCCAGTGACCGAACTCTTGAATGTGGCCAGCCTCTTGCCCCTGAGCGGGATCTCTGTAGCCCTCCCGTGTTAGAGGTCCTAGAGATGTGAAGTCAGTGTACCGCGCCTAGGCTGCCCTTCTCCCCACTTGGGCTCCTAGGAGCAGTGGGCGTTTTTCCGCTTGGTGTGACCATGCAAAAACTCCACCCAGCATCATCTTCATGGATGCCTGGAATTCTATCATCCATGAGTCATTCTTTTGAGTTGAGCAACTCTCCCAGGAATGTCTTTTAAAACCCCCAATTCCCTGGAATCAATTGCTAACACCTTAGTGAGCTAAAAATTGGCCTTACGGATAATCATCTTCCTTCTGTAGATAACTCTGGCCCAGAAGGAGAAGTGACTTACCTAAGAACCCGTGACCAGTTAGTAGCAAGCCTGGGCCAGAGGCTGGCCTTGCTCACAGCTTGTCCTCGGGACAGGAGGAACAAAGACACACATGATGTTCCCTTGAATCACATCTACTTTGCAGCCTGCAGAGAACCTCCCCCCGCAGAGCCCACTTAACTCAGGCCGTCACCACGAGCTGGGCATGAGTCCTCCTCCCTGACATAGACGTGGGGATGCCACAGGGACCTAGCCCAAACATCTGCTGGATCCCTGGAGTGGGCTTTCCGGTCTTTCCAAGGCCTTGTTTAGCTCCTCCTTCCACTCTATGGGCAGCCCCAGATCCTTCCACTGCCTTCCTTTTTTTTTTTTTTTTTTTTTTTCCAGTAAGCCCATGTTGTTTTCTATTGCTTCTAAAGAACTCTAATTGAAATTCCCACTTTACAGATAAGGAGACTGAGGGGTGAAGAGGAGAGGTGAATACTAAGGCTGAGCCAAGTCTCCAGCCCAGGTTTCCCGTCTCCCAGCCCAGGCTTTTGCCTCCCACCACGTTGCCTACTGTGAGCAGTTGGGTCCTGAGGAAAGAGAAAAGCAGAGCAGAGTGTGCGAGTGGATAAGCCTGAATGTAGAGGGCATGGTGGTTCACTGAGAGGTTTTGGGGTCAGAGAGCTGATCTTACACTTACCAGCTATGAGGCTCTGGACAGGTAATTTCATCTTCTCAGAGCCTAACTTCCCAGCTGTAACATAAGAAAAAGAGGCCTACGCCTGTAATCCCAGCACTTTGGGAGGCTGAGGCAGGTGGATCATGAGGTCAGAAGATCGAGACCATGCTGACCAACACGGTGAAACCTTGTCTCTACTAAAAATACAAAAATTAGCTCGGCATGGTGGTACTGGCCTGTAGTCCCAGCTACTTGGGAGGCTGAGGCAGAAGAATCGCTTGAACCCGGGAGGCAGAGGTTGCAGTGAGCGGAGATCGCTGATACAGCACTCCAGCCTGGCAACAGAGTAAGACTTCGTTCTTAAAAAACAACAACAAAAAAGAGGACCTACTTATAGACACAGACCCACAGTAGAGCACTGGGTGGATTTTAGCCTTCACATACTCACCTATGGTTGGGTACCTTTGTACAATGAACAATCTGGGCAATAGTACGTGACAGCCCTGGGGATAATGATTATACCTGCCTTATATGGATGCTATAAGGACTAAATGAGATAAGGTGTGTGAATTTCTGGACACAGTGCTTAGCCACTTAATAAGTCTTCAATAAACAGTAGCTAAGTATTGTGACACCATCACCCCAGGCTCAGTCTGGAAGGCTCTGGAAGGCAGTCTGTGGTGAAACGGCAAGTCCCAAGCTCCCCACTTTCTTACCATCAACTCCCAAACCTCATAATCTTTCCTGGATGGCCTCAGTGTCCTGCCTCTCCCTCCAGAGTTCTGTGGGGTTGGCTGGACCACCAAGAACAGAGTTCTGGCATCTTCTATCACATCACAGCTTTCAGTTTGGTAAAAGCCCCCGATATGTTAGGGCCCAACTGGCAAATCTCTCCTGCTCCAAAGTTCTGCAGGCTCCAGGGTCGAGCCCCGGCCTCCAGCCTCCTGCCTCAGACCTGAGGCTGAGCATAGCATATTCAGGGGCCCCGCTGCAGCAGGTCCTGAAACACGCTACAGCAGCCCAAGCCCCCTCAGGCCTCCTGTTTCATTTCTGGGCAGGCCAAGGCACCCAGGACTGGGAATGGCTGGACCAGGGACTCTGGGAGAGCCACATGTGCCAGGCTAGTGCCTGCCAGCTCTTAGGCTGGTCTTACAATGGCTCCATTCACCAGGGAGAGGAGCTGGCCTGCCTGGAGCCCACGGGGTGATGTTCCAGGCCCCAGGGGGATGGGGTGGGAGGTGAGAAACTAAGAAAGGAGTTGCTAAGGCTGGGGCGGGGGGGTGAAGGTGCCCAGTCTGCACCACTACCACCACCTTATGACAAGGTGACCGCCTCACAACTGGAGCCATAGGAGATTAGATTCTCTGGGGTCGTGTGGGGGTGAGTAAGTGTGGGGGCAGATGGAGGGAAAGAGTTAGTCATGGGCGTTGGGGGGCAGGGAGGCTGGGCCCTTAGCCCACACTCTTGCTGGCATCTGCAGGCCTGTAGCCAGGGGGTGACGTGGTCTTGGTCCTTGAAGCAGCCCTTCCAGTAACAACTGGGGCATCCCAGCCAGGCATCCTTTGCCTCTCCTGCTCCTCTCCACGCCTGCTGCCCCACATCTGTCAAAGAGGCATGCATCTGCAAGTATCTCTGTCCCCATCATCTCTCCCTTCTCCTCACAAAGCCCAAGTTGAGTCCAAACTGCTCTGTCATCAAATTAAAGCCCTCACTGGCTCCCCACTACCTAAATGACCATGACCTCAGTGTTCAGCCTGTCATCTTGCCCACTCAGCATCCACTCCTTTTCCATAAGAGCTCCAAATCTCTCTATTCCTAGGGTAGCACCCTGTCCCCACTTTCAGTCCATGTGTTTTGAGTGGAGCTCATCTGAACATGGTATAACAAATAAACATTAAAAAAAAAAGGGTGGTGCTCAGGCCTAGGGTTCGACATGTGACTCCACGTTAACCAATCCGATTGTTCCCCTCCCACTCCCACCACCTCCATACAGCGATTGGTTTAGACATAGTCACATGACCTAAACCAGTCCAGTGAGATTCAAATTCAGAACCATGCGTAAATATCTGCAGAAATGAATCTTTCTTTCCCCTGGGTTTGGAGCTGGGAGTATGTCAGCCTGGAGTTGCCTCCATTTGGAAACGGCCTGCTCCAGAGTGAAGCCAACACAAGGAAAAGCAGAGAGATGGCCAGGCCAAGTCTTGAAAGCATTATTTGAGCACTAGATCCAGCTACACCTGAAGCAAATACACGAATATATCCCGTTGTTTTTTCTTTTTAACTTGCATTCTCAAAGGAAGTGAATGTTCAGTTTTTTGAGTCAATGAATTTTCTGTTTTTCTAAGCCTCTTGGAATTGTGTTTTCTGTCTCTTGCAACCCAAGAGTTCTGACCAATAGCAAGGCCCTCCTAGTCTGACCTTGAACCACTTCTACAGTCCCATTGGCCCTGCCTGGGGTATATGGAACTCTCCACTCCCCTAAATGCCCCATGTACCCCATGATTCTCTGCACTTGCTCCTGCTTGGCTCTCTCTCCGGGGTAGATTCACTTTTTCTGTTTTGAACTTGCTCAGCTTTTTTTTTTTTTTGAGACAGACTCTCACTCTGTCACCCAGGCTGGAGTGCAGTAGTGGCGCGATCTTGCCTCACTGCAACCTCTGCCTCCTGGGTTCAAGTGGTTTTCCTGCCTCAGCCTCCCGAATAGCTGGGACTACAGGCATGCACCACCATGCCTAGCTAATTTTTGTATTTTTTAGTAGAGACGGGTTTTGCGATGTTGGCTAGGCTGGTCTAGAACTCAAATCACTCACGTGATCCACTCACCTCGTTCTCCTAGGATTACAGGTGTGGGCCACCGTGCCCAGCCTTGCTTAGTTCTTTTTTGTTGTTTTGTTTTGTTTTCTGAGATGGAGTTTCACTCTTTTGCCCAGGGTGGAGTGCAGTGGTGTGATCTCGGCTCACTGCACCCTCTGCCTTCTGGGTTCAACCAATTCTCCTGTCTCAGCCTTTGGAGTAGCGGGGATTACAGGCACCTGCCACCACACCCAGCTAAATTTTGTATTTTTAGTAGAGACGGGATTTCATCCATGTTGGCCAGGCTGGTCTCAAACTCCTAACCTCCAGTGGTCTGCCCACTTTGGGCTCCCAAAGTGCTGGGATTACAGGTGTGAGCCACCACGCCTGGACTTGCTCAGTTCTTAAAGGTCCAGTTCAAATGCCGGTTCCTCCATAAAGCCTTCCCCAACTGCTTCCCAAGGAGAATTTACTCTTTGCACCTGTCCACAGCATTACAGAGCCATTATTTCACTGTATCATAGTGATTCACTTGCCCATTCATCTCCCCACTGGATTGTTGAGCTTCCTGAACTGTGCGTGTTTTCTTCCCCTTTTCTCAATGCCTAGTACTCGACCTGGCACAGACTAGGTGCTTGGGAATCACGTGTCCGATGACCTGAATGTCCATCAGACTGGATGTTAGAGCTGTGGGGACGGGGCGCTGACCCTGAAACTACTTAGTTGCTATGCAGCCCATTCCCATCTCTGTGAACAATCTGAAATGTACACCTTCCTTCAGTCTAAAAATTCTACTCGGCTGGGCGCAGTGACTCAAGCCTATAATCCCAGCACTGTAGGAGGCCGAGGTGGGCAGATCACCTGAGGTCAGGAGTTCAAGACCAGCCTGACCAACATGGAGAAAACTTGTCTCTACAAAAAATACAAAATTAGCCGGGCGTCGTTGTGGGCTCCTGTAATCCCAGCTACTCGGGAAGCTGAGGCAGGAGAATCACTTGAACCCAGGAGGCGGAGGTTGTGGTGAACTGAGATCACACCATTGGACTCCATCCTGGGCAGCAAGAGCAAAATTCCATCTCAAGAAAATAAAAATAAATAAAAATAAAAATTATACTCCGCCGGGCGCAGTGGCTCACGCCTGTAATCCCAGCACTTTGGGAGGCAGAGGCAGGCAGATCACCTGAGGTCAGGAGTTTGAGACCAGCCTGGCCAACATGGTGAAACCCCATCTCTACTAAAAATACAAAAATTATCCAGGCCTGGTGGTGTGCACCTGTAATCACAGCTACCCAGGAGGTTGAGGCAGGAGAATCGCTGGAACCCGGTGGGGCAGAGGCTACAGTGAGCCGGGACCACTACACTCCAGGGCAACAGAACAAGATTTCATCTCAAGAAAAAAATTTTTTTTGATTCATCCATCAAGGAGTTCCATACCGTGAGGATGGGTGGAGAGGGCTGCTTTGGGGTTGAACTTGAGTTCAAGTCCTGCTCTTCCACATGGTACTTGTGTGACATAGGCCAAGTCATATAACTTCCTTAAGCTTCAGTTTCCATAAAACGGCAAACGCATGGTGCTCATATGTGCTGTGCACATGTCCTCATACTTCTAGTTCTTTTATCCACCCTATGAGGTGTAGGTACCGGTCTTGTCCTCTTCCTAATGATGAAGAGACTGAGGGCCAGAAAGGTTAAGTGTTGAGCAAGGCCATGAGTAAGACAGAGCCTCGGGCAGACCTAGCTGCTGGGTGGGGGATGGAACCCAGGCAGCCTCCACTCCGAGTCAGTGCTCTTACCCCTCCACTGTCCTGCCTTTTGCAAAATGGGGATAGCACTAGAACCTTCTTCTTGGGGTGCTTGTAAGGTTTCACCTTCACATAATGTGTGTGGAGGGCGCAGTAGAGCTCAGCCTTGCTATTGGCACTAAGGAGTTCTCAGCCTAGATGAGTCTAGTCTTTCCAAAGAATCCTGGATTTTGGGGTCAAGCTGGAGGGAGGAGGGAGGTGGCTAGTCCAGGACAGCGTCCACTTGGCTCTGGCTACTTGGCAGAAGGACCCTGCTCATAATGCCCATTTGTCCAGATCGTGGTTCAATGACTTTTGCATTCTCTGCACGTACACCCTAGAAGGGATGGAGATGGATGGGGGTGGCACCAGCTCTAGCCACGCCAGGGAAAGCCAGCTGGGATTTAAGAGGTCTGGGGCAGCAGGACAACCCGGTGTCGAGAAACCCTAACTCTGCCCCTGCCTAGAACTGAGACCCTGGGCAAATCACACAACCTCCCTAGGCCTCACTTCCTTTGTGAAATGGGGACCGTAATGGTACGTCCTTCATCGAGTGGTGTGAGGATAAAGAAGATGATGCATTTTGCAAGTGTGTTGTGGATATTCAATAAAAGACAGTTAATGATCTGCCTCATGCTGCTGTTTGGTTAGCCAGGCAGGCTGGAGTTCAATCTTGGCTCTACCATTTCCTAGCAGTGTGATCTCAAGTAAGTTACTGAACCTCTCTGGGCTCAGTTCCTCCCTGGTAAGTTGGGAATAATGACAAAACAATAATACAATACCAGCTACGTGCCTCTCACAAAAAAGTGCTCCTTGGCCGGGCATGGTAGCTCACGTCTATAATCCCAGCACTTTGGGAGGCCGGGTGGGTGAATCACCTGAGGTCAGGAGTTTGAGACCAGCCTGGCCAACATGGTGAAACCCAATCTCTACTAAAAATACAAAAAATTAGCTGGGCGTGGTGGCAGGTGCCTGTAATCCCAGCCACAAGGGAGGCTGAGGCAGGAGAATCACTTGAACCTGGGAGGTGGAGGTTGCAGTGAGCCGAGATCACACCATTGCACTCCAGCCTGGGCAACAAAATCAAAATTCTGTCTCAAAAAATAAAAGTGCTCCTCAAGTTTTAGTGATCCCAAGCAACTCCCTGCCCCTCTCCAAGGCATCAGTTTCCCTATTTGTTCAGGAAAATTTCTTTCTTTTGAGACAGAGTCTCACTCTGTTGCCCAGGCTGGAGTGCAGTGGCACAATCTCAGCTCGCTGTAACCTCCCCCTCCTGGGCTCAAGCAATTCTCCTGCCTCAGCCTCCCAAGTAGCTGGGATTACAGGCACGCGCCACCATACCTGGCTAACTTTTGTATTTTTAGTAGAGACGGGGTTTCACCATGTTGGCCAGGCTGGTCTTCAACTCCTCACCTCAAGTGATATGCCCTCCTCAGCCTCCCAGTGTGCTGGGATTATAGGCGTGAGCAACTATGCCTGGTCAGAAATTTTTTTTTTTTAAATAGAGACAGGGTTTGGCTCTATAGCCCAGGCTGGAATGCAGTGGTGCAATCATAACTCCTGGGCTCAAGGAATCTTTCTGCCTCAATTTCTTGAGTGGCTAGGACTACAGGTATGTACCACCATACCCAGCTGATTTTAATTTTTTTTGTAGAGACAGGGGTCTCATCATATTGCCCAGGCTGGTCTTGAACTCCGGGCTTCAAAGATATTCCTGCCTCAAGGACACTTTCCCCTCAGCTTCCCAAAGCGCAGGGACTACAGGCATGAGCCACTGCACTCAGCCGTGTTCATGGAAATTTAAGCGTCACTGTAAGCACCATGCCTTAACAGATTCCCAGGCTACGCTTCACATACTGAATTGGTCCCCCTGTGGGAGATGCCAGATGCCCTTTCTTTGAGGGCAGGTGCTGTGTCCACCTTGTTCCCTATGTTCCAAGCACCTGACCTGGGTCTGCACGTGGTGGGCCCTCAGCAAATGTTTACTGAATTTATGTGTTTTTTTGTTGTTGTTTTTTTTAGATGGAGTCTCACTCTGTCACTCAGGCTGGAGTGCAGTGGCGTGATCTCACCTCACTGCAACCTCCTCCTCCTTGGTTCAACCAATTCTCCTGTCTCAGCCTCCCGAGTAGCTGGGATACAGGAATCTAATTTTTGTATTTTTATTAGAGATGTGGTTTTACCATCTTGGCCAGGCTGGTCTTGAACCCCTGACCTCGTGATCCACCCACCTCGACCTCCCAAAGTGCTGGGATTACAGGCATGAGCCACCGCGCCCGGCCAAATTTATGTTTTTCATGTAACAAACATGAACTTAGTGCTTCTCATGTGCCAGGCACTCCTTTGAGCGCTTAACAGATATAAATGCATTTGCTCTTCAGCAATCTTGTAGGGAGTGATGCTGTTATTTTACAGATGAGGCAGTTGAGTCAGAGTTGAAATAATGTGCCCAGGATTCTAACCCAAGACCTCTGGCTTCAGGGTTCATCCTCTGGCCTTCTCTAATCCTGTCCCCTCTGTTCAGGAGTTGGGTGCCCCGAGTACCCACACATCCACTGGTATCCATTGCTCATCTCTTGGGATGGGGTTCTCCCATCCTCTGGGTGAAAGCAGGGGCTGGTTGTGGGATGTGGGAAACCACGCAATGGGCCTGGCATCAGCCAACACCTGCCAGTCCGCCAAGTCCCAAAACAGCCTGGGCGCAGCCCACATCCGGCTGTTGTTCTGGAGCCAGAGAAGAGAACAGGAAAGGCCAAGAGGCCTGGCTCCCAGCTGACTCATCGGGAGGTGGGACCAGGACAGGAAGGGCAAGGGGCGCCAACTCCATCCTCCCTCCCTTGGACACTCACTGGATTAAGGCCCAGCCCTGGAGTCACAGGCCAGGGTCACCCACCACAGAGCCTCAGGGTGCTCACAAAATCCCCAGGAGGAAACATATGTGAGGTTAAAACCCAGGCCAGGCTGGGCACAGTGGCTCACGCCTGTAATCCCAGCACTTTGGGAGGCCGAGGTGGGCAGATCACAAGGTCAGGAGATCGAGACCATCCTGGCCAACATGGTGAAACCCCATCTCTACTAAAAATTACAAAAAGTAGCCAGTCTTGGTGGCGCATGCCTGTAGTCCCAACTACTTGGGAGGCTGAGGCAAAAGAATCACTTGAACCAGGGAGTCAGAGTTTGCGGTGAGCCAAGATTGCACCACTGCACTCCAGCCTGGGTGACAGAGTGAGACTCCATCTCAAAAAAAACAAAAACAAAATTAAAAAAAAAACACAACAAAAAAAACCAGGTCATAGCATTCAGATACCAAAGGAGATGAGGGTTCTGCATGGCCAAATACTTTGATGACTTTCTTGGGTGTGAAAGGCACTGCCCTCTTCCTGGCCACAGCCTGCAGGGCTGGGGAGAGGGCTCTGGGTAAGGAAATGGGGCAGGAGGGCGGAAGGCTTGAGACCTGAAAGCCGGAGGGAAGAATGAGGGCAGAGAAATCTCAGAGCCTGAAGAAAGAAGCCCCCTGCCAAGAGTCCATGGGGAAGGCTAATCCAAGAGAGGTCTCTGGAAAGGTTTGCTGTCGTTTTTTTTTTTTTTTTTTGAGACAGAATTTTGTTCTTGTTGCCCAAGCTGGAGTGCCATGGCATTAGATCAGCTCACTGAAACCTCTGCCTAGGTTCAATCGATTCTCCTGCCTCAGCCTCCTGAGTAGCTGGGATTACAGGCATATGTAATTAGCATGCCTGGCTAATTTCTTGTATGTTTAGTAGAAGTGGGGTTTCACCATGTTAGCCGGGCTGATCTCAAACTCCTGACTTCAGGTGATCCACCTGCCTCAGCTTCCCAAAGTGGTAGGATTATAGGCGTGAGGACCCAGCCTGCTAGACTCGTAAGGTGTGAGCCACTGTGCCCTGCCAAATATCCTGTCACTTTGGGAGGACCCAGCACTTTGGGAGGACCAGGCAGGAGGATCACTTGAGCCCAGGAGTTCAAGATCAGCCTGGGCAACATAATGAGACCCCGTCTCTACGAAAAATAGAAAAATTAGTCAGTCATGGTGGCACATGCATGTAGTCCTAGCTAGTCAGGAGGCTGAGGCAGGAGGATCAGTTGAGCCCAGGAGGTTGAGGCTGCAATGAGCTGTGCCCATGCCACCATACTCCAGCCTGGGCTGCAGAGCAAGACCCTGTCAAAAAAAACCAGGATTATTTAATATTGAAATTGCAGTTATTAATAGTTATTTAGTGGTGGCTCACCCCACTGTCACCATAAGCCTTCCAGGCCATCTGCCATACCCCAGCCTTTTGGCAGTGGTTAATTGTGAAGTGGGGAAGGGCAGCCAGTGTCCTGGGAGTAGGGGTGGGGTGTAGGCAGAACACATGGGACCCTAGAGGCATCTCGAGATTGAGAACTCAGTGGAGACAGTCCTGAGAGGCTGATGGGATGGGTGGCCTGTAACCTCCACTTCTCCTGAGCTTTTCATCAGGCAAGCACTGGGGCTTTGAGCCATGTGGTTGATACCGACTTTAGAACTAGATTACAGGAGGCTGGGCACAGTGGCTCACGCCTGTAACCCCAG
>NW_022436983.1:17759730-17806581 GCF_009761245.1 Sapajus apella
TTGCAAAAAAAAAAAAAAAAAAAAGAACTAGGTTACATGGGTTTGACATGCTTCTAACTGTGCACTCCTGGGTCATGTCACAGAGTCTCTGAGTCGTGGTTTCATCATCTATAAAATGGGAATATCTTTCTCCATTGCAGTTAAAGAAGAAAAACAAAAAAAAAGAAAAAACAAAGAAAAAAGAAATAAAATAAAATGGGAATAATAACATAGACTAATTTTTTTTAGCCCCTACGATGTGCTAGGTACTGATATAGATGTCTTATTCTGCTTATTTTATTTTGAGACAGTCTTACTCTGTCAACCAGGATGCAGTGCGGTGAGTGTTAAATTAATCTATGCACGAGCTCTCAGAACAGTGCCTGGCACACATTAAGAACTCAAAAAAATTTTTTTTTGAGGCAGGGTTTCACTCCCATCACCCAGGCTGGAGTGCAGTCACATGGTCTCTGCTCACTACAGCCTCAACCTCCCAGCGCAAGTGGTCTGCCTACGTCAGCCCCACAGGTAGCTGGGGCTATGTGTGTGCATCACCACGCCCAGCTAATTTTTGTGTTTTTTGTAGAGACGGGGTTTCGCTGTGTTGCCCAGGTTGGTCTCAAACTCTTCAGCTCAGGTGATCCACCTGACTTGGCCTCCCAAAGTGCTGGGATTACGGGCATGAGCCACCGTGCCTGGCCAAGTGCTCAATAAATTAAATATGAGTTTGTGCATTGTGATTACTTGTGAACACTCGACTCAATTGGCTTAAACGTGAAACTTATTTATTTATTTTTATTTTTATTTTATTTTACTTATTTATTTTTTTGAGATGGAGTTTAACTCTTATCACCCAGGCTGGAGTGCACTGGTATGATCTCAGCTCACTGCAACCTCCACCTCCTGGGTTCAAGCAATTCTGCTGCCTCAGCCTCCTGAGTAGCTGGGGATTACACACACTCACCACCAATTCTTGCTAATATTTGTATTTTTTTCTTTTTAAATGAAGTGTTGCTCTGTTGCCCAGGCTGGACAGCAGTGGCGAGATCTCGGCTCACTGCAACCTCCGCCTCCCAGGTTCAAGCGATTCTCCTGCCTCAGCTTCCTGAGTAGCTGAGATTACAGGCACAGCCACCACACCTGGCTAGTTTTTGTATTTTTAGTAGAAACGAGGTTTCACCTTGTTGGTCATGCTGGTCTCAAACTTCTGACTTCGTGATCTGGCCACCTTGGCCTCCCAAAGTGCTGAGATTACAGGTGTGAGCCACCACACCCAGCCTATTTCTTCTTCTTATTATTATTTTTTGAGGTAGAGTCTCGCTCTGTTGCCCAGGCTGGAGTGCAGTGGTGCATCTTGGCTTACTGCAACCTCTGCCTCCTGGGTTCAAGCGATTTTCACGTCTCAGCTTCCCAAGTTGTTGGGACTACAGATGTGTGCCACCACACCCAGCTAATTTTTGTATTTTTAGTAGAGATGGGGTTTTGCCATGTTGGCTAGGCTGGTCTCCAACTCCTGACCTCAAGTGATCCGCCTGCCTGGGCCTCTGAAAATGCTGGCATAAGCCACTGTGTCCAGCGGAAAGAAATGTATTTTTTTACCAACAGGAAGTCCCAGGCCATTCCTTGCCTTGGAATTGATTGATTCAGTGGTTCAGTGGTTTAGTAATAGAACTTTCTGTCTCCACCGCTGCCTCCTTTTAGGTTGGCTTCAGCTCATGGGTACCCTCTTGGTAACAAGGTGGTTGCCAGCAACACCTAGGAGACCAGGTGTCCTGGTTTTCTGCAGCAGGGAGGAGGCCAGCTCCCTAAGTCAGACGTTTAAGTCCTTCCCTTCAGTCTGATTGGGTGAAGTGGGTCATGTGGTCACCTCTGTACCAACCACAGCACCAAGACAATACAAGGAGCTGATTGGTTTAGATTCCACTGGATTCACCCCTGGAGCTGAGACAGGGATGGCCTTTGGGGGCTGGGGGTAATGGCAGAGGAGGGTTCTGTTGGGAAGACTTGGGTAGGGGCTACGGGAACAACTTTAAAGAACTAGTGACCCCTGTTGACTGGGGAGCTGGGGGGAACCCCTGGGTTACACAAATAATTTCAATACAATGTGGCATCCAGTGTCCGGCAGTGCAGGATCCAGAGGAGGAAGTGGTTTATTTGGACTGAGGGTGGAGGTGTGTTTGCGGGAGATCCCTGGAGGCTTTGCCTCTGAATCCTGAAATATGAGAAAGATTTCTCCAGCCGGAAAAGCCTGAGAAGAGGGTCAGAAGTCACGGCGCAAGCAAAGATCCGTGGGCTTCAAGGGGCAGAGTAGCTGGGAGGGGAGGGGTATGGAGACAGCCCCTGGGAAAACAACTGGCTCCTCCCACTCCACCTCTGGGCTGACAGCGTGATCAGAATAGCTAACATTACTGAGTGCACACTTCCCCGGCGTTTAATCCTCAGAACGGCGCTATCAAGGAGGGGAGGCATTCACCATTTTACAGCATGGGAAAGTGAGACACAGAGAAGTTAAATAATTTGCCCAAGGTCACACAACTGAAAGGGCAGAGCTGGGCTATGAATCCAGGCAGTCTGAACCCAAAGCCAATGCTTTCAACGTGCCTCTACTGCCCTCCCACAGCCCCATCCCTGCAGAAGGAGGGCAGCTGGAAGGAGAGAGAGAAATCCTATTAGTCCAGTGCCTTGAATCACAGTAGGTGGTGGTGGCCTTAGCAGGTGGACCTGCATCTGGCAGACAAAGGCGGGAAGCTGGGTTTGGTCTCTGGCAGTCAGGGTGGGGAGATGGCCATTGTGTAAGCCTGACCCTCTCCTTAGGCCTGAGAAACAGGGAAACTGATATGTAAAAGATCAAGAGCCAGGAGATCTTGCTTCACAGGACTTGAGTTGAGTCTTGAAAAAGTGAGAAAAAGAAAAATAGTGGGGGGTGAGGTGGCTCATACCTGTAACTCCAGCGCTTTGGGAGGCTGAGGTGGATGGATCACTTGAGCTCAGAGGTTTGAGACCAGCCTCAGCAACATGGCAAAACCTCGTCTTTACAAAGAATACAAAAATTAGCCGGGCGTGGTGCTGTGTGCCTGTAGTCCCAGCTACTCGGGAGGCTGAGGCACGAGAATCGCTTGAACCTGGGAGGCAGAGGTTGCGGTGAGCCGAGATCACGCCATTGTACTCCAGCATGGGCGACAGAGCAAGACTCTATCTCAAAAACAAACAAACAAACAAAAAACCAGACTGTCTGCTGAAATCCCAAGTCCCCTCTTGCCATCCTTGGAATCTATCTGTGGCTCCGACCACTTCCATTCACTGTTCTGGCTCTTTAAGAGATACCCCTTTTGGAGAGACGCTGGCTCCACCTGGAAGGAGCCAACGCCGACTTGCCCAGGGGAATTCTGCCAGCCAAGTGGCTGTTTCCACAGAAATGAGCACCTCCAAGCTCAGGGAACAAAACTTCGAAGATGCTCCCTGCGCGTCCTGGTTTGCACTACCTCCCGCCAAAGTGTCCACATGAATAAGTCTCCTCTCCCACTCAACCTACAGGACCTCAGGCAAGGTGGGACAGGCAGCTGCTCTTCACCGATTCCTCCCTGCACCAAGAAGAGACACCAGAGTTTTTTTTGGGGGGGACAGGTGTGTGCCATCAAGCCCAGGTAATTAAAAAACTTTTTATTTATTTATTTATTTGTAGAGATAAGGTCTGACCATGTTGCCCAAGCTGGTCTTGAACCCCTGGCCTCAAGCAATCCTCCCACCTCAGCCTCCCAAAGTGCTGGGATTACAGGCGTGAGCCACCAAACACAGCAAGGCCACATTTCTTTCTTTCTTTCTTCATTTTTTTTTTTGAGATGGAGTTTTACTCTTCTTACCCAGGCTGGAGTGCAATGGCATGATCTCAGCTCATTGCAACCTCCGCCTCCTGGTTCAAGCGATTCTCCTGCCTCAGCCTCCTGAGTAGCTGGGATTATGGGTGTGCACCACCACACCCAGCTCATTTTTGTATTTTTAGTAGAGATGGAGTTTCACCATGTTGATCAGGCTGGTCTTGAACCCCTGACCTCATGATCCACCCGCCTTGGCCTCCCAAAATGTTGGGATTACAAGCATGAGCCACAGCACCTGGCTACATGTAGCTTTTTAGAAAGCACATAATAGTACTTCCTCCTCCACTTTCCAATGTGGGCCCTAGAGGCTCACACTCCCTTAGTGGTTTCGCTTTGGAAAGATGCAATGTGTGAACAGTGCTGCCTTATTTCCTAGCTGGCTTGCCCAGGAGGCCCAGCCCTGAGGGCCAGACACTGTGGGCTGGCTCCGGGATGATGATCTAAAAGATCTGGAGTGTCTTCCTGGCTGTTACCGAAAGAGAAATCAACTGACTCACCACCAAGTCCTTAAAAAGAGAAATAGTAGGATGAGTTCTGCCACTTCACTCAACTCCCACAGAAGCAGGGAAATTCCCCTGGATGCCACTTGGGGATCCAGCTTTTCCCTCTCTCTGAACCTCTTCAATGTTTGTTTTATTTTATTTATTTATTTATATTTTTGAGACAGGGTGTCACTCTGTTGCCCACACTGGAATGCAGTGACGCAATATGGCTTACTGCAGCCTCGACCTCCTGGGCTACAGCAATCCTCCCACTCAGCCTCCTGAGTAGCTGGCACTAGAGGTATGAGCCACCATGCCCGGCTAACTTTTTGTACTTTTAGTAGAGCCAGAGTTTCACCGTGTTGCCAGGCTGGTCACCTGGGCTCAGGTGATCCTTTTGCCTAGCCCTCGTTTATTTTATTTTGAAGTAGTTTTTTTTTCTTTTTTTTTTTTGAGAGAGTTTTGCTCTTGTTGCCCAGGCTGGAGTGAAGTGGTGCAATCTCAGCTCACTGCAACCTCCGCCTCCCAGGTTCAAGCAATTCACCTGCCTCAGCCTCTCAAGTAGCTAAAAGAATACAGGTGCACGCCACCACACCTGGCTAATTTGTTGTGTTTTAGTAGAGATAAGGTTTCACTGTGTTGCCCAGGCTGGTTTTGAACTCCTGAGCTCAGGTAGTCCCCTGCCTTGGCCTCCCAAAGTTCTAGGATCATAGGCATGAGGCAACGTGCCTGGCACCTTCCCCCCCTTTTTTGTTTTCTTTTTTGAGATGGAGTTTTGCTCTTGTTGCCCAGGCTGGAGTGCAGTGGTGCAATCTCAGCTCACCACAACCTCCACCTTCTGGGTTCAAGCAATTCTCCTGCCTCAGCCTCCCAAGTACCTGGGATTACAGGCATGTGCCACCGTGCCTGGCTAATTTTGTATTTTTAGTAGAGTCAGGGTTTCTCCATGTTGGTCAGGCTGGTCTCGAACTTCCGATCTCAGGTGATCTGCCTGCCTTGGCCTCCCAAAGTGCTGGGATTACAGGTGTGAGCCACCACACGCAGCCGAATTTTTTTTTTAAAAAAACAATTGAGTGTAGATTGCAAACATCCGGTCTCTTTACCCGTTAACGCTTCAATATGTATTTCCTGAGAACAAGGATATCCTCTTGCACGACCACAGTGCAGCTATTAAATTCAGGAAATTTTACATTAACCCAATCCTTTAATAGCCATATTTCGATTCTATCAATTGCCCCAGTAATGTTACGTACAGTGTTCTTTTCCCTGTAGTATGGGATCCAGTCCCAGATTGTGTATTGCACTTGTCATGTCTCTTTACTGTCTTTCAATCTGGAACAGCAGCTGTGCCTTTCTCAGCCTTTCACGGCTCTGAACTTCTCAAGAGTATAGACCAGTTATCATTCTTTCTTTCTTTTTTTTTTTTTTTTTTCTCTCTAGACGGAGTCTTGCTCTGTTGCCCAGGCTGGAGTGCAGTGGTGCAATCTTGGCTCATTGCAACCTCTGCCTCCTGGATTCAAGCGATTCTGCTGCCTCAGTCTCCCGAGTAGCTGGGATTACAGGTGTGCGCCACCACACCCGGCTAATTTTTTTTTTTATTTTTGGTAAAGACAGGATTTCACCATGTTGGGCAGGCTGATCTTTAAATCCTGACCTGGTGATCTGCCCACCTCGGCCTCCCAAAGTGAGCCATGTGCCCAGCAAGTTATCTTTCTTAGAGAACATTCTTCAACTCGGTTGTATCTAATATCTCCTCACAAACACATTCAGCGATGCATTCTCAGCTGGAATATTACAAAAGTGTTAAAATGTGCTTCACAGAGCATGACTTTGGAAAGTACCTGGTGTCTGTCTGCCTGGAGAGGGTGATGTTAATTTTCATCACCTGGCTAAGGAGTGGACTGGTTCTTCCACTGCATAAATTGCAATTTTCCTCCATGCAAGCAATAAGCAATCTGTGTGGACACTTTTAGGACCTGTAAATGTACTGTTCCTGCTGATTCTTGTAGTGCTTACTTCTTATCAGTAGGAATTGGTGCTTGGTCCCCTCTTATATTCTTCGTCCTTGCCATCTTCACATGCTGTGGGGACTGGGATGGAGCCTCCCTTAGCTTGATCTATCAGCACTGTTCCATGAGGGGCCATTGATGACAACAAGAGATGTGTACATGCGGCTTGGACATACTCAGCCTTCTCAGGATCCTTACCAAGTGAATCCAGGGAATATCCCTATACTGTGGGGTGGACCCACTACTTAAGGGATAAGGGCAGGCTCAGGGGAAGAAAAGACTCCTTCCCTTGGCCAGGCACGGTGGCTCACACCTGAAATCCCAGCACTTTGGGAGGCCGAGGCAGGCAGATCACCTGAGGTCAGGAGTTCGAGACCAGCCTGGCCAACATGGTGAAACCCTGTCTCTACTAAAAATACAAAAATTAGCCGGATGTGGTGACAGGCACCTGTAATCCCAGTTACTTGGGAGGTTGAGGCAGGAGAATCGCTTGAACTCGGGAGGCAGAGGTTGCAATGAGCTGAGGTCACACCAGTGCACTCCTGCCTGAGCGACGAGAGCGAAATTCTGTCTCAAAAAAAAAAGAAAGAAAGAAAAGAAAAGAAAAAAAGACTCCTTCTCAAGCCTCACCTCAAAATTAAGAGGCAAACGAGGTGGGAAAAAAAATAAGTGTCAAGCTCAACCCTCGGGACCTGGCCATGTCCACAGTCAGCTCGGGCAAGGCTGTTGTCCTCCTGTAATGAACTGTCTCTGGTGTGCTCTCAGACACAGCAGGACACGATGCGGCAGGACTCAGTGTTCCACATAAGGACCTACAGTCCTGGTTCAAATCCAGACACTGCCATAGGAAGCTTATCTCTATGTGAGGAGACCAGCGACTGTTCCATGCAGGAAATCAGCCAACCAAGCCGAAGCCTTCGGGTCTCTCCCAAGCGGCCAGCAAGTGAGGCAGGTGGGCCGCCAGCGTGTAGGATGCAGCTGGGAAAACATCCCACCCACTGCTTTTCCGGGTCCCTGCACTTGCTGCGTCTCCTCCGCTGCAGAGACTCAGCCCAGCCCAGAGCTGGGGAACTCGGTTATTCTTTTGAAGCGTGACAGGCACTTGTCAGCTTTGAAAAAATACATTTGCTGGCTTGAATTCCAAATAGCTTAATGCCCCCTCTGCCACCTAGCTGTGATCTAAAGGACTGACTGTTCAGGCCTCAAAGTACCAAATAAAGGAACCATGAGCATCCAGGCAAGGGAGAAGAAAAGTCCTTATTTTTTTTGCTCTGTTGTTGCAGGGAAGCAACTGGGAAGTAGAACGCCCTTGCATTATCTGGGGGCCATAGTTGGCTGTCCCTGCACCTTTAGGCAGTACATAATGTGCCCCTAGCTCTGTGGTGTGAGCCACTTCTCTGTGTTGAAAGTCATCTTCATATTCATTGGTCAAAGGGCAAATGGCCGAGTGGACATCGGGGGAAGGCTGCTGGACACAAGGTACTGCCCATGGAGAGTCGGCGGTTGATAGGCGTGGGGCAGGACAGCATAGCAAGCTGCAGCATCTGGAGTCAGAAGAGATGGATTCAAATCCCAACTCTGCTGCTTACCTACTAAGCTGTTTGATTTGGGCAAGTGATTTAATCCTGCTAAGCCTCAATTTTCTTCTCTGCAAAATAGGAGTCATACTCAACCCAGGTTATAGGTATTAAATGAGATTACATATGAAATACACTCAGTCAGGCACGTATTAAGTGCTCATTTAATAATAGTGTAGCCTTGGCCGGGTGCAGTGACTCACACCTGTAGTCTCAGCACTTTGGGAGGCTGAGGTGAGTGGATCACCTGAGGTCAGGAGTTCAAGACCAGCCTGGCCAACATAGTGAAACCTCATCTCTACTAAAAACACAAAAATCAGCTGGGCATGGTGGTGGGCACTGGTGATCCCACCTACTCAGGAGGCTGAGGCAGGAGAATTACTTGAACCCAGGAGGTGAAGGTTGCAGTGAGCCGAGATCATGCCACTGCACTCTAGCCTGGGCAGCAGAATGAGACTCTGTTTCAAAAAAAAAAAAGTAATAGTTTAGGCTATACTAGTAATAGTGAGCAATACAGTAATACTAAATAGGCTACGCTTAGTAATAGTGTAGGCTATAATAATATAATAATGGTGGTGATGACGACGGTGATGACTTCTGAGCCTCTAGGCTGCTATGTTAGGGTGAGGCTTAGCTAGGAAATTGGAGCTGGGCTAGGGCTGGGGTTGGGACAGAGGCTAGTGGAGCAGTGGGTGGTAATGAACTGAGGCCACCAGGGACAGAATGTCATCATCCTGGTGGCGAACTCCATCAGTGCCTAGTCTACCAGCAGCTCCATTCCAGCAACCTTCAACATAATTGTGTGTGTCCCTAGGTAGGTGCAAACATAGTTTTTGATAACTGTGTATCATTCTATTATATAGGTGAACTATGTTTTACTTTAAGCAAACTATAATTTTTAACAGCTGCAGGATATTTTAATGGCTAGATGAACTTTTTTTTTTTGAAACAGGGTTACTCACTGTGTTCCCCAGTCTGGCATGCAGTGGCATGATCACAGCTCACTGCAGTCTCAACTTCCGATGTTCAAGTGATCCTCCCAGCTCAGCTTCCCAAGCAGCTGGGACTACAGGTAAGCACCACCACATCCAGCTGATTTTTGTATTTTTTGTAGAGGAAGGGTTTCACCATGTCACCCAGGCTGGCATATTTTGACAGGAAAGCAAAGTGTTGTATTAGATATGGAACAGGCTGTGAAGCTAGAGATCTTAATTATTTAGGGAACATTTTTGACCACCAACTTTAAGCTGGCCGGTGTACTACATGCTGGACATACAAAGGTGAATATAGAGTTAAGCCTGGCCTCACAGAGCTTATGGTCTAGAGGGAGAGACAGGCTTATAACTAGACCTGAGTTAAGCCAGGCTATGTGATCTTAAACAAGTCATTTATCGGCCAGGTACGGTGGCTCACACCTGCAATCCCAGCACTTTGGGAGGCTGAGGCAGGCAGATCACTTGAGGTCAGGAGTTCAAGGCCAGCCTGGCCAACATGGTGAAACCTCATCTCTACTAAAAATACAAAAAAGCTATCTGGGCATGGTAGCAGGCACCTGTAATCTCAGCTACTCGAGAGGCTGAGGCAGGAGAGTTGCTTGAACCCAGGAGGCAGAGGTTGCAGTGAGCCGAGATCACATTACTGCACTCTAGCCTGGGCAAGACTCCATCTCAAAAAAAAATATATATATATATATATCGCTTATCTTCCCCAAGCCATAGTTTCCTCATTTATAGAAGCTCAGCATAGAGTGTTATAAGTACAGTGTAATATAAAGCCAGCAGCCAGGTGTGGTGGCTCACACCTGTAATCCCTGCACTTTGGGAGGCCGAGGTGGGTGGATCACCTGAGGTCAGGAATTCGGGACCAGCCTGACCAACATGGTGAAACCCCGTCTTTACTAAAAATGCAAAAATTATCTGGGCATAGTGGCGGACTCCTGTAATCCCAGTTACTCCAGAGGCTAAGGCAGGAAAATCGCTTGAACCCAAGAGGCAGAGGCTCCAGTGAGCCAAGGTCACGCCATTGCACTCCAGCCTGGGTGACAAGAGCAAGACTCCGTCTCAAAATAAAGAAATGAATAAATAAAAATGATACAAAAATAAAGTCAGCAAACATTACGTCTCCTTCTTTTTTAAAAACATTTTTGAGATGGAGTCTTGCTATGTTGCCTAGGCTGATCTTGAATGCCTAAGCTCAAGTGATCCCCCCACCTTGGCCTCCCGTGCAGCTGGGACTACAGGTGTGAACCACCACGTGCAGCCTGGCTCTACCTTCTAATGACTGGTAGTTTTAAATATTGCTTTTCTTATCATTTTGCTCTTATAGATAATATAGACATGGATATCCTCCTAAATGCCATCTTTTTCTTTGGGGGATCGGGTTATTTATTCATCACAAGGTGATCTGTGTTATCCAGCTAAATAAGTTTTTTGTTTGTTTGGTTTTTTTTTTTCTTTTTTTTTGAGACAGAGCCTTGCTCTGTTGCCCAGGCTGGAGAGTAGTGGCATGACTCAGCTCACTGTAACCTCTGCCTCCCAGGTTCAAGTGATTGTCCTGCCTCAGCCTCCCAAGTAGCTGGGTTTACAGGTGCACGCCACCACACCTGGCTAATTTTTGTAGTTTTAATAGAGATGGGTTTAGCCATGCTGGCCTGGCTGGTCTTGAACTCCTGGCCTCAAGCGATCTGCTTGGCTTGGCCTCCCAAAGTGCTGGAATTCCAGGCATGAGCCACTGCACCAGCCTGTTTTTGAAATAGGATCTCTGTCACTCAGGTTGGCATGCAGTGGCACAATTACAGTTCACTGCAGCCTTGACCTTCTAAGCTCAAATGATCCTCCCACCACAGCCTCCCAAGTATCTGGGACTATAGGTGTGCACTGCCACACCCAGCTAATTTTTATGTGTGTTTTCTTTTTTTTTTTTTGAGGCAGGGTCTCATTCTGTCACCCAGGCTGGAGTGTGGTGGTATGATCACAGCTCACTGCAGCCTCAACTTTCTGAACTCAAGTGATTCTTCCACCTCAGCCACCTGAGTAGCTAGGACTACAGGCATGCACCACCACACCTAAGTTTTGTATTTTTTGTAGAAATGGGATTTTGCCATGTTACCCAGGTGGTCTCAAACTCCTGGGCTCAAGTGGATTCACCTGCCTTGGCCTCCCAAAGAGTTGGGATTACAGGCAGAGCCACTGTGTCCAGCCCTAATTTTTTATTATTATTTGTAGAGACAGAGTTTCATTATGTTGCCAGGACTGGTCTTGATGTCCTGGGCTCAAGAAATCCTCCTGCCTCAAACTCCCTAAGTGCTGGGATTACAGGCTTGAGCCACCACATCCGGTTTCCAGCTATGTAAGTTTTGACCCTCTGCTATTCTTCAGGGTTCCCTAGACAGAGTGGTAAACAAAAGCCACTGTACTCGTGGCAGGAGGACTGAGCAAACAAGTCACCCAAACTCTCTGGACCTTGATCTCTCATCTGCATCTTTGCTGTTTCCTTGACATACCAAGGAAATTCCTGCCTCCATGCCTTTGACCTTGCTGTTCCCTTTGCCAGTAAAGGGAACTGTGTGTCCAGATATTATCCTCATGTCCTTCTGGTCTTTACTCAAATGTCATCTTATCAGAGAAACTGTTCCTCCTCCCTGCCCCCATGTCCTTCCCCAGCCCCTCACTTTGCGTTACTCCTCTTTCTAGCTCTTATAATCTCCTGATTAGACATACTTGCCTGAGTATTTGTTTATTGTCTGCCTTCCAAAGTAGAATGTAACCTTCACGAGAGCCAAGATGCTGTCTGTCCTAGGCCTGGAAGCCTGCCAGCACACACAGTAGGCTCTCGCTGAAAATGTGCAGCCTGAGTGGACAAAGAGATCAAATGAGACTGCTCACAATACTTAGCATATTTGTTAGCGTCTGCAAACAGCACAAAGCTGTCCTAATGAGAGGGCGAGTGATAGTAATTGGAAACTCTAGACAGTATCTTCTGTGGGTGGTAGAGCTCTGGAAGATCTTGGCCAGGGTGGATGTGGGTGGGGGCTGGGATGGGGGAGGAAGTATTTCCTCTCTGCCAAGCTGCAGCAAGAGGCTAATGGCCTCCACAGGGATCCAATCCAATTAAGAGCCTGGCTTCAAGTCAACTCGGGTTCCCTTCCTGGCTGGAGCAGCTTCCAAGTGACAAAATGAAACCTGTAATGTCCCCAGGATGAGACAGTCTCCAGGCAAGCAGAGCAGAAAGGGGCTGAGGGTCGGGTTTCTGCTCCCAGGGGAGCAGATCTGCACTGGGCCCGAATGGTTTTAATACAGAGAGAGTGAGAGTGTGGGGGTGTGTGTGTATGTGTGTGGGGTGTGTGTCTGTGTGTGTGGGGTGTGTGTCTGTGTGCGCGGGGTGTGTGTCTGTGTGCACATGCGTGTGGTGGGAAGAGCCAGGAACAGCAGCTGAATTCAGTCCCTAATGGGAAAGCGAGTGGGATGCAACAGAAAGGAGTCAAATGCCAAATGAGGAGGCCTGGGCTGTAGTCTCAGTTCTGCTTCCACCCAACCAAGTGGGCCAGGGAACACCAGCCCTGCCTGAGGTTCCAGTTCCCTACGACAGAACTGGAAAGGCAACTGCCTATGCATCCAGGCTTAATTGCACTCTGAAGTCTCTCTCTCTTCTTTCTTTCTTCCTTCCTTCCTTCTTTTTTTTATTCTTATAAGTCTTACTCTGTCATCCAGGCTGGGGTACAGTGGCACAATCTTGGCTCACTGCAACCTCTGCCTCCCAGGTTCAAGCGATTCTCCTGCCTCAACCTCCTGAATAGCTGGAATTACATGTGCCCACAACCACGCCCACCTAATTTTTATATTTTTAGTGGAGATGGGCTTTTACCATGTTGACCAGGTTGGTCTTGAACTCCAGACCTCAAGTGATCTGCCTGCCCTTGGTTCCCCCAAAGTGCTGGGATTACAGGCATGAGCCACTGTGCCTGGCTCTGTTTCCCCTCATCCCCCGCCCCCGAGGCAAAGTCTGGCTCTGTTGCCCAGGCTGGAGTGCATGGCACCGTCTCAACTCACCGCAACCTCCACCTCCCAGGTTCAAGTGATTCTCCTGCCTCAGCCTCTCTAGTAGCTGGGATTACAAATGCCTGTCACCACGCCCAGCGAATTTTTAGTATTTTTTTGGAGAGACGGGGTTTAACTATGTTGGCTAAGCTGGTCTTGAACTCCTGACCACAGGCAATCCACCTGCCTCAGCCTCCCAAAGTGCTGGGATTACAGGCATGAGCCATTGTACCCGGCTCCTGGTTTCCTTTTTAAAACCAACTTGTTGATAGATAACACATACCCCTAGAACAAAGGTTACAAAACGGTAACCAAAACAGTATATAAGTCAGCAGTGATTCAGTTTCCCAGTTCCCCTCCCTGGAAGTAAATACTTACCAATTTCTTGTGTAGTCTTCCAGAGAGAAATGAATACAATAGAGAATAAAATAACATTTATTGAACACCTACTTTATGCCAAACACTGTTATGTGCTTTACATTTATTAACTCATTTACTCTCCATAACAACACCATGAAGTATAATTAGCATGACTTTACATGCGAAAATGAAGTATAGAGAGCATAACTTGCTCAAAAATCACACAGATAGGAAGTAAAATATTTTATTTGAGTAAAGATGTATATGGCAAGGTTCTTTGCCCTCCAAGAATCTCACAGTATATACCAAGGAAGAGGGCACTGATATGACTAGCAACACAGGTTGAGTATCCCTTATCTGGTTTTTTTTTATTTTTTCTTATTTTTTAATTTAACAGAGACTGGGGTCTTACTGTGTTCCCTAGGCTGGTCCCAAACTCCCGGGCTCAGGCAATCATCCTGCCGTGACCTCCCAAAACGTTGGGATTACAAGGGTGAGCCACCCCGCCTGGCCCTTTATTTATTGATTGAGACGGAGTCTCGTTCTGTCGATCAGGCTGGAGTGCAGTGCCGTGATCTCTGCTCACCGCAACCTTGACCTCCTGGACTCAAGTGATCCTCCCATCTCAGTCTCCTGAATAGCACACCATAGGTGTGCACCAGCATGCCTGGCTAATTTTCGGGCTTTTTTTTTTTTTTGTAGAGATAAGATCCCACTATTTGCCCAGGCTGGTCTCAAACTCAAGACCAAACCTGGGCAACATAGTAGGACCTCATCTCTACAAAGAAAGGCTCAAGTGATCCTCCTGCTGCAGCTTCCCAAAGTGCTGGGATTAAAGGTGTGAGTCACTGTAACCAGCCAGGTATCCTTTATTTAAACGCTTGGGACCTCCATAAATATATACACCCCCCTGTGTACCCACAAAAACTAAAAGGTTTTTTTTTTTTTGAGATGGAGGTTCACTCTTGTTGCCCAGGCTGAAGTGCAATGGCGTGATCTTGGCTCACTGAAACCTATGTCTCCTGGGTTCAAGTGATTCTCCTGCCTCAGCCTCTCGAGTATTTTTTAAATAAAAATAAATAAATAAATGTTTTGTTTTGTTTTTTGAGACGGAGTTTCGATCTTGTTGCCCAGGCTGGAGTGCAAAGGCTTGATCTCAGCTCACCGAAAACTCTACCACCCGAGTTCAAGCAATTCTCCTGTATCAGCCTCCCAAGTAGCTGGGATTACAGGCACGTGCCTGGCTAATTTTTGTAGTTTTAGTAGAGATGGGGTTTCACCATGTTGGCCAGGCTGGTCTCAAACTTCTGACTTCATGATCTGCCTGGCTTGGCCTCCCAAAGTGCTGGGATTACAGGCGTGAGCCATCACCCCTCCAATAAATATTTTAAATGGATTATCTCATATAATCCTCACAATGAGTTTCTGAATTAGGTTCTGTTATACAGTAGTCTCCTCTTTATCCAGTTTAGATTTCTGCAGTTTCAGTTACCCACAATCCAAAGATATTAAATGAAAAAATTCTAGAAATAAGCCATTTATTAGCTTTTTAAAAATTCATTCATTCATTAAACTTTTTTTTTTTCCTTTTCTAGCTCTGTTGCCCAGGCTGGAGTGTAGTGGTGCAATTTCAGCTCACTGCAAGTTGGAAAAATAATTCTAAGACTTAATTGTGATCTGCAAATGAACTTTTTCTTTTATTGAGATGGAGTTTCGCTCTTGTTGCCCAAGCTGGAGTGCAATGATGTGATCTTGGCTCACCACAACCTCTGCCTCTCCGGTTCAAGTAATTCTCCTGCCTCAGCCTCCTATGTAGCTGGGACTACAGGTGTATGCCACCACATCGGGCTAATTTTCATATTTTTAGTAGAGACGGGGTTTCTCCCTGTTGGTCAGGTTGGTCTCAAACTCCTGACCTTAGGTGATCCTCCTGCCTTGGCCTCCCAAAGTGCTGGGATTACAGGCGTGATTACACTGGGCCCGGCCAAAAAAAAATTTTTTTTGAGAACAGAGTCTTGCTCTGTCCCCCAGGTTGGAGTGCAGTGGCATGACCTCAGCTCACTGCAACCTCTGCCTCCCAGCTTCAAGCAATTCCTGCCTCAGCCTCCTGAGTTGCTGGGATTATAGGCATGCACCACTACACCTAACATAATTTTGTTTTTAATTTTTTAACTTTTTTTTTTAATAGAGATGAAGTTTCTCCATGTTGGTCAGGCTGGTCTCGAGCTCCCAACCTCAGGTGATCCGCCTGCCTCGGCCTCCCAAAGTGCTAGAATTATAGGATAGGTGTAAGCCACCTTGCCCGGCCTAAACTTCGTATTTTTTTTTTTTTTTTTTTAGTAGAGATGGGATTTCACCATATTGGCCAGGCTGGTCGTGAACTTCTGACCTCAGGAGCTTCGCTCACCTTCGCCTCCCAAAGTGCTGGGATTACAGGTGTGAGTCACCGTGCCTCACCGCATGTATTAGGTTAAAGTTGCATGCCAGGGTCTTCATTCTGAAGGCTCCTGTGTATACTTATTAAATAAATTTGTGAGCCTTTTCTCCTATTAACCAATCTGCCTCATGTCAGTAATTTTTCAGTGAACTTTTAGGGGACTGGGAGCCTATGGCCCCCACAGTATGATGCAGTGAGCAGGGTGAACAAAGCTGCTATTCTCTTCTGGAAGCCACAGCGAAGAGAACCCAGGACACGCACAAAGGAGACACAATTGGGAACACCAGTTCTTTTACCAAGGCTCTGTCCAGAATGGCATATTTTACAATATGAGCAAATTACTTTGAGGAATTGAAACAGACTTTATAGAACTGACAAACGTCCCTTAGAAAGACGGCCTTGTGCCTTGTTTATGCAGTTCCTTTACAGAGTTCCTGACCTGTGGCCTGCAAGCTAAAGCTTATATCTTGTGATATAGAAAAGAAGACTAAGTTGGGCTGGGTGCGGTGGCTCACACCTGTAATCTCAGCACTTTGGGAGGCCGAGGCGGGCAGATCACCTGAGGTCAGGAGTTCAAGACCGGCCTGGCCAACATGGTGAAATCCCGTCTTTAAAAAAAAAATAAAAAGTAAAAATAATTAAAAAAAAAATAAAAAAAAAAGAAGACTTAGTTGTGACCACACCTTGGCAGGTCTTTTTTGAGGATAATGACTGTGTCCAAGGATCATTTAAATTCCAAAGAAAACTATTTACAAGTTAATCCCTGTCCCCCATCCAATCATTCCCCTTCCCAACCACTTATTGCCCCTCAATAGAATTATTATTCTCCCCCTTCCCATAGCCTGTTTTACCAGGATGCAAGCTCTCATTCTTTCTGTAACCTCAAGATGATATATAAATTTCTGTAATTAACGCTGTGTGGTGGCTCACACCTGTAATCCCAGCACTTTGGAAGGCTGAGGGAGGTGAATCACTTGAGGTCAGGCGTTCAGACCAGCCTGGCCAACATGAAACCCCGTCTCTACTAAAAATACAAAAATTAGCTGGGCATGCGCCTGTAATCCCAGCTACTCAGGAGGCTGAGGCAGAATTGCTTGAACCCCGGGAGGTGGAGGTTGCAGTGAGCTGAGATGGTGCCATTGCACTCCAGCCTGGGCAACAGAGTGAGACTCCGTCTTAAAAAAAATAATAAAAATAAAAAAGTTTCTGTAATTCATGGGGAAGTTTGGTCTTCATTCTGAAGGTTCCTGTGTTTTCATGTTAAATAAATTTGTGTGCCTTGTCTCCTATTAAAAACAAACAAATAAATAATAAATTACATGCCCTTCTGGGGAGGATGATGAAATCTTTTTTTTTTTTTTTTTTTTTTTGAGACAGAGTTTCACTGTTGTCACCCAGGCTGGAGTGCAATGGCGCGGTCTCAGCTCACTGCAATCTCAGCCTCCTGGGTTCAAGTGATTTTCCTGCTTCAGCCTCCCAGTAGCTGGGACTACAGGCGCCTGCCACAGTGCCTGGCTAATTTTTGTATTTTTAGTAGAGATGGGGTTTCACCATGTTGGCCAGGATGGTCTCAAACTCCTGACCTCAAGTGATCCACCTGCCTCGGCCTCCCAAAGTGCTGGGACTACAGGCGTGAGCAGGATGAAATCTTATGCCATTTTGCTCCATCCCACCCTGGATGTGGAATCTTCTCTTTGTTCAGCATCTCTACACTGTCTGTGCTTTGGCCTCATTAGTTACTTTGTAGCTCTCTTGGTTATCAGATCAGCTGTGGAGGTATCTCGGTGCTTGTGTTTAATAATCCTTATTTTACCCAGTTGTTCTATTTTATTAGTAGCAATGTCAATATTCTCTTACTGTGCCTAATGTATAAGTTAAACTTTCTCATAGGTATGCATGTATGGGAAAAAAACATGGTTCTGTATATATAGCGGTTCATTATTATCCATGGTTTCAGGCTGCATATATAGTGGTTCATTATTATCCATGGTTTCCATTGGAGGAGTCTTTTTTCTTTTTTTTTTTTTTTTTTTAATTATTTTACTTTTTTGTTTTGTCTTGTTTATAGAGACGTAGTTTCACCATATTGGTCAGACTGGTCTCGTACTCCTGACCTCAGGTGATCCACCCGCCTCGGCCTCCCAAAGTGCTGGGATTATAGGCGTGAGCCACCGCGCCTGGCCTGGAGGAGTCTTAAAACATAGTCCCCTGCAGATAAGAGGGGTCTACTGTATTTCCTGCTGAAGCAGTAAGGAAACTTACTTAGAAGGCAGCTATGCTCACCACTGTATCACCAATGCCAGTGCTTCAGAGCAAACTTATTTGGGTTAGGTATGATAGCTTGCCCAATCTGGGAGTTTGGCAGTTTGCTAGGGAGGACCAATGGGTGATGTAGAATCCAGACCAATGCTACAGATCCGTAAGAGGAAGAAAGGATAACTCCCCCTGCATGGTGCAAGGAAGCTTCTTAAGGCAGATGGATATTTGAGTTGGGCCGTGAAGAATGGGTAGGAGCCTCCTTTTCCCATATCCACTTAGTATACAGTGTAGTGAAGAGGAACACAGGCTCCTAGAGAGTTGTGGTTTGAATCCCAGCTCCACCATCTTCCCAGTTGAATGACTTGTGACTTGTGGTTAGTTGTCCTCTAACTCTCAGTTTCCTGTTTTTTTTTTTTTTTTTTTTTTTGAGACAGAGACATGCTCTGTCGCCCAGGCTGGAATGCAGTGGTGTGATCTCGGCTCACTGCAGCCTCCCCCTCCCAGGTTCAAGTGATTCTTGTGTCTCAGCCTCTGGAGTAACTGGGATTACATGTGTGCGCCATCATGTCCAGCTAATTTTTGTGTTTTTAGTAGAGATGGGGTTTCACCGCGTTGGCCAGGCTGGTCTTGAGCTCCTGGCCTCGAGTGATCCACCTGCCTCAGCCTCCCTAAGTGCTGGGATTACAGGCATGAGCCACCATGGCTGGCCTTCAGTTTCCTTATTTGGAAAATGGGGACAATGAAAATTATGTCTTGCAATACTGGACGCGGCGGCTCATGCCTGTAATCTCAACACTTTGGAAGGCCGAGGCGAGTGGATCACTTAAAGTCAGGAGTTTTGAAACTAGTCTGGCCAATATGGTGAAAACCCATCTCTACTAAAAATACAAAAATTAGCCAGGTGTGGTGGCGCATGTCTGTAATCCCAGCTACTAGGAGGCTGAGACATGAGAAACACTTCAGCCTGGGAGGTGGAGGTTGCAGTGAGCCGAGATCATACCACTGCATTCTAGCCTGGGCAAAAGAGTGAGACTCTGTCTCAGGAAAAAAAAAAATTAAGCCTTGCAAGACCATGATGAGTAAGTATGACTGGATATGAAAGCACCCAGCTAGGTGTCTGGCATGCAGTATGAGATCTCAGTGACTGGTCAAGAATATTGACAGATGGGTATAATACCAACAGCTAGTGTCTACAGAGCACTTACAATCCAAGCGCTTACAGTCCAAGCACTTAACATAGACTAATTTATCAATGATCCTATTAAATATTAATCAGTACTAATTTTAGATCCATGGTTACACATGAGAAAATGGTCGTAATTTAGATCCATTTTTACTGATGAGAAAATGAAGCACAGAGAGGTAGTAAATAACAGAGGCAGGATTGGAACCCAGGCAGTCTGGTCCCAGAGTCCATGTACATAGCAGCTTATTCTGCTGCTGAAATTGCAGAACGTTGGGCTAAGACAATCAGCAAACGGAACCAGAGAGTCAGAGGTGGGAGGAGGAAAGTGTATCATCAGGGGAGGGTTACTGTAGGCGCCTTCCTGTCCTTTGGGAAACCTGACCCCTGTGAAGTGGCAGAGTCATAAACACAAACCACCTGGCTTCTCAGACAGGGAGATCCCAATGGTATGTCAGGGGTACCTGAAACCATAGGATAAACATGGTGCAGTCACTCACTCCATAAGTTTTTATTGTGTACCATGAGCTGTTTTCTGAGCCAGGAATATAGCCATAGACAAAACCAAACAAAAATCCCTACCCTCATGGAGTTTATGTTCTAGTGGGGGGAAGACAGCCAATAAGCAGATAAGTAAGCAGATGTATAATCAGAGGGTTATAAGTGTTATGAAGAGAGACGAAGTGGAGGGTGGAGTGAAAGATAGCAACTTGCAACGTTGCATAGGGCAGTATTTCGGGAGAGCTCTCTGAGAAGATGACATTCGACCAAAGAGCCAAACAAAGTAAGGATGTGGGAGTTGCAGAAATTCTGGGGGAAGAATGTTCCAGAGAGGGAGAAGAGCAAGTGCAAAGGCCCTGAGGCCACAGTGTGCTGGCATATTCAAGGACTAGAAAGGAGGCCAGTGAGGCTGGGGTGGAGAGCAAAGGGGAGAATGATGTAGGAGATGAGGTCAGAGAGGTGTGAGTGGGAGGAGACAACATGTCTCTACCTATCTTCAAGATTTCTGTGTGCTATAAAAACAAGCATGAGGGGGCCGCGGTGGCTCAGGCCAGTTGTCTTGGCGCTTGAGAAGGCAAGGCTACATGTTCGAGGCTCACCTGGGCAACATAAGAACCTCTCATTCATTAAACAAAACAAAACCAAGCATGAGTAAAGAATGTAAAACAGGCGTGCATTTCAAAGTCCAAAGAGGAGACTTGACTGTAATGTGCTTAGGGAGCCTCCCCTAAACATTCTCTATCCCTTTCACCTCCTCCCAGGGCTGGCTCTGCCCATCCACGGGAGCCATATTGGGAAACAGTAGGTGTGACTGACTAGGTTTCTAAGCACAGACTCTGGGTCTGAGCCTCTTCTTGGGGGGCTTCCTGTTGGGTAGGAGGAGCCCAGGAGATTATCGCCACCTCAGGGCTCTGTGGAGGGGCATGCCAGTGGCGTCCTCCCAGCTAAGATCTGTGTTTAGTCAATGAAGCCTAGAGAACTCTGGTCTGCTCCTTCTTCCATACCCTGGTGCTGTGGGGCCAGGTGGATGCTGTGACGGGCAACTCACCACTGGGAATATTTGCTGCCTTTAACTCAAAAAAAATTTTTTTTTTGAGACAGATCTCACTCTGTCACCCAGGCTGGAGTGCAATGGCATGATCTTGGCTCACGGCAACCTCCGCCTCCTGAGTAGCTGAGAGATTACAGGCATGTGCCACCATGCCCAGCTAACTTTTGTATTTTTAGTAATGATGGGGTTTCGCCATGCTGGCCAGGATGGTCTCGAGCTCCTGACCTCAGGTGATCCACTCGCCTATGGCCTCCTGGGATTATAAGGGTGAGCCACTGTGCCCGGCTTCAATTTGATCGGTTCTCAGGCACAATGAGTTTCCGCTGAATTGTTTTTCAGCTGAGATCTGCTTTGAACTGATTGACCATTTGGTTCGTTTTTGGTAGGGTAGAGAGGGTGGAGTCTGGAAGGAAACTTTGCTTCAGCTCACGGTTCTATGAAAAATTAACACTGGGTTCAGTCCAGAGTCCACTCACTTTAGGTTTTTCATAGTTCAAGCCCCCATCTAAGGGAGACTCCTGGAATTCATTCATTTTCAACGAACTAGCTGGGCATAGAGAGAGTTGAATATGATACCACATTCTAGCCTGCAGGGGTGGTAGGGACAGAATAAGTCTCCATGCAGATAACAGCCATACTGATACAGCAGCACATACGGTAAGGCAAGAATCAGTAATTAGCCCCACCCACTTCTAGATAACGAAACTGAGGCTTAGGGGCTTTAAGGACATTGCGTGGTTGGATTTGAACTTAAACAGTCAAACTCCAGAGCTTGTGTTCCTGACCACTGGGATACACTGGCTCTTTCCCGGAGCCCCTGTGAGAAAATTTGAGCAACTTGCTTTGGGCTGGCAGAGGAAGAAGTTGCAAGTTTCACTGTATGTATTTTCATGCCTACATACAATTTCTTCAAACATTCTGATATGTGCTAGGCACTGAGGATATGGAGACAAATCTCCCATGTGTGGGCCTTCTGGAACTCACTAGCCCAACCTGGGAAGTTGGGAGGAGTAGCTGTGAGTCAAGTATTGTGGAAAGTCAGAAGAAGGCACAAGTAATTGTTTCCAGAGGAGGTGAAATTTGCCCCAGGCACTCCACAGCAGCAAACCAGGACCAGGTGCCTGCAATCTCAAGGCAAGCACAGCTCTTATCCTTGGGGACTTAATCCCAGTGCAGTTTAACTGGTTTGCGGACCACCTACTTCAGAATTGTTCTGGTACTTGCTAAGAAATGGATTTCTCTCGTCCTCAGAGGATCTGGGAAACACATAAAGTGGGGCTGCGTGTAGTACCCAGGTGATTCTGTTGCACACTCAAATTTGCCTGCGAGGGGGTAAGAAATGGGTGTGAGCAGTGGGGAACAAGATGGACAATGGCTTGAGAGTCCTTAGTGGCCTGCAGGCACTGGGATTGCAGCTCAAGATCGGGAGCTCTGGGAATTGTTACTCTCCAAGGGCTAGCCCAAAGCCTGGAACACAGTAAGGTTTCATAAGTATTTGTGAATATGCTGGCTCCCAAGATCGAAACGACCTGGAGCGTCAACGGGAAAAACAAAGTCAGAGGCAGAAGAAAAAGGTGTTCCCCAGGCGATGAAAACTTTCCGATAAGTTGTCTTGGAAAAGGCAACTCCGCGTAATAGAGGGAGTTGGGGAGGTGGCCGCTGCGGGAAAGAGCGATGAGTCCTGGGGTGCTTCAGTGGGGGAGTGGGCGGGAGGCGCCTCCTCGCTTCCCCAGGCCAGCCGAGGCATGAGGTCACCTGGCACAGCACCAGCAGCAGCTGCGGAGGACGCGCAGGCGCTGCGGAGAGAGGCAGTGTCAGGCTCTGGCCCCTGGGGATTTCCCCCTTCGCCCCCTCGGGAGGCGTGGCCCGGGTCCCTCCCGCCGAAGCTGGCGCTTTGTACCGCTCACTAAGTCCCCCACCGCCGCCCAGGCCACGCCCCCTAACGGCTTCGAGGCTTTGCAGTGGTCCTTCCGTCCGCTCCAGAGCGGTCCCTCCGCCTTTCCCGCCCGAGGCCACGCCCCCAAGCTCCAGCCGCTCCACTTTCCCCGGAGAGTCCCGAGGCGCCGTGCCTTGGCCCCGCCCACAGCCCGCGGCCCCGCCCGCGGCGCCCCGCCCCACCGCTTCAAGCGGCTCGAGCTGCGGCAGCCTCTGAGTCGCGCGCGGGGCGTGGGGCGGTGACGAGCAGTTGAGGCTGCGGCCAGCTCGACACCGGACAGTCCAGTGAGCAGCGCGGCGGGAACCGTCAGCCGGAGCAGCCCCGGAGCAGAAGCAGCAGCAGCAGCAGCCGTCGCCGTTCGCGGAGCGCAGCCGAGCCGGCCATGGCATTGTCGATGCCGCTGAACGGGCTGAGGGAGGAGGACAAAGAGCCCCTCATCGAGCTCTTCGTCAAGGTGAGCGAGCGATCGCCTCGCGGTCCCGCCCGGCCGAGCCCCCAGCGCTCTCTGGGCTGCGAGGAGCGGCGTTCCGGGGCGCTCCCGAGGCGCCCCCGCTGGGCGTCAGCACCCGTCCCGCTGAGGGCTCCTGCGCCCCCATCCCATTGTCTGGGGGCCGCCCGCGCCTTCCCGCCTCCGAGGGCCCGTTGAGGGGACCGGGGTGGGGATCCGGGCGGCGGCCACCGTCTCCAGCCGCGCGGGCTCCGGCGGACGCCAGACCAGCGTCCCGCGCCTCCGTGGGTCGGGAGGAGCCCGGGGGCGGGACGAGCCTGCCCCCCGGCCCCAGAGCCGGGCTCGCGCGGGTCCTGTCACCACCCCCGCCCGGGCGCCGGAGCCCGGCCCCACCCGCTCGCTCCCCTGCGCTCCGCTCCGCTGCCCGATGAGCTTTCAAACGAACTTCTTGGAACGCTTTTTTGAAAAGGCATTTGCTCCCCGCTAGTCTGCAACGGAAACTTTAATTTTCGATGCTATCTTAGAGAAATTTACGAAACAGCAGGTGCTCCTGGACCTTTGGAAAAGACCGAGATTCCCAAGTTGTGTTTTCTGTCTTGGGCATTTACTGGCTTTCTCATTTCTTAGGCGCGGAGTGTTCTGTATGATGCAACATTTTGGCTTCTCCCTTCGGCGTTGCTGCCTCGGGAAGGATTGTGTGTGCCCTTTTGTTTTGAAAGAAATTGAGGGAGAGAATTCTTAGCTTGCTTGGGCCTTAAAGGCTTGGCTTTCTGTTCTTGTGTCTTCAGCTTTTATGTTCTGGAACTTACTTGCTTACGCATACTACCCCCCTTCCTTTCCTTTTCTCTTTTAATACTTTTCAGTTTAGCAAAGCAGAGAGTCGAAGTTATAAACATCTGGATCCAGCTCCTTCCCTCAAAACTTAAAAAAACACTGAGATTCTTCCAGCCACTTAAAAAGCCAGGCTCATGCAGAGCTAGGCAACAGACTAGAAAGTAAAGGGGCGTCTAGAACTATTTTTTTCCCCTGAGTTTTTTACTTTAAAGAAAGGAAGACGTTTCAGGGTGTGTTTAAGAGATAGAGAAGGGCCGGGCCCGGTGGCTCACCCCTGTAATCCCAGCACTTTTGGAGGCCGAGACGGGAGGATTACTTGAGTACCAAAGTTCGAGTCCAGCCTAAACAAGATGGCAAAACCCCGTCTTTACAAAAAAAATACAAAAATTAGCCGGGAGCGATGTTGAGTGCCTGTACTATTCTGGAGGCCGAGGTGGGAGAGTCGCTTGAGCCTGGGAGGTCGAGGATCCAGTGAGTCCACGTCGCACCACTGTACTCTAGCCTGGGCAACAAAGCAAGACCCTGCCTCAAACAAAAGAGATGGAGAGAAGAAATAATCTGCAATTATTTCTGCAGTCTTCAGTAATGATTGAAACAATGTTTACCTTAGGATTTTCTTTCAATTGTCAATTTTCGATTTTTTTTTTTTTTTTTGAGACCAGGGAACTGAAACAGCAGATTGGTAAAGAACTCCCAGAATATCAAAGAATTTTGGTTATTTTGGGTGGCAGACATAGTACTCTGAGGTGTGTAGAATGTAGGAAGGAACCTGAAATATAAGAAGGGAAGGGTCGGGGGTGAAAAACAGCATGGAGAAGGGAAAAGAGTGGGCCAGAGATGAGTTAAAAATTTTTTTTGCTGAGTGAGGTATAGGAAGGAATTTCCATAAACTCAAAAAATGTGCCTCCATGAATAATCTGTAAAAACATGATACTTAATGGTGAAACTTTAGAACAGTATTAAACTTAGAATAAGATAAAGCTACAATCAGGCCGGGCCGGGTGGCTTATGCCTGCAGCACTTTGGGAGGCTGAGGTGGGCAGATCACTTGAGGCCAGGAGTTCAAGACCAGCCTGGCCAGAATGGTAAAATCCCATCTCTATTAAAAATAGAAAAATTATTTGGGCGTGGTGGCCGGCCCAGCCACTTGGGAGGCCGAGGGCATGAGAATCGCTTGAACCTGGGAGGCAAAGTTTGCAGTGAGCCAAGATCGAGCCACTGCACTCCAGCCTGGGCGACAGAGCGAGACTATGTCTCATTTAAAAAAAAAAAAAAAAAAAAAAAAAAAGCTACTATCAGCTATATAGGGCTCTATTCAGCATTCTATTGGAGGAGCTAATCAAAATAAGACAAGAAAATTGAAGTATGTGAATTAGGTAGAGATCAGTGCTTAATGCCCTGCTTACAATTAATTTGATCTTTCAGTTAGAATAGCAGAGGGGTGTGGTCAGTTTTCCAAACTTGAGTCACTTGCATGCCCCTTCTGTTTTTCAAATTGGTGTTGTGAACCACTTGAAATAGTCCTTCCTACCACTTGTTGTAAGCCTTTTGGGCTTGGTGGCAGAGGATCAGGGTTTAAGTCACAGTTCTTTACTCCTTGGTTGGCTTACCCTGGGTAGTTTTCATTCTTTAAGCCTTATTTTTCTCATTTGTGAAATAAGAAATGTTTTCTGCTACCCAGTGCTTCAACTTAGGCAAAACTTTGCACTGATACAGACCAATCTTTTTTTTTTTTTTTTTTTGAGATGACATCTCATTCTGTTGCCCAGGCTGGAGTGCAGTGGTGTGATCTTGGCTCACTGTAACCTCCACCTACCAGGTTCCAGAGGGTCTTCTGCCTTAGCCTCTCAAGGAGCTGTGATTACAGGTGACCACCACCATGCCTGGCTAATTTTTGTATTTTTAGTAGAGACCAGGTTTCACTATGTTGGCCAGGCTGGCTTCAAACTCCTGATCTTCAGTGATCTGCCCGCCTTGGCCTCCCAAAGTGCTAGGATTACAGGCTTGAGCCTCTGTGTCTGGCTCCTAGACCAGTTTGTTTGAAAGGGACAGGTAAAATGTGATAAAGGGCATTCTTGATCTCTTCTCAAAACCTATGTGTGGGAAATGCAAATGGGGGAAATACCCTTGTAAATATAGTTATTTTGAAAGCAGTGGGCCGGGCGTGGTGGCTCCTGACTGTAATCCCAGATCTTCGGGAGGCCGAGGCAGCTGGATCACTTGAGATCAAGACCAGCCTGGCCAACATGGCAAAACCCCATTTCTTCTAAAAATACAAAAATTAGCTGTGCATGTTGACGCATGCCTGTAATCCCAGCTACTTGGGAGACTGAGACAGGAGAATTGCTTATACAGGTACCCGGGAGGCGGTGGTTGGCAGTGAGCTGAGATAGAGCCACTGCAGTCCAGCCTGGGTGACAGAGCGAGACTCCATCTCAAAAAATAAAATTAAAAAAAAGGAAAGTGGTGAGGGTGCTGAGGCTGTGGTTGTCCAGAGTGGTATGTTGAACAGTGTTAACCTGCTAAGAAGTATCTGAGTTTGTAGAAGAAAACTATTTACAGTTGAAGCACATAGCATGTATAGAAATTAGAAATTTGGTGGTGGTGCTGGGGGAAGGCCAAGGGATTTAACGGGGCTTTGAGCCTACCTGTTTAGGACTGAGAGATGAGGGAGAGAGATGAGCACCTTCTCCAATAGTGTGACTGAACTCACAACTACATTTCCTTCCTTGTGAGTATTGTTTTTGGAGTTGTCTGCTCATGAGCCCAGTAACTCCCCATCATCTATATAACGGCAGTATGGTTTTTTGGTTTGCTTTTGTTTTGTTTTGTTTTAACCTCAACACCTAGAGGATAGATGGGATGCCCTCCCAAAAGTAAAAAAGGCAGCTGGGCTGTGGTGGCTCACGCCTGTAATCCTGGCACTTTGGGAGGCTAAGGCGGATGAATCTCTTGAGCCTAAGAGTTCTAGACCAGCCTGGGCAACATGGCAAGACCCTTCTCTAGCAAATTATTAAAAAAATTGCCAGGCACAGTGGCTCACGCCTGTAATCTCAGTACTTTGGGAGGCTGAGGCAGGCAGATCTCTTGAGCACAGGAGTTCGAGACCAGTCTGGGCAACGTAGGGAAACCCCCTGTCTACAAAAAAAAATAAAAAATTAGCTGGGCGTGGTCCCAGCTGAGGTGGGAGGATTCCTTTAGCCTGAGAGGTGCTGCACTCCAGCTTGGGTGAGACTGTCTCTAAATAAATAAGTAAGTAAGTTAAGTAAGTAAGCAAGCTGGGCATGGTGGCCTGCTCTACCTGTAGCCCTAGCTGTAGAGGCTGAGGGTGGGAGGATTGTTTGAGCCCAGGAGTTGGAGGCTGCAGTGAGGTTATGGTTATGCACCTGCACTCCCATCTGGGTGACAGAGCAAGACCCTGTCTCAAGGAAAAAAAAAAAGGGCTTAACAATGGCAGTCATCCTTAATCAACAGTGGAGATGGTCTCAACCCACAGGAGACTGGTAGGTGTATATATTTCCAGCTGGGAACTGCCAATAGATACGGTAAATTTCAGACCTTTTAGCAAGGGCATAAAGTCCCTTATAATCTGACTACTGCCCGGATTTCTAATCTAATATGTCTACTTCCTAATTGTATATCCCAAGATACATTACTTAAACCTCTCTGTGCCACATCTGTACAGTTGGGATATTAATAGAATAGTTCTATGGGATAAGTTAATATATGTAGTATGCAACAATCTTAGAAAAGTGTCTGGTACACAGTAAGCAAATAAATGTTAGTGTGTATAATTTTGTATGTATATATTTATATGCAGATCTCCCCTGCTAGATAGACAATAAATTCCTTGAGGATAGGGTGTGCATATTGTTCAGAGCGCCTACAACTTGGAGAATACCAAATGTTTGAAATGAGATTGCTCCCTTCTTTCAGAGATTTGGTTGTCAATGTATGTCTCTACCATGCTTTGAAATTAGAAACCAGTTACTGAGATCCTGATGGTTGGAACATAAAGCATGTTTCGTCATTCTATTTTCTTTTTTTTTTTTTTTTTCGTTGGAGTTTCGCTCTTGTTACCCAGGCTGGAGTGCAATGGCGCGATCTCGGCTCGCCGCAACCTCCGCCTCCTGGGTTCAGGCAATTCTCCTGCCTCGGCCTCCTGAGTAGCTGGGATTACAGGCACGCGCCACCAGGCCCAGCTGATTTTTTGTATTTTTAGTAGAGACGGGGTTTCACCATGTTGACCAGGATGGTCTCGATCTCTTGACTTCGTGATCCACCCGCCTCGGCCTCCCAAAGTGCTGGGATTACAGGCGTGAGCCACCGTGCCCGGCCTCACCTCTTTTATTCTCCATTATTTAATACTTCCAGTTTTTGGCTTTTTGGTTTTTCTTTTTTTTTTTTGGACAGAGTCTTGCACTGTCACCAGGGCTGGAGTACAGTGGCATGATCTTGGCTCACTGCAACCTCTGCCTCCTGGATTCAAGTGATTGTTTTGCCTCAGCCTCCCGAGCAACTGGAAGTACAGGTGCCCAACACCATGCCCAACTAATTTTTTTGTATTTCTAGAAGAGACAGGGTTTCATTATGTTGGCCAGGCTGGTCTGAAACTCCTGACCTTGTGATCCGCCCTCCTTGGCCTCCCAAAGTGCTGGGATTACAGGTGTGAGCCACCATGCCAGTCTTTTATATATTTACTAGTATTTCTTCTTGGCTTGTTTGGGGAACCAAGATTTTTGTTTGGGTAAAACCAGATATTAACTCCTGAACCACAAATGAGAGTAGTTGAGAAGAGACTGGAGTTTTAGATTTTCCTTTTGCCCAGCTCCTATTGACACTGCCCCCACATCACCATCTCTGGTAACTTTGGTATGATGTGATGGTATTCCTTTTATTTTTTTTTTGAGACGGAGATCGTGCCATTGCACTCCAGCCTGGGCGACAAGAGCAAGATTCTGTTTCCAAAAAAAAAAAAAACAACCCAGAAAGTAATCCCTTTGCAGAGTTCAGTTTTATGGGCTGGAATTTAAACTTGTTGCTGTGCCCCTATGAATTGGGACAATCACTGTCAGCAAGTAGTCACCAAGCTGCTGGATTGGGGTGGTGCTTGTAAAAAGGTAATCTGGTGCAGGGTGGCATAACACATAAGAGTCTGTTTCTTTCAAGATATTTGGCAGAGGTTCCTAATGTGCGTGGACCCTGGAGCCAGACTGCTTGACTTGGATCTGGCTTCTAATAGTATGTCAGGCAAGTTTTTAAGCTCTCAATGCTTCAGTTTCCTAACTTCTAATGTCAGGATAATAATAATAATAATAATAAATTTTGTATGCTTACTGAGGGGATTAAAACTTAATCTGTGCATATGAATTAGGATAATTTAAGCTGCTGTAATAAGTCATCTCCCCACAAACAATGGTTCAAATAAGATGGAAGTTTATTTTATTTTTTTATTTTTATTTTTTTATAAAGATGGGGTTTTACCATGATGGCCAGGCTGGTCTTGAACTCCTGACCTCAGGTGATCCACCCACGTTGGCCTCCCAAAGTGCTAGGATTACAGGCGTAAGACCCCATGCCCGGTGGAAGTTTATTTCTTAACCAGCAGTCCAGGAGGATCTCTTAGATCTTGGGGTGGCTTTCCTCCTCAGAGTTATTAAGGGACCCAGGCTCTTTCTAGCTTATTTGTCCACTAGCCCCCAGAGCATGTCCTCTTCTGAATTGTCAAAGTTGGTGGCAGTGTCCACTGCCAGTGGGGGTGGAAAATATGGAGGAGGCACATCTTAAGTGCCCCAGCTCAGAAGTTCTACCTGTTACTTCCCTTTACATTCTCCTGGAGAGAACCTAATCACATAGCTTCATTTGCAAGAGAGGCTGGCAAGTGTGGTCTAACTTTATATCATCCTACGTAAGGCTTTAGGAAGAGTGCTTGACACATAGTAAACACCTGTTTTTGTCATAGATAATGGTATATTATTTTTAAGTGTAGGCTCTATTAGTAGGGTCAGGGGGTTCTGTAAATCCTTGAAATTACATTAAAAATTCCAGGCTGGGTGCAGTGGCTCACGCCTGTAATTCCAGCACTTTAGGAGTCTGAGGCGGGCAGATCACAAGGTCAGGAGATCGAGAACATTTTGGCAACATGGTGAAACCCCGTCTCTACTAAAAATACAAAAATTAGCTGGGTGTGGTGGCATGTGCCTATAGTCCTAGCTACTTTGGAAGCTGAGGCAGGAGACTTGGTTGAACCCGGGAGGTGGAGGTTGTCGTGAGCCCAGATCTCACCACAGCACTCCAGCCTGGGCAACAAGAGTGAAACTGTCTCAAAATAAATAATAAATAAATTTTAATGTGAGGCTTTTTTTCTGGGAATTCCTAAACCAAGGCTAAGAACCACTGTTTTAAAAGAAGTAAATAGTGGAATTCTGAGTGTCAAGAATACTTTATAAAAGCAAGAAATAAAAGAAGTGCTTCGGTTGGATGATCACTAAGGTCACTTCTAGTTATTATTAACTATGAATTAAAGAATGTACTGGCATGAACTAGGTGCTAATACTTAGTTTAGTACTACGGAAGATATAAGAAATTATTAAATAGTTCATTTCTTTAGGTTTACAAATTTTTTTTTTTTTTTGAGACGGAGTTTCGCTCTTGTTACCCAGGCTGGAGTGCAATGGCGCGATCTCGGCTCACCACAACCTCCGCCTCCCGGGTTCAGGCAATTCTCCTGCCCCAGCCTCCTGAGTCGCTGGGATTACAGGCACACGCCACCATGCCCAGCTAATTTTTTGTAGTTTTAGTAGAGACGGGGTTTCACCATGTTGACCAGGATGGTCTTGATCTCTTGACCTCGTGATCCACCCGCCTCGGCCTCCCACAGTGCTGGGATTACAGGCTTGAGCCACCACGCCCGGCCTAGGTTTACAAATTTTATTGGAAAGAAAACAATACAAGATGGTCCATGCTTAAAGAGTCAAGTATGGCTCACATTCAATTGGACTAGGATAGGGGAAAGATGGAAGTAGGCTTCAACTTGACCTTGAGAAGGAAGATGAATAGGTGGGTTGGGAATAGTCAAGAATGGGAATGTGAGTTTTGACATCATTTGGAAACTCCCTGTGCAGGAAACAATTGGTAGATTAATACCTAAGAGGGAACCAGGAGTGATTCACATCATAGTGCCAGGGAAACAAGTTATTTAAAAGTTGAAGATGAGACTTGTAAAACCTAACTTGGGTTTTTGTTAATGTGTACATTTTCCTAGCCCTTTTCATCACCCCACACTTTCCTAGTTTTTGGATTGCTATCTATTCAGCGACTTCTCAGTGGCACTTGGGAAGGTGCAAATGGATTGTACAGATGGAGTGTTTGACAGTTTAAAGTGGGAATTCTTTATATTTTATTTCAATGGGAGGCTTCAAAACTCCCCCTTGTTTTTTCAAACAGAAAAAAATGAAATAAATTTTCTATAAGAAATGCTGAAAAATTTTTCTAGTAATTGAACAAAAACTAACTCAATATTTAGACAATATTACCTTGAATCTAATTGATATGCCAGTTCATTTGAGGTTTCCGGGGGAAATTCAGGAGACAGAAATGAATGCAAAGTATGAAGTTAATGGAAATCTATTACTGTCATTTTTTGCCTAAGCTATTCCTGAAGACCTACCAGTGCTACTTTTGGCAAAGGCCAAAGTTGATGATTTTGGTTTACTGTAAAAATCTCTCAGAAAGGAGCCTAGAATGGGGAAGAGGCAGGAGGCTTTTGAGCCAAGGAGACCGAGCACATGAAAAGCTTAACAGTATGAATAATGATAGGAAAGAGACAATTGGGAGAAGAACCTGACTGTCACGAAAAGTCACAGTTGGTTTGGACAGATGCCCTCAGAGGTGCCTAGAAGCCAGTAAAAGGATGGTGAGCCATACTTTCCCACTTCCTGTTTCATTAGAGCTGTGGAGCCTCAGTGTTCTGATATCTCCTGAATAGGGAATTATGAGTCCATAAAAGGAAAATGTGTTAGGCAGGATAGGAAGTGTGATTAAGGCATGAGTTAAGATTTTGGTCAAGCAGAGGAGTAAGCTAGGTTGGGTTTGCCCATTTTAGAGGCTTGTATAGAGAATGAAAAGGGACTTTCTGAAGAAAAATAACATTAGGTCATGGTTACCTATTGTCCAAATATGATTTAACAAATATGATTGTAATTTAGGGCATCAGCTTGTGAATTTTCTTGGGGCTTTTAATCATGTTGCCTGTTTCGAGAGTTGGCTTTTATTTCTCAGTGGTCAGTTTCAGATACTGGTATAAGAAATAACAATTGGCTGGGCATGGTGGCTGATGGATGTAATCCAAGCATTTTGGGAGGCTGAGGCAGGTGAATCACGAGGTCAGGAGTTTGAGACCAGCCTGGCCAACATGGAGAAACCTGGTTTCTACTAAAAATGCAAAAAATTAGCTGGGCGTAGTGGCAGGCACCTATAATCCCAGCTACTTGGGAGGCTGAGGCAGGAGAATCACATGAATCCAGGAGGTGGAGGTTGCAGTGAGCTGAGATGGCACCATTGCACTCCAGCTCGGGAGACAGTGCAAGACTCTGTCTCAAAAAAAAAAAAAAAAAAGTAAAAAAGAAAGAAATAACAACTATAGGCTGGGTGTGGTGGCTCACACCTGTAATCCCAGCACTTTGGGAGGCCGAGGTGGGCAGATCACTTGAGATCAGGAGTTTGAGACCAGCCTGGCCAACATGGTGAAACCCCATCTCTACTAAAAATACAAAAATTACCTGGGCATGGTGGTGGGCTCCTGTAATCCCTGCTACTTGGGAGGCTGAGGCAGGAGAATTGCTTGAACCCCGGAGGCAGAGGTTGCAATGAGCCAAGATCGTGTCACTGCACTCCAGCCTTGGTGACAGTGAGACTCTGTCTCACAAAAAAAAAATTATAGCCTGGGCAACATAGTGAGATCCCATCTCTATAAAAACTAAAAAATATTAGTCTGGTTTGGTGGTGATGGTGAGTGCCTCTAGACCTAGCTTTGGTGGCCTGAGGCAAGAGGATCACTTGAGCCTAGAAGTTCGAGGGTGCAGAGAGCTATGATCGTGCCACTGCACTCCAGCCTGGGTGGCAGATGGAGACCTGTTTCTTAAAAAACAAAAAAAAGAAATATCAATTAGCCTTTGGTTTCTGTTTTTTTCCTTTACTTAAAATAAAACCACACAAAAAACAAAAAAAAACCCAATAAAATAAAACTAGGATAATTTATTAGTCTAATTCATGAAAGTGATAATGTAGATAAATAAGACTATATTTGAAAATTGTGTCAAATGTAGACTAGGACTATCTTAAATTTTAACATTAATGTTTTGAACAAGTAATTATTAGAACCAGGGCCAGGTATTGACTTGATTCAGCATGCATATATTTTGTACCTTTAAGCATCCTTTCATAGGTTTCTTTGCTTTTCTTGAAGTTGAAATACAAGCTGTTTCTTGAAGCTGAAATAAGCTAGGAGTATGACAGGTTTTCTTTCTCTTTTTGTGTAATAAAATTATTACTTCCAACTTACATGTGACTCATTCATTCTTATGAAAAGATTTAGTTCTCATTATAATAGAGTTGCAAAAATGCCAGTCACCTGTAATAACTTAAGTATTGAGTTTTACCACTGTGCAGCATAGCTATTTACTTGTGTATGTGGGAGAAGAAAAAAAGAGAATCTGAACAAATATAGGAGAATACAAAACCAAACAATTAGATGAAGGCTGAGGTAATTAAAACCTTTTTTTTTTTTTTTTCATTTGAGACAGAGCCTTGCTCTGTCACCAGGCTGGAGTGCAGTGGTGCAATCTCGGCTAACGGCAACCTCTGCCTCCTGGGTTCAAGCGATTCTTCCGCCTCAGCTTCCCGAGTAGCTGGGACCACAGGCGCATGCCACCACGCTCGGCTAATTTTTGTATTTTTAGTAGAGATGGGGTTTCACCATGTTGGCCAGTATGGTCTCGATCTCTTGACCTCATGATCTGCCCACCTCGGCCTCCCAAAGTGCCAGGATTACAGGTGTGAGCCACTAAGCCCGGCCTTTTTTGAGACAGAATCTCACTCTCTTGCCCAGGCTGGACTGCAGTGGCGCGATCCCGGCTCACTGCAACCTCCGCCTCTTGGGTTTAAGCAATTCTCAGCCTCCTGAGTAGTTGGGATTACAGGTGCCCACCACCACGCTTGGATAAATTTGTATTTTTAGTAGAGACGGGTTTTACCATGTTGGCCAGGTAGGTCTCAAACTCCTGACCGCCTCGGCCTTCCAAAGTGTTGGATTACAGGCATGAGCCACTTTGCCCGGCCTTAAGAACTTTTAAGGATTTGTGAGTTTTCTGCATGTTTTCTTCTGCTAATAACCAGTGAATTTATTTTGGAAGTAGAGAACAGGTGGTGGATTATGAGAGTGAATATTCATTAAAAACTAAAGATGGAGGTGTGGTGGCACACGCCTGTAACCCTGGCACTTTGGGAGGCTGGGGCAGGAGGATCATTTGAGCCCAGGAATTTGAGACCAGCCTGGGAAACATAGTGAGACCCTGTTGCTACGAAAAAACTGAAGGTGAACCAAACTAGATTACTGTGCTGCCTAGGAAAATGGGAAAAGTGGTAGCTGTGAAAAAAAGTGATTGGACTTAAGAAATTAAATTTAAGCCTTTAACCATAACACACACCCAAGACTGAAATGAAATTTTTTCTTTTTATTCTCTTCTTCCTATCTTTTTTTTCTTTTCTTTTCTTTTTTTTTTTTTTTTTTTTGTTCGTGATGCGGTCTTGCTCTGTGGCCCAGGTTGGAGTGTGCTGGTGGGATCATGGCACAGTGCAACCCCAACCTTCTGGGCTCAATTGATCCTCCTCCTGAGCTCAGTCCTCCCAAGTAGCTGGGACCACAGGCACGTGCCACCATGCCTGGCTGCTTTTTATAGAGATGAGGTTTCTCATGTTGCCCAGGCTGGTGGGTCTCAAACTCCGTGGCTCAAGCGATTTTCTCGCCTCAGCCTCTCAAAGTGCTAGGATTACAGGCATGAGCTGTTGTGCCTGGCCCCATTCAACCTTTCTCTGTTTTAGTTTAAATATTGGTCCGAAGTTTGAAAAGGTACTGTCATTTCCTCTCTGCTTCCTAGTATATTTATTGTGTGTATCATGCTCTTTTTTAAAAAGTATATTTTTTCCAATTATAAAAGCTATGTATGTTTACTCTAGACAACTTAGTAAACAACAGAAAAGCATAAATAAAGTAAAAATTACTTATAACCCGTTGACTAGAAATAGTTGCCATTGCTGTTGTATGTCTTAGTCTTTTTTTTTTTTTTTCTTTTGCAGCAAAGCCTTGCTCTTTTGCCCAGGCTGGAGTGCAGTGGTGCAATCTCAGTTCACCGCAACCTCTGCCTCCTAGGTTCAAGTGATTCCCCTGCCTCAGCCTCCCAAGTAGCTGGTGTTACAGGTGCCTGCCACCACGCCTGGAGAATTTTTTTTTTTTTTTTAAGCAGAGTCTCAGTCTTACTCCACTACCCAAGCTGGAGTGCAATGGCACGATCTTGGCTTACTGCAGCCTTCACCTCCTGGTTCAAGTGAAACTCTTGCCTCGGCCTCCTAAGTCGCTGGGACTACAGATGCACACTACCATGCCTGGCTTATTTTTATATTTTTAGTATTTAGTAGAGACAGGATTTCACCATGTTGGCCAGGCTGATCTTGAACTCCTGACCTTCAGTGATCTGCTCGCCACAGCCTCCCAAAGTGCTGGGATTACAGGCGTGAGCCACCGTGCCAGGCCCTTAGTCTTTTTTAAAATAATTTTGCATGAATTATTAATGAGAATTTATATATAATATTTTAATGTTCTTCATGACAGAATACTTGAATGAGTGAAGAATGAGACCTGATCTGATGTGTAACGTGTGTTGAATTAAATGAGTTTCTTTAAAGAAAATTTACTTAGGTTTTGTAAAAGAAACTCATTGTGTCTGTATCTTCCTTTGAACATTTGGTCTTTGGTGGCAGAAAGCAGGGTTTTATGTCATGAAATGTGTCATCACCTAGAATGGATATTGATTACATGATTTGAAGGTAGATCCTACCCTTGTGCTCTTTAGGAGAAATCTTCTAAAAATGAAAGTTGTTTTTCAGTCTTAATTTCTTCCTTCAATATCTATGTAATAGGTAAGATAAGCCCATTTTATAGTTCAAGCATAATAAGAAACCAATCTTTGCCTAGAAACAGTTCAGCACAGTATAGGGGATCATAATAGAAGCAAACATCAATTGAATACTTTCCATGCACTAAGTGCTGGAGAGGTAAAGGAATAAGAATGAGCCCCTTGTCTTCAAGGAACTCTCACTATAACCAAGTAGACAGTCAGAGGGTGAGTAAATGAGCCATGGTTGATGATGGTAGGTTCTTAGCACCATCTTTTTCCTATACAATACAGTGACTTTTTTGTCTCATGTACTTTTTTATTCTAGCTAAATTAAAAGCTTAAGAAATGATTCAAATGGGAAATTAAATGAGGTAATTGATTTAGAGATGAGTTAAATGTTTGTGTTGTATTCTAACAGTTTAAGGATTGTTAGTATTACTGAATCTATTACACTGCTTGTTATCAGTTTTTTTTTTTTTTTTTTTAAAGATGGAGTTTCACCATGTTGGCCAGGCTGGTCTTGAACTCCTGACTTCAGGTGATCCACCCACCTCAGCCTCCCAAAGTGCTAGGATTACAGGCGTGAGCCACCGCTCCCAGCTTATTGTCAGTTGTTTAAAGAAACTTTTGACCAGGCACTGTGGCTCACGCCTGTAATCCCAGCATTTTGGGAAGCCAAGGTGGGTGGATTGCTTGAGCCCAGGAGTTCAAGACCAGCCTCCGCAATGTGGCAAAACCCCATCTTTTTGTATTTTGTAAAAACACAAAATTAGCCAAGTATAGTGGCACATTCCTGTAGCCCCAGCTACTCAGAGGCTGAGGCAGGAGGATCACCTGAACCTTGGGAGGTCCTGGCCACAGTGAGTCGTAGACCTGTAATCGTGTCAGTGCATTTCAGCCTGGGCCGCAGAGTGAGGCCCTGTGTCAAAAAAAAACAAAAAAACAAAAAACAACAACAACAAAAAACAAACTTTTATCTTTTCCCTCAATAATTAGTTGCAGATTTTATTTGCTAATTTTGATCTATCTAAAATGAAAGGGATACTTCTTGCCTCAAATCTTAAATAGGGGTCAGGCATGGTGGCTCATCCCTGTAATCCCCGTACTTTGGGAGGCTGAGGTGAGTGGATCACCTGAGGTCAGGAGTTCGAGACCAGCCTGGCCAACAAGGGGAAACCACCATGTCTCTACTTAAAAAAAAAAAAAAAATCAGCTGGGCATGGTGGCGGGTACCTATAATCCCAGCTACTTGGAAGGCTAGGGCAGGAGAATCGCTTGAACTTGAGAGGTGGAGGTTGCAGTGAGCCGAGATTGTACCCTTGCACTTCAGCCTTCACCTGGAGACTCCATATCAAAAAAATAAAATAAAATAAATAAATAAAATAAGCTCAGCTGTTACTGTAAAAAAAAAAAAAAGGAAATCTTAAATAGATTCTACTTTCCCTAGTTGTTTATTGAATTAGATGCAAAGTTTTAGATCTGGCATTTATCCAACTTGTATTTCTACTTTTAACCCCCACTGCTGCTGCAGATGTGCCTCATATTCCATCTAGATTGGTCTTAAACATTCCCTGCATGGCTCTGTCTTCATGGAAGATTTTTGCTGATACTTCCTTCATTTGATATACTTTTGGCTTCTCCACCCTCTCCCTGCCCCCAATTTCTGCTTGCCAGAATATCTGTTCTTCTTTCATTCATTCATTTAACACTGTTCTAGGTGCTTGGTTGGATACACCTAGTGAACAAAGTCTCCATTTTTATGGCAGTCATATTCAGTTGAGGGAGGCAAACAATAAATGCTGGCGATTAAATGCTGTAAAGAAAATTAAGTAGGTTAAGGAGTATGAAAGAAAATTAAGTAGGTTAAGGAGTATGGACAATGATAGAGGGTGCTGTTTTCAGTTTATGGGGCATTCTGTTAGCCCTGTGGAGAATGGCAATTAGGAAGGCAAGGGCAGAAGCAGGGAGACTAATCAGAGGTAGCCTTTCCAGTAATTCAGGCACGAGACAATGGCTTGGAATAAAGTGCAAAGCTGCTGGATTCTGGATATATTTCTAAGATGGAGATAATAGAATTTCCTGATGGACTGGATGTGGAATGTGAGAGGAAGAGTTAAAGATGATTGAGATTTTTGTTCTGAACAATCAGAATGATGGAGTTGTCATTAAATGAGGTGGGAAAGGCTATGGGAAGGGCTAGTTCTAATGGGGAGAAGATCAGGAGTTTAGTTTTTTGACACGTTAAATTTGAACTTGTTAATACTTCATAGATCTTATTGTCTACTTGGAGAGGCATAGTTAAATACATAAATAAGGATAGTAGATAATTACATCAAAGAAAAGAGCAGTGCAACTTGAGAAAGAATGGCAGGAAACCCAATTTAGATAGAGGCACAGTGAGAGCTTTTCTGAAAAAATGACATGTATGATGAGTAGTAATTAGAATGAGGGGAAGAGCATTCTAGGTTACAGGAATCAGCATGTGTAAAGGCTGGAAATATTCAATTAAGGGTGTGACTGGAAGTGAGGAGTAGAGTGAGGAATTGACAGGGGCCACATCATGGAGGGCCTTGTATGTCATGCGAATTTTGTCCTTAGTACAAATGGCAGTTCTCAGAAGGGTTTAAGTGAGGGAGCGTCGAGGTTAGAGTAGCATCTTAACATGAGTAGCCTGGCTCTGTGTAAAATGAATTGAACGGAGGCAGGAGTGGCAGTAATGACAACTATTTGGAGGCCACTGCAATCAAGAACGGTGATAGTGGCTTGGATTAGGGAGATGATGGAGAGAAGAGAATAAATTTGAGGTAGATTTTGGAAGTGGTGTCAATAGGAACATGTTTTAGAAGGAGGGATGAGAGAGAGAAAAGTGTGAGAAATGACTTGGGTTTGTAATTAGAGTCACTGGTCAAGAGATGCCATTCATGGAGAGGGAGGAGGAGCAGACAGTGTTCAGGTTTTGACTTGTTGAGTATAAGATGGTTGAGATGTCAAGTGGAGATGTTAGTAGAAAGTTGGATACTGTATACAGATTTGTTCAGAAAGAAGTCTAGGCAGGGTAGAGACATTTGGGACTTGACATCTATCTATGTCATACTTGCTGGCATACATATATGCATAGATGACATACACACACTCACATATAATATTTGGTATTTAAAGTGCATGGGCTGGATATGGTACCTCATACCTATAATCCCAGCACTGTGGAAGGCCGAGGTGGAAAAATTGCTTGAGACCAGGAATTTTCAACCAGCCTGGGCAACATAGCAAGACCCCATCCCTGCAAAAATAAAAATAAAAAATTAGCTGGGCATGATTTCACATACTTATAATCCTAGCTACTTTAGGAGACTGAGGTAGGAGGGATCCCTTGAGCCCAGTAGTCAGAGGCTACAATGAGGTATGATCATGCCATTGCACTCCCAGATGACAGAGTGAGACTCTGTTTCTAAAGAACAAAAAAGTGTGTGAGATCATTCTGTGGATGAGTCAAGAGTAAGGAAAATGCCTAGAACCAAGTTCTGGGGAACTCTCAACACTAAGAGGTTGGGTAATGGAGGAGAAGCTAGAAAAGGAGAACAAAGAGGAACTGTGGGAGAGCAGGAGTGGTGAGAGGAAAGCTACTAGAGTGAGATGTGAAAGAAGCTAGGAGAGGTTTGGAAGGAGGGAGTGACCAGTTGTATCAAGTTTACTGTTTATTGGATTTAACACCCTGGAAGTTATTGGCAACCTTAGTAGTAACAGCTTTGGTGGAGTAGTGGAGGAAGTCATAATACAGCGTGTACAAGAATGAAATAGGAAGAGATTGGAGTCAGTGTGTATAACCAACTCTAACAAGAAACTTGGCTATGTAGAAGAGACAGGTTGATAGCTGTAAAGGGGGGATGCATATGAAGGGAAGGCTTTAAAAAGTGTGAGCTGTAAGAGCTGGGTTAAATGCTGATCTATTAGAGAAAGAGGTGGAAAATTAAACAGAGACATGGTTTAACAGTTGCTCTTCAAGGAATCTCCCAAATGGCCACCTATTCCACTAGGTCCCCCTCAGTGGTGTGTATTGCTTCTTCATATAAACTCTCATACAACCTTTCCCCCTGCTTATTTACTTGAGGCCAAGTAAACTCTGAGAAAAATTTTGTTCTTCATCTTTGTATAGGCCAAACTGTCTAACATTATTTTTTGAAGAACCAGCTAAGACAGGTTCCTCCATTTCCTTACCGCCACACTCTGCAAGTGCAAAAACCATTTTGTTGCTCTCTACTATAGAAATAATTAAGTTAAAATATATAGTCTAGCATTCAAGTCTTTAGCCTTCATGGCCTAGCTCCAATTAATTGAACACATTTATCTCCTACTTCCTGGGTCTTACAGTCCAGCTAAATTGAACTCTTCTTTGTTTCCATGTGAGCTACCTTGTTTCCCTGGAGCAACCTTTCCTATCTCTTCCATTCCTATTTGTTTAAGCTCTGCATAATCCTGTAAATCTCAGTTTGTAATGTGACTTCCTTTGTTAATCCTTCAAGATTCTTATTTCATGCTTCTTAGGTGACTTCTTTGTTATCTATTTTGTTGATAGTTTTGCATGTATGTCTTATCTTTGCTATAGCAAAGTAAGCTCCATGAGGGTAGGTTCCTTGTTTTATTCATCTTTGCATCTACCACAGTGTTTAGTAGATTGCCTGCCTCAAAATAGGCATTCAATAAATCTTTCTTATTGAATGAGTAAATGCTCTTAAGTATAGTTGATAGATCCTAACCTACTGCTGGTAATTATAGTTGGCTAAAAATATACTTTGTAAGTGCTGTGCTTTGGAAAAGGATCATCTGCTTAGCAGCACTATTTGGTGGGTAGTTGATGGAAAGCAAAGCGTGAACTGGTTGGAATTGCTGGCAGACATAGCATTCTACCAAATTTGGTTATGTCACTAAACACTGTCACTAAAAATGCTTTCGTGTAGATTTGAAGGGGAAAATGCTACCTTATTAGTTGTCAAGTCAGTATTTGTCAGAAGCCTTTTACTCACTTTTTCTGGTGTGACAGTACTTTGTTGAAAAGATCCCAGTTCATAGTGATAGACTTTTAAATTTGGGTCAGTACTGCTTACAATTATGTAAGCCTTTTTAGTTACGATGTCTTTTTTTTTTTCCCCCCTCAGGATGGAGTCTTGCTCTGTTGCCCAGGCTGGAGTGCAGTGGCGCCATCTTGGCTCACTGCAACCTCTGCCTCCCGGGTTCAAGCAATTCTCTTGCCTCGGCCTCCCAAGTAGCTGGAATTACAGATGTGCAACATTACACCCTGCTAATTTTTTTCTTTTCTTTTCTTTTCTTTTTTTTTTTTTTTTTTTAGTAGAGACAGGGTTTTACCATGTTGGCCAGGCTGGTCTTGAACTCCTGACCTCAGGCGATCCACCCACCTCAGACTCCCAAAGTACTGGGATTACAGGAGGTAGCCACTGCACGCAGTCGATACACTGTCTTCTAAGTCAAAAGCTGTGTACTAAGAATATTCTCCTGAAGCATGTGTACAGTTAGGCTTTGCAAGAGAATCTCTCCACAAGATAAACATATTGTGTATTTTTTCTCTAAAGCTGGAACCAAGAACAGTCTTCCCTGTAAATAAAATGAAGTTCAAGCCTGAGTAACATCTGCCCTTAAACATTTAATTTGACCTGTTAAAATTTTTTTCAGCCAGGCGTAGTGGCCCCCACGGATCCCAGCACTTTGGGAGGCCAAGGTAGGTGGAATTCTTGAGTCCAGGAGTTTGAGACCAGCTTGGACAACATGGTGAAACTCTGTCTCTACAAAAGATGCAAACATTAGCTGGGTATTGAGGCACACGCCTATGGTCCCAGCTACTTGGGAGGCTGAGGTGGGAGGATTGCTTGAGCCTGGGAGGTGAAGGTTGCAATGAGCCAAGATGGCGCTACCGTACTCCACCCTGGGCGACAGAGTAAGACCGTATCTCAAAAAAAAAAAAAAAAAAAAAATTAATACTCTAGTATCTTCTGGCATTTCATAGATTTAGTATTATTGCTTTCTTCCTTCATGACTGGCAGATATCCCTTTAAATGTGGTGGTAAGAAGGCTGTGATTCTAGGACATCTGGATTTCTGCCAAAATTGATTCTTTTGTCTTTCATTAAAAATAACCTCTCAAGCAAATTTGGGACTCACCACTAAAGCCCTAAATTCCTTTTTATTTACTTTGTGTTTTAACTCTCATGCAGGTTTTTAGTTGTTTTTGTTTTTGTTTTTTGGTAAATACAGATTACAAAGTAAACAATCTTTCATTAAACAGGTCTTTATTGAATATCTGCTAGGAACTGCTCTAGGCCCTGGGGAAGCAAGAAAATGTACCCTCAAGCATCAGTAATGAATGAGCTATAAGGAAGGAGCACTATGTACCATTATCTTAGATAGGATAATATTTTCTGCTGGAGTCATTGTAACTCACTGACTAGGAGGACTTTTCACTTCTAGGAAGACCTGGTTTTCCTGTATTTAGAATAGATACTGTTTCCATTGACTTAGTTTTCTGTTGGATTTCTTAAATGCATGAGATAGAAGCAGCGTATGAAAAAGTTTCAAATTTAATTGAACTAATAATATATACACTTATGGAGTGCTTTCTATGTGCCAGGCACTGTGTTAATTACATTATATGTATTAACTATTAACTCATTTGATTGTTAATAATTGTTTGCTGAAGGAATATATGGAAACTTTTATTTTTCTGTGCACAGGCTTGATTTCAGAGGAGGCTGGGAGGAAAAGAAAACATAAAAAGTCACATTGATTGGGAAAAAGCAACTGCCTATAAAATTCACAGAAATACTCATACAAGAAGTCAGAGAAGCAGGCTGAGAGAGTGATGCGAGTGACTGGGCTCAGTTCATATTTTAGATAGAAATGAACAGATTTACTTGTTTTTCCTTGCAAAGTGAAAAAGATTTAAGGGAGAGTCTGCAACTGTGTTTTGACCCTGAGCATGTGGCTTGTTAGCCGTTGGGATTAACAGTGGAGGGAGCACTGGGCAAGGTGGCTCATGCCTGTAATCCGGCACTTTGGAAGGCCAGAAAAAAGAGAGTGGTGGGGGCAGCTGTTGTTCTGATGACTCAGCAAGGACCCTGTGTTAGATTTACCATTGCCTCAGTATTGCATGTAAAAAGTTCTTTATATCCTTTGAAATATTTGAGATCATAGATCCCAAAATCAGAGCCAGGGATGATTGTTGAAGTGTCATTTGTATTTTTGTTTCCTTCTTTTGCTTTTCTGTGGTTTTTTTTTTTTAGTAGGATCTCACGTAGAGTGGAGTGCAGGGCATGATTATGGCTCACTGCAGCCTCAACCTCCCAGGTTCAAGCAATTCCCTGCCTCAGCCTCCTGAGAAGCTGGGACTACAGGCATATGCCATCATGCCTGGCTAGTTTTTTTTTTTTTTTTTTTTTTTGAGATGGAATCTTACTCTGTAACCCAGGCTGGAGTGCAGTGGCACCATCTCAGCTCACTGCAACTTCCGCCTTCTGGGTTCAAGCAATTCTCCTGCCTCAGCCTCTCAAATAGCTGGGATTACAATGCCCGCCTTCATGCTCAGCTGATTTTTCTGTATTTTTAGTAGAGACAGGGTTTCACCATGTTGGCCAGGCTGGTTTTGAACTTCTGACTTCAAATGATCCACCCTTCTCGGCCTCCCAAAGTGCTAGGATTATAGGCGTGAGCCACTGCGCCTGGCCTTTTTTCTTTTTTCTTTTTTCAGAGAGCAGATCTTGCTATGCTGGTCTTTGTTTTTTTTGTTTGTTTGTTTTTGTTTTTTGTTTTTTTTTTGAGACTTGCTCTATCACCCAGGCTAGAATGCAACAGCACAATCTTAGCTTACTGCAATCTCTGCCTCCTGGGCTCAAGCAATTCTTGTGCTTCAGCTTCCCTAATAGCTGGAACTATAGACATGTGCCGCCACAACTGGCTGATTTTTTTTTTTTATATTTTCAGTAGAGATAGAGTTTCGCCATGTTGGCCACTTGAACTTCTGGACTCAAGTGATCCACCCACCCTGGTCTTCCAAAATGCTGGGATTATAGGCATGAGTCACCACACACAGCCAGTATTTCCATATAGATGCTCAAATAGCTTCTTTTGGAGCTGAAGATCATTAGAATATTTCAAGTAGGCAATTGAGTCATCATATGGAAGACTAGATCTTTAGTGTTAATGCTGTTATAGTATGCAAGGGTGTCCAATTTTTGGCTTCCCTGGGGCCACATTGGAAGAAGAAGAATTGTCTTGGACCACGCAAAAAATACACTAATGATAGCTGATGAGCTTAAAAAAAATTGCAAAAAAATCTTAGTGTTTTACAAAAGTTTACAGATTTGTGTTGGGCTTCATTCAGGGTGGTCCTAGGCCGCATGTGGCCCACGGACCTCTGGTTGGACAAGCTTGATGTAGTGACGAAGAGTGTAGACTCCCAAGCCATGTGGCCTGTGTTTGAATCCTAGATCTACCATTCATTAGTTAGTTACCTTGGTGTCCCCACTGAGATAATCTACTTGGGCTTTTGTAAAGGGTACAAGACTTAATATAAGACAAGCACTTAGAGTCTGACTCATAGTAAACCTTGTTCACTTGCTATTTTGCCTTTGGTAATGCAGAATTAGGACCATGTTGGCTTGGCCTATGGTTAGTTTATGTATTCAATATACCATATGTGGTTTCAACCTCCAGGATTAGAAGCACCTGCCAGACTGCCACTGCAACCAGGTGGGAACTTTTCATTCTTTATCAAAAGAGCAGGGTTAGTACAAAAAAAGTCCAAGGTTAAGCTTGAATTTGCTCCTGAATTAGCTTCAGTGAACCCTGATCCTGTTGACATTTACTAGGTAACTAAAGGACTGTCAGATTGGACTCTGCCGTCTTAGTCCATCTGCCTCAGCAGCTCTTTCTGAACTTGTAGCTAAAGCTGAGAGTCCATTATTAGGGAGAATGTTCTTTTTTTCTCTCTCTTTTCTTTTTTTAATTTTTTTTTAAAGTGAAAGCACAAAAGAAGTAAGGAGTAATCTATGACATAGGATCTTATTGGTTCTCTAGAAGTACTCTTAATTAAAATTTTTTAATTAAAATAATTTTTTTTTTTGACATGGAGTCCTGCTCTGTCACCCAGGTTGGAGTACAATGGCACGATCTTGGCTAACTGCAACCTCTGTGTCCCAGGTTCAAGCAATTCTCCTGCCTTAGCCTTCCGAGTAGCTGGGACTACAGGTGTGCACCACCATGCCTAGTTAATTTTTGTATTTTTAGTAGAGGCAGGGTTTTGCCATGTTGTCCAGGCTGCTCTTGAACTCCTGACCTCAGGTGATCTGCTTGCCTCAGCCTCCTAAAGTCCTTGGATTACAGGCATGAGCCACTATGCCCGGCCTAAAAAAAAAAGAAAAAAAATTTTTGAGTATTTGGGGATCTTACCATGTTGCCCAGGATGGTCTCAAATTCCAGAACTCAAGTGATCCCCTTACTGTGGCCTCCAAAAGGGCTGGGTAAAAGTACTTACGAATTATGGATTTTGGCTTCCTGTGCTACCAAATTTCACTATTCCTTGATTTTTGTGGTATTCACTATATAGTTGAACAGGTCATATATTAACTAGCCTTTATCTAATGCTTTCTTTAAAGGAAATGTAGACGTGTTTATATTTTTAACACCCTCCTCAGTCTCCCAAACTGCTGAGATTACACGTGCTCACCACCACGCCCCGCTAATTTTTTGTATTTTTAGTAGAGACGGGGTTGCACCATGTTGGCCAGGCTGGTCTCAAACTCCTGACCTCGTAATCCGCCTGCCTCGTCCTCCCAAAGTGCTAGCATTACAGGCGTGAGCCCTGGCCCAGCCTTATATTTAGTAATTTTTAAGGAGTAAAAACGAAGTCTCCTAATTTACTTCTAGACTCTACAATTATTGTTGTTACTAGAATTTTTCACCTTATACCACAATGGGATGATGTTAAAGCTTAAAACTTTAGCATGTCTGTAATTGGTAGATATCATTTCAACAAATGGTAATTAAAACAAAAATATCTGGCCATGGTGGCACGTGCCTATGGTCTCAGCTACTAAGGGAGGCTGAAGCAGGAGGATTGCCTGAGCCTGGGAGATTGAGGCTGCAGTGAGCTGCCGTCATTGCACCACTGCACTCCAACCTGGATAACAGAGTGAGACCCTGTCTCAAACAAAAGAAAACAAAGAAAAAAAGATAATGTAAGGATCATGAAGTGACTTTAAAATCCTTCATTTTATAATAATAAGTTTCCTGAAGCTACTTAATTTATCACTATACAGAATAAACCGATATATAAAAAATGATCAGTAAGTTTTTGTTTCCCCATTAAAGCCAGAATAATGATCATGAGATAGCATTGGTTGCTTACTATGGGCCAGGTACAACATGCCAGTCTTTTAGGTGTGTTAGCTAATTTAATCCTCATATCAACTTTGAAATAGGTGCCATCAATACTGTTTAACACAAGAGAATGAGAGAGATCATTATTTGGGTACAGTTGCAGGGCTAGTAAGTAGCAGTACTGGAATTTGTACTGACTTCTTTGGGATTTCAGACCTGAATCAATAACTTTGTTTATGTTCTTTTTCTATGTTTAAAACTTGAATGTTTTCCTAACAGTTTTTCTTTCTTTCTCTTTTCTCTTCTTTCTCTTCCTTCTTTCTTTCTTT
>NW_022436983.1:17806681-17843707 GCF_009761245.1 Sapajus apella
TTTTTTTTTTTTTTTTTTTTTTTTTGGAGGCAGAGTTTCGTTCTTGTTGCCCAGGCTAGAGTGCAATGTCATGATACTGGCTCACTGCAACCTTTGCCTCCTAGATTCAAGCGATTCTCCTGCCTTAGCCTCCTGAGTAGCTGGGATTACAGGCCTGCTCCGCCACACCCAGCTAATTTTATGTTTTTAGTAGAGATGGGGTTTCTCCCTGTTGGTTAGGCTGGTCTCGAACTCCCAATCTCAGGTGATCTGCCCGCCGTGGCCTCCCAAAGTGCTAGGATTATAGGCATGAACCACTGCACCTGGCCCCTAACAGAGTTTCTTATGTTCTGTTTTTAGTCACATTGGAAAAAAAAATTCTGAGAATATTTAAGGATATTTCTAAAACATACTAACAACTAGTGAGCCCAGATGGTTCATTGGATGAGTTTGGTTGCTTTTAGTTCTCTTAGTAAAATTTGAAAGGAAACTAAAATTTCCATTACCTTACCTCTTTGCATTTTGGGGGCCTGGTTAATTAGTATTTTATAAAGCCCTTTAGAGGGTTTATTTATAAACTTGTTAAGGAACCTGACTTGAATGTCAATTGTGTTTTTTTTTTTTTTTTTTTTTGAGCCAGAGTTTCACTGTTGCACAGGATGGAGTGCAGTGGTGCCATCACAGCTCACTGCCACCTTGACCTTCTGGGCTCAAGTGATCCTCCTCCTTTAGCCCCCGAGTAGCTGGGACTTGTAGTGCCACCATGCCTAATTTTTTAAAAATTAATTTTTATGGAGATGAAGTCTTGCTATGTTGCCTAAGATGGTCTTGAACTCCTGGGCTGAAGTTATCCTCCCACTTTGGCCTTCCATTACAAGCATGAGCCATTGTGCTCGGACTCACAGATTTTAATTTCAGGATTGTTTTCCAACTGAGAAATGTCTAAATGGTTCAGATTTAACAAATATCATATACTCATTTGTTAATTGTTTTTCTGTGAGTTCTTTCTATCCCCTCCCTTCTCCCTTCCTCCTGCTTCAGAGGAGTCTATACTTTTGCATTGTTGATAGGAAAAAAAAAAAAAAAAAAAAGCAAGGAAGTTTCTTTTTGTGGAGAGAGGAAATGGCCATTAGTTCAGGACTTTATCCATATTAGGTATAAACTAAATATAGACATGTAATCCAGGAGTGAAGTCACATCTATAAAGTTTCTTAAGCAAAGCTAATGAGATCAGCCAGTGCTTTTGGATCTGTTTTCTTCCCCCTTACTTTTGGCTCACTTACCAACTCATTAGTCCTGTAGTCTTCCTGCCTGTGACTCTAAAAAAAGAAAAAAAACAACAACAACATTATAAGGAATCTTTATGTAAAACAAGTATACAAATTTTTAAAAAGTTGCTTTGTATATGAAGCATAGTTACTTATGCCTCCTTTTGAGGGGATGTTATAAATAAATTAGCTTCTTTAATTTCTTGACCTTGTCATTTTCCTATCACACCAATTCTTCTTTTTTTTGTTTTTTGAGTTGGTTTTATCCTTGAGTCTTTGTCACATATTTTTACTGTGAGGCTGGACTCATCTTTGCAAGTTGTAAGAAACATCTGTTTTACTTAGTATTTTCTTTGTTTATTCCATTTTTAACCATTAAAGCAGATCTTAGTTTGGCTAAATGGTAATAGGATTTCTTCTGATTGGCTGGTTAGAGACATTGTAGTAGAACGGAGTGATGGAATAAATCTTTTTCTGGTCACAGCACATGTCCTTCTCAAACAAGGACTTTGAAAAGTCTCCCAAAGCATTCTTACGATAATTATTTTCAACTCTTGTGTGCCTTCTTAGAGACCTTGCAAGCATGCCTAAACACTCAGACCCTTATGAATGTGCTATACTTCTGAAGAGAAGAACTGTATACACACATCTATGGCATATCTTATAAATATTTTGGAATACAACTAACTCTGTAAAAAGTTTAGCTTAACATATTTCAGGGGTTTTAGGGGTCAGTTCATGAAACTAAATGTTCTCCAAGGCCTAAGTTCAAATCAGTTCTGAATCCTTCTCTGACCTTCTTCCCTTAGCATAACTACTCTTTCCTGCTGTTTGGGGCAGTTAGTAGTGCATTTTGGTGTTCTGCCACTCATCTGAATCCCCTTTGATTACATCTTTGTTCTAGGCTAGAATGTAAATTCCAGAGATCAGGGATAAGGGACTATTTTCTTTTTTCTTGTTTTTATTTTTTAAATTAAAAAAAAATTATTTTCTTCCAAAGACTAGGGGACTATATTCTTCATCTTTTTATATCTACCCCCTACCACAAACCTTTATATTATAAGAGATAATTCATTAATTCAGTAAGATTTATTAGTGTTTTGGGGCAAATTGGTATGCATAGCATGGGACTAGAGGCATGTAAGAGAGACTATTAAGTATTTTCTGTTACTGTGTTCTGTATTACCTCATAGTAAAATACCAGAGATGAAAGTAGTATTCAGTTATTGAAATTGAGACGTGTAATTTAGGTTTTGTAACTAGCTGCTCACTAGATAGCTATTGGTCTGAACTTAGTAACAGATTGGTTTAGAGAACTGGAATATTCAAATTCTGTAACTTGAAGGCCAGGTTCAAGTCCTGTGTGTATTCTAACTGATCTGCTATCTCATCTGTAAAGTGTGTGTGTTTCTTGGAGGTGATGTTCAGTCTAGTTTGTATTATTTTATATGCCAAGGTAGCCTTAGGCTTGGCTTAAGCTTAGGTCTAGGCAGAAAGTTGAGATCCAAAATTCCATCATCAGATCCAGAGAATTAAATTCTCATAATTAGAAGCAATCTATTAGATAACAAATAAAAATAGAGCCAATACAAATTTTCATCACAATGAAGGCCATAGAAAGAAAAAAATATTTCAGAAGTGAATTCTTTGTTCAGAAAGAATGGATTTTATTTCCCAAATGAACTCCTAAAAGAAAGTTTAAGGAAAGATTTTGTTTGTTGTATCTAAAATAAAGCAGACACAGAACCATTCATTCTTCTTCTTTTTTTTAAGGCCAATCAAATTTATAGAATTTTCCTTCGTCGTATTTGAGGAACCTGTGCATTGAAATAGGAAGTAAAATATTTCAGTAAGAATCATACTGCTATGTTATACTATTCAGATATTTGAAGTTTTAGGCCAGCCAAGAAAAGAGACAAGAATTCTGAATATTAGCTTTCACAGCTGAAATACAGTGTTGAGTGTATAATTTTTACAGAAACAACTGATTTTTTTTCCTGTAAATACAAGAACAACAAAATACAACAACAACAACAAAATATGTATATATTTTTTGAAACGGACTCTTGCTCTGTCGCCCAGGCTAGAGTGCAGTGATGCCATCTCAGCTCACTGCAACCTCTGCCTCCCAGGTTTAAGCGATTCTTCTGCCTCAGCCTCCTGAGTAGTGGGGATTACAGGTGCCTGCCACTGCGCCTGGCTAATTTTTGTATTTTTAGTAGAGATGGGGTTTCACCATGTTGGCCAGGCTGGTCTTGAACTCCTGACTTCGTGACCCACCTGCCTTGGCCCCCAAAGTGCTGGGATTACAGGCATGAGCCACAGTGCCTGGCAAATTTTGTAATATATTTTAATAAACATTTAAAAAATACATAATCCAAAATTAAAACATCTGAGCATTCATTTATTCATGTTTGAGAGCTAATATTTTATAGTATTAATAAAATATTCTATAGCATCTTCATGATTGCAGTTTTTCATTGTTTATTGTCATCTTCATTAATCCATTGTTCTTATTTAGAGGTCCGAAATTTGGCTATTAAGCAATATTGTGCTATATATCCTTATAGCTAATTATCTGTGAGGATCAAGTAATTCTGTTTTAAAAGTCCCTCACATATCTCATTTACCCTCTGAATTCTTTCTTTATTTTACTTTTGTTTACTTAAACTATAATCTCTCTCTCTTTTTTTCCCCCCATACATTACCTGGAATGTAATCTCTTAAAAAGAAAAAAAAAATTGTCTTTATTTTTTTATTTTATTTTATTTTTTTGAGACAAAGTCTTGCTGTTGTAGCCCAGGCTGGAGTGCAGTGGTACTACCTTGGCTCACTGTAACCTCCACCTCCCGGGTTCAAGCAGTTATCGTGCCTCAGCCTCCCAAGTAGCTGGGATTACAGGTGTGTGCCACCACGTCCAGCTCATTGTTTTGATTTTTTTTTTTTGAGACAGAGTTTCGCTCTTGTTACCCAGGCTGGAGTGCAATGGCGCGATCTCGGCTCACCGCAACCTCCGCCTCCTGGATTCAGGCAATTCTCCTGCCTCAGCCTCCTGAGTAGCTGGGATTACAGGCACGCACCACCATGCCCAGCTAATTTTTGTATTTTTAGTAGAGACGGGGTTTCACCATGTTGACCAGGATGGTCTCGATCTCTTGACCTAGTGATCCACCCACCTCGGCCTCCCAAAGTGCTGGGATTACAGGCGTGAGCCACCGCGTCCGGCCATTGTTTTGATTTTTGGTAGAGATGAGGTTTCACCATGTTGGCCACGCTGGTTTCGAACTCCTGACCTCAAGTGATCCGCCTGCCTCTGCCACCCAAAGTGCTGGGATTACAGGCGTGAGCCACCACGCCTGGTGAATTTAGGTTTTTTACAAAGGGAAAAATTGAATTATTGAGTCTACTACTGACCTGTTGATGGAATGGCTAATTAAAATTGGTCTGGGAACTTGGTGAACAGAAATAGCTTTAACCCACTAAATTTAGATAGCTGCCGTAGCACAGATGGGAAAGATGGGTATTAATTTCTTGAATATTTCATTGTTTTCCTGTACTCTTGGGATTGTTTCTGAATTTAGTCTCTGCTACAGTATAATGTGTATTTTAAAACTGCCCTTAGGGAGAGTGGGCTACTGCATTTTGACTTGCAGAAGCATTTCCCCCATCCCCCAAAATACTTGTCTTCAGTTGATAAACAAGGGAAGACACTGATAGTTAGTGAATTTATCTTTGGTTAGCAGATATTTTTTCCCCTTCCAGACGGAGTTTCGCTCTTGTTGTCCAGGCTGGAGTTCAATGGCGAGATCTCAGCTCACTGCAGCCTCTGCCCCTCGGGTTCAGCTGATTCTCCTGCCTCAGCCTCTGGAGTAGCTGGGAGCCACCACGCTTGGCTAATTTTTGCATTTCACCATGTTGATCAGGCTGGTCTTGAACTCCCGACCTCAGGTGATCCACCTGCCTTGGCCTCCCAAAGTGCTGGGATTACAGGCATGAACCACCATGGCCAGCTAATTTTTTGTATTTTTAGTAGAAATGGGATTTCACCGTGTTAGCCAGGATGGTCTCGATATCCTGACCTCATGATCTGCCCACCTCGGACTCCCAAAGTGCTGGGATTACAGGCATGACCCACTGCACCTGGCCAAGCAGATAATTTTTAAAAATTAGGGGTAGACAATGAAAAAGTTTGAGATGCATCTTTTTTTTTTTTTTTTTTTTTTCCAGACAGGGCCTCACTTTGTCATCCAGGCTAGAGTGCAGTGTTGAGATTATAGCTCACTACATTCTTGACCTCTTGGCTCAAGGGATCCTCCTGCCTAAGCTTTCTGAGTAGCTAGGACTAAAGGTGTGTGCTACTACATGTGGCTAATTTTTTTGTAGAGTTGGGGGTCTCACTGTATTGTCCAGGCTGGTCTCAAAACTCCCAGCTTCAAGTGATCCTCCCACCTTGGCATCCCAAATTGTTGGGATTACAGGTGTGAGCCATTGTACCTAGCCAGAGATGCACTTTTTTGATGTAACCAAAGAGAGAACAACGAATTATAAAGGAGCATTTTTTTAAATAAAATAATCATGGCTTAATATACTAAACACAAATTAGTGTTCTGTATTTCTGAAATTAGCTCATTTAATGCCAAACTTTCACATTCTAAATAGTTTTATCTGAAAATGCCTTGACTTCTCTTCCATTCTTTAAAGATAGTTTTGTTGGAAATAGAATTTTGAGTTGATTTTTATTGTTTTTCTTTCAGCACCTTAAAAATGTTCTTGGCTGGGCATGGTGACTTATGCCTATAATCTCAGCACTTTGTGAGGTTGAGGTGGGAGCATCATCTGAGCCCAGGAGTTTGAGACCATCTGGGGCAACCTAGTGAGACCCTGTCTCTACAAAAAATAGAAAAATTAGCTGGACATGGTGGCAGGTACCACCTGTGGTCCCAGCTGCTTGGTAGGCTGAGGTAGGAGGATGCCTTGAGCCCTGGGGATCAAGGCTACATTGAGAGCTGCGCTCCTGCTTGGGTGACAGAGTGAGACCCTCTATCAAAAAAAAAAAAAAAAAAAAAAAGGAATTCAAGACCAGCCTGTCCAACATGGTGAAACCCTGACTGTACTAAAAATCCAAAAATTAGCTGGGTGTGGTGATGCAGGCATGTAACCCCAGCTACTAGAAAGGCTGAGGCGGGAGAATTGCTTGAATCCAAGAGGCAGAGGTTGCAGTTAGCTGAGATCGTGCCGTTGCACCCCAGCCTGGGCGACAGAGCAAGTCTCCATCTGAAAAAAATTTTCTGTTTTCTGGCCTCCATTACTCCAAGTGAGAATTCAACAGTCATTCAAATTATTATTCCTTTGTATGCAGTGTGTTGTTTTTTTTCTAGCTACCATTAAGATTTTTTTCTTTCTTTTTTTTTCTTTTTGTTATTTCAATTATGATACGCTTAGGTATGGAGTTCTTTGTATTGAATCTACTTCATGTTCATGAAACTTGAATCTGTAAATTTGTCTTTATTTGGGAAAATTTTGGCCATTATTTCTTGAAATTTTTTTTCCTCATTGTCTCCTTCTGCAACTCTAAAATATAAATGTTTTAATATTTTCCCATAGATCTTTGAGGCTCTTTTTTTTCCTGTTCTTCAGATTGAATGATTTCTTGGTTCTGTCTTCATGTTCACAGACCCTTTTCTTTCTTTTCCTTCTCTTCCTTCCTTTCTTTCTTTATTCTACTGTTGAGCCAATCCAGTAATTTGTAAAATAATTCAGATATTGTAGTTTTTAGTTCTAGAATTTATATTTTTATGTGTGATTTCTTTCCCTACTGAGATTTCTATCTTCCTTTATTATGAGCATGTTTTTCTTTTGGTATTTAAGCATAGTTACCATAACTGCTTTAAAATCTTTGCCTGCAAACTGTAGAATCTGGATCATCTTAGGGTAGTCTCCTTGATTACTATTTTTTTTTCTCTTGAGACTGGGTCAGGTTTTTCCGTTTCTTCTTATGGGGAGTAATTTTGGATTGTATTCTGAATATTACAAATGATAACTTACAGAAACTCTGGATTTTATTATGTCCCTCTTAAGAGCATTGATTTTCTTTTCTAAAGCAGGTGATTAACTTAGCTGAATTCAAGCTGCAAAACTGTCCCCACCCCCCCCCGTAGTAGGTGGCAGCTTATATTTTAGTTCAGTTCTCTTAGCTGGCCTACTTGGAGCCAGCTCTGTGCATGTGTATTGCAGGGATCAGGTAGAGATTTAGACAGATTTATGCAGATTTTAGAGCTTCCCCTTGCTGGTTCTGCTGCTCGCTCTCTCACTTCTGCACTCACTTGCACGTTCTCTCTCTTTTTCTTTCCAGTGGTGATGGTTGCACTAGACTGTTTTTTGGTTCTTAAAGTCAGCAGGACTGTGAATTTTCCGTTGGTGTTTTAGCTGCCCTGTGTGGTGCAAGACTGAAAGATAAAAACTGGGGAACCTTGTCCAGTGCAGTTCCCTTCCTCCAAGGAGCAACTCCCCTCCAATATTTGCCTGCTTTTCTCACTCTCCAGTGCCTTCAGGTGGTTGTTTTTGTCTGGAAGTTACAGCTGTTATGATAGGCAGAGTTGATCTTATAAGAGGAACTGCCTGGTCTTAGTAGAAGCCTCAAATTTATTTTTTTTTAAAACAGAAACCTTTAAATTTTAGAATAGTTTTAGATTTATAGAAAAATTGCAAAAATAATACAGAGTTCTCAAATTTAGTTTAAATAAAAATATTTCTAAAATATATTAATGCTACCTTGACTTTCAAAAATGCTGGGTTTGGCCAGGCTTGGTGGCTCACGCCTGTAATTCCAGTACTTTGGGAGGTTGAGGCAGGTGGATCACCTGAGGTCAGGAAACCCTGTCTCTACTGAAGATAAAGAAATTAGCTGGCCATGGTGGTGTGTGCCTGTAATCCCAGCTACTCTCGAGGCTGAGGCAGGAGAATCGCTTGAACCCAGGAGGCGTAGGTTGCAGTAAGCCAAGCCAAGGTTGCACCATTGCACTTCAACCTGGATGACAAGAGCAAAACTTCATCTCAAAAAAAAAAAAAAAAAAAAACGTGCTGGGTTTAAGTGCCAATTAATGTCAACATTCTGAATATAAAATTAGTAATGCAGCAATGGCCTCGGGAGCCATTGAGGCATGTAAGACTATTTTTGCCTTTCTGCTAAATGGCCTCAGCTATTGTGCTCTTCAAACCTAAATCTCCTTTGTGTGTGTGCATATGTGGGTGGGTGCATGTATGTGTGTATTTTGTATTTCTTCCTTTGCCAACTTAGTTCTATTGATGTAGCCCATTTCCTTTAATTTTCTATTATAATTTGTTGTGGCTCAGTAAACCAGATAAACTTGTTAAAATTTGTTTGAAATAAGAATAAATAGTTTCTGAGAGCTTGAATGTTGAGTTAATGAGTCAGGTACATCATCTTTAGTACATGGTCTTGGGGACGTTGGTGCCCAGAAGCCTTTTCTTTAGCCGCGTGCTATCAATACAATGGTCACTACCTATATGTAGCTGTTGAGTGTTTGAAGTATGTGTAGTTTGAGTTGAGATGCACTATAATTATGAAATATACACCAGATTTTAAAGATGTAGTACAAAGAAAATAATGTAATAACTTTTTATGTGATGTGTTGAAACCATTTTCGATACATTTGGTTAAATAACAATAAATTAACTATACTTGTTTCTTTTACTTTTTAAAAAATGTGGTCTGCTTCACAAATTTGTGTGTCATTCTTGTATAGGGGCCATGCTAATCTGTTTTGAATTGTTCCAATTTTAGTATATATGCTATCAAAGCAAGTACTCTTTTTACATTTTTAATATGACTGCTAGAAAATTTAATATAACATTGTGGCCTACATTACATTGGTTGTAGTTCAGGTAATTTATCTTACTTGATGGTAGTGTCTATGAGTGAGATGGTGGTTGTACTGTGAAAATCTTGAGGTCAAGCAGGTGAGATTCTAGCATCTCCTCCTTTGCTTTGGCATAGGAAACTATCACAGTAGTTAGTAGATAGTATGGACCTTGAAGTTGAAACCTCAGTTGTGACACTCCTCAGTTTTGTATGACCTATGACAAATTACTGAGCTCCTCTTAACCTGAGTTTCCTCATCAGAAACTCATGTGAAACATGAGGAAAACAATTCCTAATTTCATATGGTTATTGTGAAATACATAAAAATAGTTTCATGTAGTGCATGTCAACTACAAATACATTACTCAATAAATAGTAGCTTTCAACTTGTTTCCAGACCATTTTGGTGACATTTTGATTTATTCTAGTTGATACTTACAGGCAGTACAATCAAGATAGATCCAGTCAGAAAAAAGGACTATGACTTTGGTCATTTTTTTTTTTTCACTCACTCTTTTTCTTTTCTTTTTCTTTTTCTTTCTCTTTCTCTTTCTTTTCATTTCCTTTCCTTTCTTTCATTTATTTCTTTTCTTTCTTTCTTTATTTTATTACTTGTCATTCAGGTTTTTTCCCCCCACTAAAGAATATGTCTTTGATGAAGAATTTGTAAGAAAAAATGATGGACCCTCTGTAAAAAGAAGAGATGTTGCCTCCAGACAGTCAATATTTTTAATTATTTGGTTTATTAGTTATTCTGAAGAGATAATAGACTTTGGTCCTCCTGTTAGGCTTTTGATGAGTGAATGTGAACAAGCAGAAATCGTTTTCATCATGCATCTGTTGTGCCTAGATGGAAAGTCTGGTCATTGTACATCTGACACTTTGTTTTAAAAAGTGGTTCTGGCTGAGTCATTTCAGATTTGATTTTCCTACAGATTAAAGCCTTTGTTTTCATCTTAAGCATATACTTCAAGTAAGTAACAAAAGTACTCAAAAGAAACTCAAGTGACATTAATTCCCTTTGTTATTTCAGCTAGTAGTTTTTGAATGACTACTTTGCATTTAGCATTTATTCAAAAGAAGTTCTATTATATTTAAGCAGTTTGACATTTTGGTACTGATTAGAGACAGTAATGAGATTATTATGTATAAACATTAAAAAATAATTTTCTTAAATCTACGAAGAATAGAAAAAAGCATATTAGTTATAAAAAGATAAATGGGACACAAGTATATAAAATTAATACCCCAGGCTGGGCATGGTAGCTCACACTTGTACTCCCAGCACTTTAGGAGGCCAAAGTGGGTGGATCGCTTGAACCCGGGGGTTTGAGACCAGCCTGGGCAACATGGTGAAACTCTAGTTCTACAAAAAAAAAATGCAAAAATTAGCCAGGCATGGTGGTGCATGCCTGTAGTCCCAGCTGCTTGGGAGGCTAAGTCGGGAGGATCACTTGAGCCCAGGAGGTCAAGGCTGCAGTGAGCCATGATTATGCTGCTGCACTCCAGCCTTGGCAGCTGAGCAAGATTTTGTCTCAAAAAATAAAATAAAAATAATTTCCTTTCCCTACCTCTCCCCAGATCTGTTCTGAGGTAAACAATGTTAATTTTGGTTTATAGTCCTCCATACCTGAGCAGTATTTTCAAGATGTAAATGCCAGGGTTATAGATCTGCGGTGTCTCCTAAAGGGATTTATTTCCCTTTCTATCCCCCAGCAAAGTATAGGCCTACCTGTACTCCCATCTTGAGGTTTCCTTGACCTAGTTGCTCAAAGCAGAGATGTAGGAGTTACTTAATTTCTTTCTTTCTCTCACTTTCCACATATAAACCATCCACACATCTTTAGGATTACGCTACCCCAATTCAATTTAACACATACTTTCTTTTCATGTCCATTGCTTTTACCTAATCCAAAGCACATTTCACCACAACTACCTTAAGAGGCCCCCCAGCTTCAATTCTTCATCAGGTTGATGCCTCCAACCTGTTTTCCACGTGGCAGAGTGTTATTTATGTCTTAAATGGAAATCAGACTTTGCCCTCATATACCCCCGCCGATCAAAAGCCTTCAGTGGTATCCTGTTACCCTGTTCTGGCATTACTTACCCCCTTTCCCCTCCCACCAGTAGAAGCTCCATGAAGTCAGGAATATGTTCTCTGGCACGTACTGTTTTACTGAGCACTTAACCACATGCCGCACTATCTATCATCTATCTATCTATCTATCTATCTATCTATCTATCTATCTATATACATATATACACACATATATATATGTATATATATGTATATGTATATATATATATATATATTTTTTTTTTTTTTTGAGATGGAGTTTCTCTCTTGTTGCTCAGGCTGGCGTGCAATGGCGCGCACAGCTCACCGCAACCTCTGCTTCCTGAGTTCAAGCCATTCTCCTGCCCCCAGCCTCCCAAGTAGCTGGGATTACAGGCATGTGTCACCATGACCAGCCAATTTTGTATTTTTAATTAGAAGTGGGGTTTCTCCATGTTGGCCAGGCTGGTCTCAAACTCTGACCTCACATGCTAGGCAATATTTTAAGAGCGTTTCATCTATTAATTCATTTATATTCATGATAACTCTGTGAAGTAGGTATTCTTCCAACCATTTTACATATAAGGCAACTGAGGCCTAGAGAGGTTTAAGTAACTTACCCAATGTCACATTCATGCTTCAGTACAAGAACCAGTATATCAAACCAGGCACCCTGTGTTCAGTCCTTGCTGTTAAACTTTGTATTAAATGTTTTTTTTCCTACACAGTAGGTACTTGGTAAACATTTGTTAAAAGAATGAATACATTGTTCCCTTTTTGCATAAAATTCAAATACTTTAATTTGGTCTAGAAAATCATGATCTAGTCTTGCCGACACCATTTTCTCATGTACTCACAGCAGTCTTGTCACACGGGCTCTTTGCATGGCTGTTTCCTTCTCATTCTTTATGTCTGAGAGGTCTTCCATGGTCATCTTATCTAAAGTAGGTACTCCTTGTCCTCTCTGAGTACTTTGTTTCCCTTTCGGCAAATCATGATTAATTGTTGAATAAATGGTATAGGCTTGCTATTCCCTGGGAATTTGTAAGAGATGCAGAATCTTGGTTGTTACCCCAGATTTACTGAATCAGAATCTGCGTTTTTACAAGATCTCCTAATAAGTCATGTTGACATCAGAGTTTGAGAAGCTGGGATAGAAATTGAAAGGACAGGTAATTGAATTATTGGAGGTGAGACTTGAGCTTGACCTGAAGCACAGATGTGGCAGTGAGCATTTCAGCTGGAGGATAATGTGATTGTAGTCACATAAAGGTCCAGATTTATGTGGCCTTATTGTACAGAATGAATGGGAGTGGGGGTGGAGCAGTGCTGCGGGTCCTCAAAGACATCAGCGAGGAAGTCATTCTAGGAAAGGAGGATGGAGAACTTTCTAAGACCTAATTTTTAAAGACTATTGTACACTTTATGGTTTTTATTTTTAATGAAACTGTCATATTAGGTAATTGATCATAATTTGGTCATTTACCAAAAGAAACAGCAACAGATAACCTTTGAAAACTACTGGAAGGTGAATCATCTCTCCCATTCAACATTTGAATGACTTTTCAATTCACAGTGACTTAGACTAAAGCAAGAGAATATCACGTGTACTGTTATAAGCTGAACTACTAACTCAAAGGAGAAGCTACTGACAAGCCCATAAAACTGAAACTCACAAAACGATTTATTGGGAGATGTTTATGTCACTTTTGAGAAAATATTAAGTGCTTTTTAAATTGTGGTAAGGCTGTGGGGTTTATTTTGAGTTTCATTGTATCCTAAATTGAAATTTAGTACTTCTAGAGTATTCCGAAATTCTTGAATGAATCAGATTAAACTTTGTACACTACAGGTAATGCAAAGGCAGAAACCATTTCTTCTCTTATTCATCACCAGATCTCTGGTGTTTAGTGTAGGTCCTCACATGACTGGTGAATGAATAAAATTTTTTTTTTTTAATTTTCAAAGATTGATTTCTATCTGCCCTTGAAGGTAATACATAAATGATACAATAAAAGTGAGCTATAATACAGTTAGAAACTAATAGGACTGAAGTGGAAACTAGATTAATAATTAAAATAACACTTTATTTGGAAATAATTTTATACTTACAGACAAATTGCAAGCATAAGAGGTTGGACACAGTGGCTCTGTAATCTCAGTGCTTTGAGACGCTGAGGCGGGAGGATTGTTTAAGCCCAGGAATTCAAGACTAACCTGGGCCATATAGCAAAACTCACTCTGTACAAAAAAGTAAAAAATTAGACAGGCATAACGGTGTTTGCCTATAGTCCTAGCTACTAGGGAGGCTGTGGTGGGAGGATCACTACAGCTTGGAGAGTTCAAGGCTGCAGTGAGCTATGATGGCACCAGTACATTCCAGCCTGGGCGGCAGAGCAAGACTCTGTCACAAAACAAAACAAACAAAATCAGTTCAAAGGATACTCTTTACCCAGGTTTACCTATTGTTAACATTTTACTCTATTTGCTTTATTATTTGCTCTTTTTCTCATAAGTTGCATACATTGTGACATTTTATCACCAGATACTTCAGTATGGATTCCCAAAGAGTAGGGATATATCTTGTGTATGTAATGCTGTTACATTGCAGTTACGACTTCAATAAATTAATCTTGCTCCCCACCTTCCTTTTCCAGAACAGAAAACTAAGACCCGAAGAGGTTAAGTGACTTGCCCTCTGGTTAGATAGCTTCTAAATGGAAAATCCAGCTTACTCTGCTAGTCAGGTATTAGTCCTGGTCCCTAACATCACAACAGAATCTTTTTTTTTTTTTTTCCCTGACAAGCCAAATCATTTAGAATATAATATAGTAATAAAAATTTGTGGCCAGGTGCAGTGGCTCACGTCTGTAATCTCAGCACTTTGGGGGGCTGAGGCGGGTGGATCACCTGAGGCCAGGAGTTTGAGACCAACCTGACCAACATGGTGAAACCCTGCCTCTACTAAAAATACAAAAATTAGCTGAGCATGGTGGCACATGCCTGTAATCCTAGCTACTTTGGAGGCTAAGGCAGGAGAATTGCTTGAACTTGGGAAGCGGAGGTTGCAGTGAGCTGAGATTGTGCCATTGCACTCTACCCTGGGTGACAGAGCAAGACTGTCTCAAAAAAAAAAAAATTGTAATTATCTTCTGAACCAGATACAACTATCCACCAGCACTCGATCTATAAAGGACTTTGGATCACCAAAATTGTCCTTGACGTTATATTTGGCTTAGTTTAAGTATGTCCAAGTTTAAGGCATGATAATGTGGAGGGAATAGACTGTTATTTACCAAATTTGATCCTAACAAACAGTGACCAGTTACTGGCCTACAAAGAGTTGAGTCCAAAAGGCATCATGAGGAATTCAAAGTTTAACCATGGGGCAAACTTCTTTCCAGTTTTGACTTTTTTTTTTTTTTTTTTGAGTTGGAGTCTTTCTCTGTTGCCCAGGCTGGAGTGCGGTGGCGCGATCTCTGCTCACTGTACCCTCTGCCTCGCCGGTTCAAGTGATTCTCCTGCCTCAGCCTCCCGAGTAGCTGGAACTACAGGCGCCAACCACCATGCCCAGCTAATTTTTATATTTTTAGTAGAGACAGAATTTCACCATATTGGCCAGGCTGGTTTCAGATTCCTGACCTTGTGATCTGCCCTCCTTGGCCTCCCAAAGTGCTAGGATTACAGGTGTGAGCCACTGTGACTGGCCTTGATTTTTTTTTTTTTTCAAATGTGTTTTTTCCTCTGTCCGTGTGTGAATGTTTATGAAAATATGGTCTATGCACCAAATACATCCAAATTACAATTGCTTGAAGTACTTGTTAAAAATTAGAGATTTCTGGTTCCTACCACAGACATACGGAATCAAAGTATCTGGAAGTGGGACGTGGTAATCTGCGTTTTAAACTTTTTCCTCTCTGTCATCCAGGGTGGAGTGCAGTGTGGCATGAGTGGCTCATTGCAGCCTTGCCCGTCTGGGCTTAAGTGATTCTCCTACCTCAGCCTCCCAAGTAGCTGGGATCACAAGCGTGTGCCACCATGCCCAGCTAACTTTTGTATTTTTTGTAGAGACATGGTTTGCTTTGTTTCCCAGGCTGGCCTCAAACTCCTTGGGTCAAGCTATCTGCCTGCCGCAGTCTCCCAAAGTGCTGGGATTAAGATGTAAGCCACTGTGCTCAGCCTTTAAACCCATTTTTTTTTAAAGAGTTTTTGTGGTATATAAAAACAGCCCCTATATACTTCTGTTATGTAGATTTTGTTTATCTTTTTTGTTGTTATAATACAGGCAACGAGTGAGATTTTGTTTATCTTCATAGTTTTTCCACATTCATTCTTTAACTTGTGTTTTACTCTATTTTCACGTTTTTGATGAGAGGGTTTTTGTTCACTTGCTTTTTTGAAATGAAAGATTCATGTCCATATGACAAATATCAAAAAGTTTGGGAAGATATACAACAAACAACTCCCCCTAACCCTGTCCCTTGAGGGGTGTGCTGTTCTAAGCTCTTTATATGTATTGACTCATTCAGTTCTCCCAGCTATCCAATGAGGTTATTATTCCCATTTTATAGAACATAAAAACAGGCCCAGTTTTTCAGGCATTGAACTAGGAAGTAGTGGAGTTGTCTGAGAATCTGGCTCTAAATTAGTAATCTCAACCACCATTGTCTGCTGAGCGAGAGGATACCAGGATTAACTAGATTAATATATGTGAAGAGCTTGTTTTGAACGAGCAGAGAGATTGTCTTCAATAAGGTAAATGTTCCATGTGAATGAACTCTTAATAGTCTGTCCTGGAGTTTCATCTAGCCCTGCTAATTGGACATCCTCATGTAATTTCAAGCTAATCATTTCCTCTCTCAATTGCACAAGCTTTTATCTGTGGAGTAGATTTCATGAATTGGTGATGCTGAGTAAGGAAATGGTAGCAACCGAAGTCTTTGCAGTATTCTCTCCTTAGCTGTTTTATTTACATAGACAGAGCTTGGACACGTAGTAATTCTTACAGTACACATCATTTGACTTTATTTATCGAGTTAGTTCTGTGACATGGTTATGGCCAGGAAACAATAATCTTTGCATGGCCAGAGATTTTTTGACACATTAAAGGACATCTTTGCATTTTTCTACTTAGTGAACTATTTAAAGGTCCATTTTTTTTTTTTTTTTTTTTTTTGAGACGGAGTTTCGCTCTTGTTACCCAGGCTGGAGTGCAATGGCGCAATCTCGGCTCACCGCAACCTCCGCCTCCTGGGTTCAGGCAATTCTCCTGCCTCAGCCTCCTGAGTCGCTGGGATTACAGGCACGCACCACCATGCCCAGCTAATTTTTTGTAGTTTTAGTAGAGACGGGGTTTCGCCATGTTGACCAGGATGGTCTCGATCTCTTGACCTCATGATCCACCCGCCTCGGCCTCCCAAAGTGCTGGGATTACAGGCTTGAGCCACCGCGCCTGGCCCTAAAGGTCCATATTTAAAAGGTATATGGACCTTTCTTTTTTTTTTTTTGGAGACGGAGTTTCGCTCTTGTTACCCAGGCTGGAGTGCAATGGCGCGATCTACAGGCACGCGCCACCATTCTTTTTAAGCATCACATCATAATCTGTGTCAGTTGGAATAATTTAATGTGGAAGATATTTAGATTTTTTTTTCCCTTCTCTCATTGTTTTCTGAAAAAATAAAGCAATCTAGGGATTCTAATGATTAAGTGCTTGAACTGAAGAATCTATTCTTAGGCCTTGAGTTCTTTGCATGGTGTGTCTGTAAGTCAAGTAACATTTTAAAAACTCTTACCATGTGCCAGAAACTATATGTACCCTAACTTATTTGATTCCTACAATAACATGGTATATAGTAAGTTAAGTTTCACAGATGTTAAGTAACTTACTGAAGATTACACAGCTAATGAAGTAGTGAAGTCAGGATTCAACCCTAGATGTGTGTAATTCTAAACTGTAGTTTCCCACATGCTCTGCAAACCCTGTAGAAGAAGAACAGCTTATAAAACCTCTAGACTCCAAACTTGGCTCCAGCATGTGTTAGCAAAAATTCTGAAGAAATAGGCTGGGTGCAGTGGCTCACGCCTGTAATCCCAGCACTTTGGGAGGCCAAGGCGGGCGGATCACAAGGTCAGGCATTCAAGACCAGCTGGCCAATATGGTGAAACCCCGTCTCTACCAAAAATACAAAAATAAGCTGGGCCAGGTGGCGGGTGCCTGTAATCCCAGCTACTCAGGAGGGTGAGGCAGGAGAATTGCTTGAACCCAGGAGGCGGAGGTTGTAGTGAGCCAAGATCGTGCCATTGCACTCCAGCCTGGGCGACAGAGCGATTCCCAACTCAAAAAACAATCCTGAAGAAATAGGTAATAGAAGCCAGGCAACTTTGCTCATTTATTACGTTGTTTTGTGACTTTTAAGTTAATCTAAATCCAAGTGACCATTTTGTATATTCAGACAGCTAATTTAGATAGAATTCATACTAAAGAAAATGAGGTATTAAAGTTTTAAAGTTCATTCTTTAACAACACGTTACTCTATATGCTCCCCAGAAAATGTGTCGAGAAAAATAAATTAATGGTCAGAAACCTGTTGTTACCTTCAGATCCTAACCTCTCTCTCTTCCCCCAGTCATCACCACCACTTACCCTTAGTTCCATAAACTAAGTAAAGAGAAGAATGAAGTTAAAGCTTTTCTTAGCTGTTTAAAAATCTGACTGTTCTAAAGATTGATTAAACTAGGTTTTCTTTTTTTCTTTCTTTTTTTTTTTTTTTACAGTCCAGAGGTTTTTTATTTTTTTAAACACCTATTAACGCCATGAATTCATAAGGAGTAGGTTCCAGCAGCTCAGGCTCCTTCCCACTGGTTCTCACAAAGTGTGCTTCTCTGGGTGAAGCAGGCTGGCGCTTCAGCTGAACCCAGGTACCTTTCTCTTTGGCTTCTTTCTTTTTCTGATCATTTTCCTTCACACATTTTAGGAAGCTATCTAGGCTCTTAGAGTGCTTGATGTGCTCAATACGCACATTAATTCTCTTGGCAAGAATCTTGCCCTTGTTTGTTTACAACAATGCCAACAGCATGCTGGGTAACATTGTAGACTCTTCCAGTTTTGCCATGATAACATTTGTGGGGCATTCCTTTTTGAACAGTACCCATTCCCTTGATGTCTACAGTATCACCTTTCTTATAGATTTGCATATACGTGGCCAAAGGAACAACTCCATGTTTTCTACAAGGCCTAGAGAACATACATCAAGTGCCTCTCCTCTTTCCCTTTGTGTTCGTCATTTTGGCTAATTACTGGAAGATGGCAGTTCCAGCCGAAAGGCTAACCTAGGTTTTCTAAGTGAGCAGTTCTTTAATCTTGACTGAGTAAAACATTAAAATATTTGGCATCTGTCACTGACCCCTGTTCTGCAATATAGGAGTTAATTCAGCAGTTTCTGATTAAATACCAGTGTTATGCAATTCAAGAATTACCGCAGAGGTGTGAAGGGAAGAGGGTAAGGCTAGTGAGGAATATCCAGACAGGAAGGTAAAGAAAATACTCCTTTTGTAAGAATAAAACCCAATGCTTGCAAAAATGCTGACAACCCAGGGGGAAAAAAAAAGAATAAAACCCAAATGAATGCTAAGACTCATTGTTTAGAGACTTATGGTTATTGCCGTCAGTGGGATTATTTAAGTTTTCTCTTTGATTATTTGAGTTTAAAATATATTTCTATTTTTATTTTTTGAGACAGGGTTTCACTCTGTCAGCCAGGTTGGAATGCAGTGGTGTGATCGTGGTTCACTGCAGCCTTGACCTCCCAGGCTCAAGTGATCCCCCTGCCTCAGCCTCCTGAGTAGCCTAGGACCACAGGCATGAGCCACCCCACCTGGCTAATTTTTTAAAAAAATTTTGTGGAGTTGGGATCTCACTTACACGTTGCTCAGGCTGGTTTTCTAATTTTTAAGAAAATATAATAGACGGCCGGGCGCGGTGGCTCACGCCTGTAATCCCAGCACTTTGGGAGGCCGAGGCGGGTGGATCACGAGGTCAAGAGATCGAGACCATCCTGGTCAACATGGTGAAACCCCGTCTCTACTAAAAATACAAAAAATTAGCTGGGCATGGTGGTGCGTGCCTGTAGTCCCAGCTACTCAGGAGGCTGAGGCAGAAGAATTGCCTGAACCCAGGAGGCGGAGGTTGCGGTGAGCCGAGATCGCGCCACTGCACTCCAACCTGGCGACAGAGCAAGATTCTGTCTCAAAAAAAAAAAAAAACTTCTTAAGCATGTGTATATTTATATTTATAATCTGTATGTATATATTTTAAAACAACTTATTGGATATAATTTATATACCATATAATTCTCTCATTTAAACTATACAGTTTAGTGGTTTTTAATATATTTACAGAGTTGTGTAACCATTACCAGGGTTTAATTTTTTTTTTTTTTTTTTTGAGAGACAGAACCTATTGCCCAGGCTGGAGTTCAGTGGCGTGATCTCAGCTCACTGCAGCCTCTGCCTCCCAGGTTTAAGAGATTCTCCTGCCTCAGCTTCCTAAGTAGCTGGGACTATAGGCATGTGCCACCGTGCCCAGCTAACTTTTGTTTTGTTTTGTTTTGTTTTTAGTAGAAATAGGGTTTCGCTGTATGTTGGCCAGGCTGGTCTCGAACTCCTGGCCTCAAGTGATCCACCCGCCTCGGCCTCCCAAAGTGCTGGGATTACAGACATGAGCCACCATGCCTGGCCACCAGGGTCTGATTTTAAAACATTTTGATCACCCCAAAAAGAAACCATTTACCCATTAGCAGCCACCCTTCTTCCCCATCCTCAATTCTTAGCAACAACTAGTCTATGGTCTGTATGAATTTGCCTATTTTGGGCGTGTCATACAAATGGAATCATATACAGTTGTCCCTTGGAATCCACAGGGGAATGGTTCCAGGACCCTTCTGTGGATGTAGAAGTCCATTATAGTTGTCCCTGTATCTGCGGGTCTGCTTCTGTGGATTTGGAGGGCCAGCTGTGATATGTGGTCTTTTGTTCCTTTCGCTTAGTTTATTCAAGTTATAGCATGTATCCATTCTTCATTGCTTTTAATGGTCAAATAATGTTCTACTATATGGATATGTCACATGTTATGCATTTTTAATTTTGCCTTTAAATCTAATACTTCTGAGAGACTTCTGCTTCTGGGAATATAGAATTTCCTGCATTTTGCCTCCTTATTCCTGACTTGGAGCTAAAGAAGCCAGCAACCAGGACACACTAGCAGGCACTGAGGAAAAAAAAAAAAAAAAAAAAAACTCCAACAAAATCCTGCTGCCTCTTGCCAAAGAACCAGGGAAGGGGCAGCCTAAGCAAGACCACAAACTTTTAGATAATAACTGCTCTACTGTAAACACCACAGAAAAAGTTATGGCTCCATCCTCACCCATACCAGTGAAGGCTGAATGGGTGGCCTAGGCTTCCATCTTCTGGTAGTAGTCTATAAATTTAACAAATCTTTTACTGATGGGCTTGGGTGGTCTTTAGTGGTTTGCTGTTACAAACAATAAGGCCTCAGTATTCCTCTCTCTTGTATCTTTGGACATCTATATGACTGTTTCTACAGAATAAACTTCTAGATGTAAAATTATTGGGATGATAGCATCCAATGAAGCCTTCAGAAGTGGCAGTTTAGATGGATGACCTCAAAACATGGAAATAGGCCAGGCGTGGTGGCTCACGCCTGTAATCACAGCACTTTGGGAGGCCGAGGCAGGCGGATCACCTGAGGTCAGGAGTTCAAGACCAGTCTGGCCAAGATGGTGAAACCCCATCTCTACTAAAAATACAAAAATTAGCTGGGCGTGGTGATGTGTGCCTGTAACCCCAGCCACCTGGGAGGCTGAGACAGGAGAATCTCTTGAACTCATGAGGCAGAGGTTACAGTGAGCCAAGATCTTGCCATTGCACTACACAGCCTGGGTGACAGAGCAAGACTCCATCTCAAAAAAAAAAAAAGAAAACAAAAACCATGGATATATATAAGAAGTATTACATTTCAGTGTACCTTTTCTCTGTTGTTGAGACTAGGTAATTTTTATTATTCTACCTTCCACTTTACTGATTCTTTCTCCAGTTCCCTTCATTTGGCTTTTGAGCCCATCTGCTGAGTTTTTAAATTCCTATTGTATTTTTCAGTTTTAAAATTTCCATTTGGGTCTTGTTTTTCTTCTTCCTCTTCTTCTTTACCTTCCTGACATATATCTTCGATTTTTTTTGCTGAGGCTTTGTTTTTTCATTTGCTTCAAGCAGATCATTCTGTATGATTCTTGGTATGACATGTTCAGTTGAAACATGGACATTTTCATATTATGTTAAGAGACTCTGGATCTTGTTTAATCCTTCTCTTTAAACTTCTGACACTCAGTTAAGAGTCCTTTGACATTTCTGTGGAGGGAAAAGGAGAAGGGAGATGGCATTGCTTTGTTATAACCAGGTGAAGACAGAAGTCCTAGTGCCCCACTGGGTTGTCTCATTTTTATTTTTTTGAGACGGTGTCTTGCTCTGTTGCCCAGGCTGGAGTGCAGTGGCGCAATCTCGGCTCACTACAGTCTCTGCCTCCTGGGTTCAAGCGATTCTCTTGCCTCAGCGTCCCAAGAAGCTGGGATTACAGGCATGCACCACCACACTTGGCTAATTTTTGTATTTTTAGTAGAGATGGGGTTTCACCATGTTGGCCAGGCTGGTTTCGAATGCCCAACCTCAGGTGATCCACCTGCCTTGGCCTTCCAAAGTGCTGAGATTACAGGTGTGAGCCACCGTGCCTAGCTCCATTTTTAAATTGAACACTTCTTGCTTTCAGAATGCGATTTAAAGGAAAAGAAAAATAAATAAATTTAATACGTCTGAGAGACTTCTGCTTCTGGAAAGACAGTATTAGATGGTAGTGAGTTTCTTAGTTTTTCGTTTTATATATCTCAGACTTGGCCAAAGAAGCCAGCAACCATGGTGAAGGAGGCTCCCTATTACTGCTGGGGTGGGAGAATGGGAGTTCCAGCTCCCTTTGTGACCTCCCTGATATACTAGTGGAGATGGCCTTATGACCACTGGTTGGTGTTCAAAGTCCTGACTCTGTTAGGCCTCCTCTGACCCCACTCCAGGGGCAGGAACCTGGCAGGGTTGAAGGTCCTGGTTTCCTCCCTGGCCTTCCCTGGCAGCATTCTGGCAGAGATATTACAGCCTCTAGAGAATTGGCTACATTAAGTTGGAAATAAAATATATAATTTTTTAAAAAAGTTATATATAGTGTGATCACTTTTTTTTTTTTCCTCTTCTTTTCTTTTTTTCCAGATGGAGTCTGTCTCTGTCACCCAGGTTGGAGTGCAGTGGCGCGATCTCTGCTCACTGTAACCTCTCCCTCCCGGGTTCAAGTGATTCTCCTGCCTCAGCCTCCTGAGTAGCTGGGACTGTAGGCATGCGCCACCATGCCTGGCTAATTTTTTGTATTTTTAGTAGAGATGGGGCTTCACCGTGCTTGTCAGGATGGTCTCGTTCTCCTGACCTTGTGATCTGTCAACCTCAGCCTCCCAAAGTGCTGGGATTAGAGGCATGAGCCACCACACCCGGCATGGTCAAATTTTTCAAGGAATGAAGTAGTATGGGCTGGGCATGGTGGCTCACACCTGTAATCCCTGCACTTTGGGAGGCCAAGGTGGGAAGATCACTTGAGGTCAGGAGTTTGAGACCAGCCTAGGCAACATAGTTAGACCCCCTTCTCTATTAAAATAAAAAAAGTAGTATGTATATAGAAAATAAAAACGTAGAATAAGAAGCAGCAAATTATTGAGTGGTTCAAGGGTAAGGGAACTTTGACTTTCTATAATGTTTCAGTTTTTATTTATTTTAAAAATAATTAGTGTATATTGCTGTTAGAAGCAGTGAAAAGTATTTTTTAAAGGCATACTTTTCTTAGATGCTGTCGTTAGGTATCTATATGCTAATTTTTATACTAATACAAAACTGGGTATAGAATAAACGTATCCTGGCTCCCAGTGTAGGATGTTTTCCATTATATCACAGCGCCCTCAGTCAGCTATAGCAATAGGCTGTATTCAGTGTGCTTCATGCTAAACAGGGTAATTTGATCCTATAACTTTGTTGAAATGGAATTTTATATATAACTTGGATTAAAGGAGAAAGTTTTTGACTTATGAATTCTAGAAATTTGAATTTTTTGCCAGGCACAGTGGCTCGCTCACACCTGTAATCCCAGGACTTTGGGAAGCTGAGGCAAGTGGGTCACTAGAGGTCAGGAGTTTGAGACCAGCCTGGCCAACATGGTGAAACCCCGTGGTTGAAAAATACAAAAATCAGGCCTGGCACAGTGGCTCATGCCTGTAATCCCAGCACTTTGGGAGGCCGAGGCAGGTGGATTGCCTGAGGTCAGTGGATCGCCTGAGGTCAGGAGTTTGAGACCAGCCTGATTGACATGGTGAAAGTCTCTACTAAAAATACAAAAATCAGCTGGGCGTGGTTGTGGGTGCCTGTAATCCCAGCTACTTGGGAGGCTGAGGCAGGAGAGTCACTTGAACCTGGGAGGTGGAGGTTGCAGTGAGCTGAGATCATACCATTGCACTCCAGCCTGGGTGACAAGAGCAAAACTCCATCTCAAAAAAAAAAAAAAAATTAGCCAGACATGGTGGCACATGCTTGTACTTCTGGCTGCTCCAGAGGCTGAGGCAGGAGAATCGCCTGAACCTGGGAGGTGGAGGTTGCAGTGAGCCGAAATCATACCACTGTACTCCAGCCTGGGCAACAGGCTGAGACTCCATCTAAAAAAAAAAAATAAAAGAAATTTGAGCTTTTTCCACAATTTTACTCTGTGTGTGTGTGTGTGTGTGTGTATGTGTGTAATATATATATATATATATATATATACTTTAAATAGTGACAGGTTCTTGCTCTGTTACCCAGGCTGGAATGCAGTGGTATAATCATGGCTTGCTGCAGTTTTGAACCCCTGTGCTCCAGTGATTTCCTACCTCAGCCTCCTGAATAACCAGGACTATAGGAGTGTGCCACCACACTGGCTAACTTTCTAATTTTTTGGTAGAGACAGGGTTTTGCTTGGTTGCCCAGGCTGATCTCAGACTCCTGGCTTCAAGTGATCCTCCTGTTTTGGCCTTTCAAAGTGTTGGGATTACCAGCATGAACCATTGTGTGTGGCCTTTTTTATACTTTAAAAAATAAAATAACAATATTTTATCTGACTAGTAGCTCCCAGTTGTCTAATGCTGTTAAAACCTTGGAAAAATTGTTCATGGTGTTGTTTCTTATTTGACTTGTCATTAGTGGTATAAAAAAAGGACTTTTCCCAGATCTGTGTTGAAGAATATGCATCATTTTATTTATGTGTGCATGAAGGAAAGTGCTTATTAGGAGTATGAGATGTGTAACAAGCTTCTGATATATCTGAAACAAAAGTCAATTTACTTTGCTAGAAAATTATAGAGAAAGGAGGCAGTCAGTCACCTGTGAAAGGAAGGGGGCATTTGTATCCTGACCAGGTCTTCATGAACTGTTCTGTATCCTGAGATTCTTTTGCCTATGCTCGAGGACTGGTTCTGCAGACCATTGTAGGAGATTATGTATGATGACTGATGTGTAGCCAGTCCTCATTCATCTTTAGCCTGCTTTTAGTTTAATGTGTTTCTAAGTTCCTACATGCAACATCTTTTTTTTTTTTTTTTGAGTCGGAATCTTGCTCTGTCATCCAGGCTAGAGTGCAGTGGTGCAGTCTCAGCTCACTGCAACCTTCGCCTGCCTGGTTCAAGTGATTGCCCTGCCTCAGCCTCCTGAGTAGCTGGGATTGCAGGTGCATGCCACCACGCCTGGCTAACTTTTTTTATTTTAGTAGAGACAGGGTTTTACTGTGTTAGCCAGGATGGTCACGATCTCCTGACCTCTTGATCCGCCTGCCTCGGCCTCCCAAAGTGCTGGGGTTACAGGCATGAGCCACCGCGCCTGGCCCTGTAACATCTTTATTATGCCTTCTCTACCAACTTAATGATTTTAACACTGCTTTGACAGGCAGCTTGGGAAATTTTAGTTACTTTTACAGATTAAATGGAGGAAGATAAAGACCTTGAGTCAGAGTCAGACTAGTTCTTTTTTTTTTTTTTTTTTTTTTTTTTTTTTGAGACAGAGTTTTGCTCCTGTCGCCCAGGCTGGAGTATGATGGCGCAATCTCGGCTCACTGCAACCTCTGCCTCCCAGGTTCAAGTGATTCTCCTGCCTCAGCCTCCCAAGTAGCCGGGACTACAGTCATGAGCCACCACACCTGACCAGTTTTGCATTTCTGGCAGAGACAGGTTTTCTCCATGTTGGTCAGGCTGGTCTTGAACTCCCAACCTCAGGTGATCCACCTGCCTCCACCTCCCAAAGTGCTGGGACCACAGGCGTAAGCCACTGTGCCTGGCCCAGACTGGTTCTTTGTCTACCAAAGTACTGTTTTTTTTTCCCCAGTAAGTCTCAAATTTGAATTATGAAGCTAATTGGAAAGGTGTAATGTATTAACATTTTTTTTGTCTGTAGTAAATTCACTTGTGTTATCAGTGTTCCATGCTATTAATAGTCAGTGTCTTCAAAAAGGCAACTTTGAGCACCAGTTTGTTATATAGTAGGATGATTTAGTGCTATAAATTGACTTATATTCTGAGAATCAAATATCATCCTAACCAATGTTTCTTAATATATCCAGCAGGTAGGTGCTTCAATTTGGAATCTCCTTGAGTACCTATAACAAAATAAGGATTCCTGGGCCCCAACCCAGGAGTTCTGCTGAATCACAATCTCTGGATATGAGGCCCGGGGGCCTTCATTTGAAATGTTTTCCTTAGGTTATTTGTAATCACACTAAAATTTAAGAACTAGACCTTTTTTTAGGAAGTACATTTTTGTACAAGTTGTATGTAGCATTAGGAATTAATATTGTTCTGCCCTCAAATTCTGTATATTTTGTTACTGATAAGGAATGATTGGATTTTTTTTTTTTTTTTTTTTTTTTAAATCAAGCTCGGTTGTAACTGTCCCATGCTGTCTGGTAGGGTTCTAGAATCCTCTTTATAAGCCCACGTTCTTTGTTTTTGGTTTTTAAACTCCCTTTACCTCTCTATTAGTTTAGGAATTAATGACTTTTTACTGATTTAGCATTTTACTGAAATGCTTCTGAATTTTTTGAGAGTTACTTTAGGATAAACAGTACATTTACCAGCATCTGTGAATGACTTATTGGAGAGTTATTTCTGGCACTCTCCATCGACGTCATGGTCAACAGGCTGCGTTGATCTCTAACAATGTTAGAACGTTCTCTTCCGGCATTCCAGTTCTCTCTCCTTCCCATCTCTCCTTTTCTTTCAGCCCATCTTCTCTTTCTAAACTTGGGGCCGATTCCATGTCTTTGCTATCATGAATAGTGCTGCAGTGAACATACGTATGCATGTGTCTTTATGGTAGAGTGATTTATATTCCTTTGGGTATGTACCGAGTAACAGGATTGCTGAGTCGAATGGTAGTTCTGTTTTTAGCTCTTTGAGGACTTGCCACACTGCTTTCCACAAAAGTTTAACTAATTTACACTCCCACCATCCCATTTCCCTGCAACCTTGCCTGTATCTTTTTTTTTTTTTTTTTAATCTTTTTAAAAATAGCCATTCTGGTGTGAGGTGGTATCTCATTGTGGTTTTGATTTGTATTTCTCTAATGATCAGTGATATTGAGCTTTTTTTCATATGCTTGTTGGCTGCATGTATGTCTTCTTTAGAAATTTGTCTGTTCATGTCCATTGCTCACTTTTTCATGGGGTTGTGTGTGTGTGTGTGTGTGTGTGTGTGTGTGTGTGTGTTTCATTTGTTTGTTTTGAGACCTAGTCTCTCTCTGTTGCCAGCCTGGAGTGCAATGGCACAATCTTGGCTCACTGCAACCTCTGCCTCCCCGGTTCAAGCAATTCTCCTGCCTCAGCCTCCGGAGTAGCTGGGATTACAGGTGTACACCACCATGCCTAGCTAATTTTTGTATTTTTAGTAGAGACAGGGTTTCCCCCTTTTGGCCAGGATGGTCTTGATCTCTTGACCTCATGATCTGCTTGCCTTGGCCTTGCAAAGTGCTGGGATTACAGGCGTGAGCCACTGTGCCCTGGCGGTTGGTTGTTTTATACTTGTAATTTTGTTTCAGTTCCTTATAGATGCTGGATATTACACCTTTGTCAGATGCATATTTTGTAAATATTTTCTCCCATACTTTAGATTGTCTATTTACTCTATTGATAGTTTCCTCTGCTGTGCAGAAACTCTTAAGTTTAATTAGATCCTATTTGTCAACTTTTACTTTGGTTGCAATTTTTTTTTTTTTTTTTTTTTTTTTGAGTTAGAGTCTCACTGTGTCACTCGGGCCAGAGTGCAGTGGCTCAATCTCGGCTCACTGCAACCTCCTCCTCCTGGGTTCAAGTGATTCTTCTGCCTCAGCCTCCTGAGTAGCAGGGACTCCAAGTATGTGCCACCATGCCTGGCTAATTTTTGTATTTTTAGTAGAGACAGGGTTTTATTGGCCAGGCTGGTCTCAAACTCCTGACCTCGTGATCCACACGCCTCGGCCTCCCAAAGTTCTGGGATTATAGGCATGAGCCACCGTGCACAGCCACTTTGGTTCCAATTGTTTTTGTCATCTTCATCATGAAATCTTTGCCAGTTCCTATGTCTGGAATGGTATTGACTAGGTTGTCTTCCAGGGTTTTTATAGTTTTGGGTTTTACATTTAAGCCTTTAATCCATCTTGAGTTGACTTTTGTGTATGGTGTAAGGAAGTTTTAATCTTCTGCATATGGCTAGCCAGTTATCCCAACACCGTTTATTGAATATGGAGTCTTTTCCCCATTGCTTGTTTTTATCAGCTTTGTCGAAGATCAGATGGTTGTAGGTGTGTGGTCTTATTTCTGGGGTCTGCTTAAGGGTGGAGGGTGGGAGGAGGGAGAGGATCAGAAAAAATAACTATTGGGTACTAGGCTTAGTACCTGGGTGATGAAATAATCTGTACAACAAACCCCTGTGGCGTGAGTTTACCTATATAACAAACCTACACATAGTACCCCGAACCTAAACTAAAAGTTTAAAATAAGCAACAACAACCTTGGCGCACACATGATGGGACTAAAAAGATTTGTACCACTCTGAGTTTTAGGAAAATCTACCTTATCATTGAGCTTCGGGAAGCCAACTGTGCCATTCATTAAGTAGGATTAGGAATAGGTTATTATAAAGATACCTTTTGTTATTTTCTTGCTCCCTAAAGGAATTTGTAAATAGGATATTGGTTGGGTGTGGTGGTGCATGCCTGTAGTCTCAGCTACTGGGGAGGCTAAGAGGGAGGGTTCCTTAAGTCCATGAATTTGAAACTGCAATATGCTATGATTGTACCTGTGAGTAACCACTGCATACCAGCCTGGACAACATAGTAAGATCCTATCTCTGATTGAAAAAAATAAACAAAACAGGATATGGGATGTTTATAATAAATATTTTTTGGAGACAGGCACACCTACAAGTTTCCTTTTTTACTTTGCCTTATAAAGAATCCTGTCTGATAGAATGAAAAATGATTTTTGCATTTCATAAATCCATAACAGACTTTGCCTTTGCCCTGAGGCAAGGATATATGTATACCCTAGGAATTACTGTTCTGTCCAACATAGCAGCCATTAGTCACATGTGGCTATTTAAATTATAAAAACGTATTGTTTATGTTTTAAATGATAAATTATACTCGTGCTGCATATGCCAGTGGTCTCAAAAGATTTTAATTTGTATTTCTATTCTACCTTTTCTGTGTTTTGATGTGTTTAGATGTGCAGATAACCTACCATTATGTTCCACCTGCCTACAGTAGTCAGTGCAGTAATATGCTGCACAGGTTTGTAGCCCAGGAGCAGTGGGCTATGTATACCATGTAGACTAGGTGTGTAGGGCAGGCTATATCATCTAGGTTTGTGTAAGCATACCCTATGATGCTTGTACAATGCCAGAATCACCTAACAGCGTATTTCTCAAAATGTGTTCCTATCAGTAAGTGATGCATGACTGTAATTTAAAATTAATAAAACAAAAATCAGTTCACTTGAACTAGCCCCATTTTAAGTACTCCCTAGCCAAATGTTGCTAGTGGCTACCAGATGGGACGTTGGCAATATGGATCATCTCCATCACTGCAGAAAGTTCTCTTGGGCAGTGCTATACTAGACTGAACTTTTTTTTTTTTTTGAGTCGGAGTCTTGCCCTGTTGCCCAGGCTAGAGTGCAGTGGCATGATCTTGGCTTGTAGCAACCTCTACCTCCCAGATTCAAGCAATTATCTTGCCTCAGCCTTCCAAGTAGCTGGGACTGCAGGCGCCCACCACCACACCCGGCTAAATTTTGTATTATTAGTACAGACGGGGTTTCACCATATTGGCCAGGCTGGTCTCGAACTCCTGACCTTGTGATCCACTTGCCTTGGCCTCCCAAAGTGCTGGGATTACAGGTGTGAGCCACTGCGCCCAGCCCTAGACTGGTCATTTTTAAGAAAAGAAACAGGCTAGCGTTAGCTGGGTGCAATGGCTCATGCCTGTAATCCCAGCACTTTGGGAGGCTGAGAATGGCAGATCACTTGAGCCCAGGAGTTCAAGACCAACCTGGATAACATGGTGAAACCCTGTCTCTACTGAAACTATTAAAAATTAGTCAGGATGGTGGTGCGTGCCAGTGGCCCTCGCTGCTTGGGAGGCTAAGATGGAAGGATTGCTAGAGTCTAGGAGGAGGAGGCTGCAGTGAGCCAAGATCACACCACTGTACTCCAGCCTGGGTGACAGGAGACTCTGTCTCAAAAAAAAAAAAAAAAAAGGCTAATGGAAGAGCAGAATAATAAAGACCTAAATTTCCTAAAATTCAGAAAAAGATACGTTGAGTATCATCACTTTGACCTTGTTTTTTAATGTTTAATTCTGTTTTCCAGGCTGGCAGTGATGGTGAAAGCATAGGAAACTGCCCCTTTTCCCAGAGGCTCTTCATGATTCTTTGGCTCAAAGGAGTTGTATTTAGTGTCACAACCGTTGATCTGAAAAGGTAAGACACAGTTGCAGTTTGCAATCAACTTAAGCTGAACTGTCTTTTCAGTTTGATCCTATTTTAACTTTGATGGTATATAGTCTCTAAAGGAAATATATTAAAGTTCTGCTAGTTTATGGACAAACTTAACTTGTATATACAAGTCACGCTGTCAGTATACTGCATGTGGCTACTCAGTCTTTTAGGAACTTTTGTATGTTTACCTTAAATTTTATGAGCAGCACCAGGAGCTAAGTTTTAGTGTGGATGCAGTGAAATCCTTGACTTTTCCAGTTTGAACATGGAGTCATGAAGAACTTTCTAAGCAGAATCTTGGCCCCGAATGTGTTAAACATATGACCTATATAATCTGGATCTTTAAAGACAAGGATTTTTAGGAGGTTGAATACCATTATTGTCAATTTCATTTAATTTACTTTTTAGGGAATAACAGTAATTTTCTATAGCATGATTTTAATCGTATTTGTTTACATCTATTGTAAAATAATTTCAGTTATCTGTGGCCCCTGACTATTTAAGTGGAGAGTTGTTTGCAGCTTTCTCTCCTGGATGACTTTATGGCTTATTTTCCATAGTGGAGAGGGCTGAGAAGAGCCCTGATGAGTAGAAAGCTCCATTTTATTCAGGAATGTCTATTCGCCTTTAGCAAACAGGTCTGGGGTAAAGAACATTTATACATCCCCTTCCACCAAAGATTTAAATCAAGGATTAAGAATAGTTGTATTATTGGGAAAATCTAGGGTTTGGCAGTGGATTCCCCTTAATGCAAGTGTTACATGGGATTTGTTATTATACTTATTTTTAAAGCTGTTGTATTAGTTAATTCTCACAATGCTATAAAGAACTACATGAGACTGGGTAATTCATAAAGAAAAGAGGTTTGATTGACTCACAGTTCTACAGGTTGTACAGGAAACATGGCTGGGGAGGCCTCAGGAGACCTAAAATTATGGCAGGAGGCAAAGGGGAAGCAGATACATCTTACATGGCTGGAGAAGGAAGAAGAGAGAAGTAGGGAGGTGTTACACACATTTAAACAACCAGATCTTGTGAGAACTCACTCGCTATCACAAGAACAGCAAGGGAAGTCTGTGCTTATGATCCAGTCACTTCCCACAAGGCCCCTCTTCCAACATTAAAGATTATAATTTAATATGAGGTTTGGGCAGGGACACAAATTTAAACCATATTATATATCAAGTCATGAACAATGTCCAGGAAAGAACAATGACAGCCTATCACTTGATAACAAAGTGGCCGAATTCATATGTGTTATCCCTCTGAGCATCACATGCTGATGGTTAAACCTGAAAGCTATAATTTCATTTCCAGTTCTATGTTAGTGTACTCAGATTACTGTCATTCCCTTAAAATATATTTTTACTTACTGCTAGTACATAGATTTGAAATTTTACAGACTTTAAAATTTATTGAAAATAAGCCATAAAGTCATCTAGTTACCCCTTTAATTGTGTATATAAATTCAAGATTACACACTTATAATCGAGTTAAAACTACAAGCTCTTGGGAAGACATTACCTCCTTCATGTTGGGCAGAGATGTTGTAAGAATGAAATAAGTCATGTAGTTACCCTTCTATTACTGTTTTTTTCATACATGCATACACAGAGGAAGTTTCCCAATATAACTCCTCAAAATAGACCGTACCACCATGCACACACCCTTACTGTGTCCCAAAATACACGAATTTCTCCTATTCCATTTTTGGCTTGGAGCAAGTGAGTTGACTGCCATGCTTTGAAAAAGCCTTCATTGAATAGTTTAATACAGTGCTTAATTGTGATGCATACCAGTAATAGTGCCATAAATGATGGGAATCTGGGTCAGAAAAGGAAGTAAACTCATTATAGCTATTTCAGAGTTGTCTGTTTCTTTTCATTTAGACTTTTTAAAGGCATTATTCATATAGGTTGATTGATTGATATTTGCAGATTTGTATATATATGTTAATGTGTATATGTGGAAATATGTGTAAGTGTATATTCTAAGTGCGTATGTTAAGTATTTATGTGTATAAAAACTGGCACATGGGAGACAGGCATTCAGGATCTCATAAACAGAAAATATCTAAGAAGATATATGTTTATTACCTCGGACTTTTTGTAAAATCAACAGCAGAGAGCACTTAAAATTGAAACTTACATTCTTTGGTCTTCTTTAGCAATCATAGGTCTCTAGTAAAGCTAAAAAATGCTTCTTAGGACAATTAAAACTATGTAAGTAGTACATGATAATAAGTTCCTACCATCCCTACCCCCCTAGTCATCAACTTCCTCTTCAGAAAGACAATTTATTTTAGGCGTGGTCTTTATCCTTCCAAATCTTTTCTTTTCTTTTTTTCCTTCTTTTATTATTATTATTTTTTTTGAGACAGGGTCTGCCTTTGTCACCGAGGCTGGAGTGCAGTGGCACGATCATGGCTTACTGTAGCCTTGAGCTCCTGGGCTCAAGTAATCCTCCAGCCTCAGCCTCCCAAGTAGCTAGGACTGTAGGCATTTACCACCACACCTGTGTAATTTTTTAAGAGACAAGGTCTCCCTGTGTTGCCTAGGCTGGTCTTGAACTCCTGGGCTCAAGCAGTCCTCTGGCCTTGGCCTCCCAAAGTGCTGGAATTACAGACGTTAGCCACTGTGCCCGGCCTTGTCCAGATCTTTTCTGTGAGTTTACACACTTATAATCTTGAACAAAATTTTAAAGAGGTACCTTTACCTCAAGAAAGTGAACATTGGCTCAAAAAACAAAAACAAAACCCACCAGTATATATGAAAGTCATCACAGAGAAATACAACATATGTCTAGTACCTTTCATAATATAGTCTTAATCTTAAAACATTAAATGTGACTCTTTTTAGAAATTTGTAGGGGAGAAAATGCCTATAATGCTTATTTTCCTGCTTTTCCTGGTAATTGCATAATTTCACTGTGAGAAGTACTGACTCCAGAACAAACCAGTGGAGAACAATAGAACTCCTCTGATAGTTACTTAGCAGCTCACTGTATGAATTGAAAAAATGGTTGTTACATGACATTTCATCCATAAGAACAAGCCCATTTCTAGTTCTGGCACTGTGTGACACATTCTCTTTGAATCTGTTGGCATTAATGACTCTGCTGGTGATATTCATGTGTCCCTTGTGAGGCTTTGAACAATCTCCCATTACTTGCCTGCCCGAGCAGTCTTAATGGTTGAGTGGGAGTCATTTCTAAACCTAATTTTCTGTTCATACTGCAATTTAAAGAACATTAGATTTAAAAAAGTGCCCAGGCTTCAGAAAGAATTTCAATTTTTTACATCAATGATTTGAACAGAAGCTTCAGATAATATAAGTGAAAATATTAAAATTGGGGGCATAAAGATGTTCTGGCATGTCATCAGCTGGGAAACAACCATGGCATAGTATAGAAAGTTTCAGGAGTAAGACCTGGCTATGTATGAAGAGAGCCCTGTCACTGATTTCACTGGGACCTTGCGGAAGCTGCCTCATCTTCCTTGGAGTCAGTTACGTCATATTTAAATTCAGGAAAAAGGAAGGGAAAAAACTTCACTTTTGTAATAGTTTAAAACATTACCATTACCATGGAACGGTGAAACTGATAGTTCTGCATATCTTAAAAGGCAGTTAGAAACACAGAAGAAAATCTGATTCCAAAATAGACTCTTCAGATAGTTTTATTTTCATTATCATGTCCCTGTGTTTCCACCCTTCTGAAAACAGTCTGCAGTAACTTGAGAAATAAGTTCAATTTCCGCTATCTTCAGTAGCAGCAGCATGAATGACACATGCCAAGAGACTAAATGGAATGAGACAGGCCTGTCTTTTAGAGAAATCAGCTATTTCCTGCTGCTGGCCAGACAGGAAAGTCAGACTCCATTTTTCCCCTTTGTAAAGTTGACTTTAGCTACATGAAGCACTTGTTAGAACAGTCCTAAAATTCAAGATAATTGTGTTTTATCGCTGCATTCAGAATCACATGTGTACCCAGTGTGTGTAAGTGAATGTGTGTGTATGTGTGGGTGGATGGTGGGGTGTGTTTGTGTGTGTGTGTGTGTGTGTAGGTGGATAGGAGTGTGTGTGGGTGGGTGGTGGGGGGGTGTGGGTGTGTGATTGAGAGGTGGGGGAGACATAGACACACAAAGAGGGAGTACTTTGTTGCTATGTCTTTATGTTCTTTTTCAAGACGATTTCAAAGATGATACATTCTATTGAGGTGCTAAGAGCTGAATTAATAAAATTATTAGTGAATGTTTTTCTAAATCTGTTATCAGTATATACTTTACTCCTAGGCTGTTATTAAGATGTTAAAAATGATAGAATCTATATTTGGGCTGGGCAAGGTATCTCACTCCTGTGATCCCAGAACTTTGGGAGGCCAATGCAGGCGGATCACTTCAGGTCAGGAGTTCAAGACCAGCCTGGCCAGTGTGGTGGAATCCTGTCTCTACTAAAAATATAAAAATTAGCCAGGCATGGTGTTGAGTGCCTATAGTTCCAGCTATTCGGGAGGCTGAGGCAGGGGAATCGCTTGAACCTGGGAGGTGGAGTTTGCAGTGAGCCGAAATCATGCCAGCCTGAAAAAGAGGGCAAGTCTTCATCTCAAAAAAAAAAAAAGAGAAAATCATGGAATCTATATGTGACATCTTTTCATGGGTGCTGCTTTTTTTTTTTTTTTTTGAAGTATTTCTCCACAGATTGACTTTAAAATTAACATTAAAAGTAGACAGATTAACAATATTTAATTCATATCAATAAAATTCTTTATTTTATATCAAGATGATCTTGTTGCGTGTAAAATTCTTTTAACTGGTTGAACTGGGACAAAGACAAATTCATAGTGACGAGGAGTCTTGGTGTGTGTGTTTTGTTAAGTCCATGATTAATTCGTTCAGTTAGTGACTTGACTATCAGTCAAGCCAAAATATATCAACTCTAGTAAAGAATAATTAATAGTAGTAAAGTGTTTTAAGACAAATAATTCTGATTCTATGGTGTTAACTTTTGTGGGGTTTTTTTTTTGTTATTTTTGTTGTATGTTTTTATAGTGTCTAGTAGTCTTCTTGATACATGTGAATTAATTTTATGCCTTGAAAATCAGCACCTTCAAAAAGGAAACTCGATTTTTTTTATTGCTGTTGTCGTTGTTCTCTTTCTGGAGAAAAAAGGATCTCGATTTAAAAGATAAGGCCTATATACCTAGTACTTTTTTCTTCAGTTGGCAAGTCAACTTGTTACAGATAGGCCGTCTTCAAGAGCCAGCTCCAGTGTCTTAGAGCTATGCTGCACTCATTTTATACCAAGCAACTGGAACTGAGCCACCAGCCCAACTTCCTCCAATTGTTGCAAATGCACTGAACTACATTTTAATAGAAATTAAGCCATTTAACTCTTAAAATGTTAGCTCCTATAGGAGTTCTCCTTTTCATTCCTTTCTTTCCCTTTCTGTTTTTATTTTTCTTCACCTAGAATGACAATGGGGAACAACAGAATAATTTATTTCATCTGAAAGACTACCATGATATGTGAGGCTAAAAATAATAAACCCAAAACACTGAAGAATATTTGCTCCCTATTGCAAGGCATGAATTCTGTGCACTTTGCTCTTGATCTCATGAAAGGGAAACATTTGAATGAGTTTTAATCAATTGTTGAGTATTTACTGAAGGCCTTTTTTGAAGTAAACCAAAAATGTCTTGAAATTTTTCACCGTTTCCTATTGCCTCAGTTTCATTTATCTCAAACTGCAATTCTTACAGTGTTAAGTTTCTGTGTAACATCTGTAAAATGAGCCTTTGTGGGTCAAACAGAACACCTGAGGCCTGAGAATGCTAGGTGGGGACTGCAAGTTGAAGAATCTTAGATTCTGTTTGGTTGATACATAGCTTGTGAGTGAATCAGATTACTGTTTAGAACTTGTCCATTTATTTGAAGTCTGCTAATACATTTGGAGGCACTAAAGTTTCTTCTCAAATCCTTCACTTGGAATCGGGACCTGCTATAGTTGTCTGTCATCTCAATGGTTAATCCTGGAAAATAGTTTTATTGCTTTTTTTATTTAAAAAAAAATATATATAGCTTTTCAACCAAAACAAGATAGACTGTTCACTAATCACAAATATTAATGGAAAATGGGTAATCATATGCCCTTTTAAACTTTCCTTGGTTGTATATATGACTCTAAATTAATCAGATTTTATGACCAATCAGTTAATTCTAGGTAACCATTTATGAACCGTCAGTTCTATTAAAGTTAAAACTGCCAATCTTATTTCCTGCATAATGCTTTGTTAATGTGATACTAAAAGTGGTAATGAGTTTCATTTGCATGCTTTTAGTTGACTTTCATATGCCTTATTTGATTTAATCTTTACAGACAAAGCAGGTCTTATAAAGAGGAAATCCAGACTCAAAGAGGTTGTAATTTACTTAGTCATATAGCTGGTAAATGGCAGAGCTTTTCCATTTGGGACTTCAAGCCAGCCCTTTTTAGTCAGCCTTGGTTCTTTTTTTCTCTGATAGGCTAGCTTTCTCCCTCCCCTAATAAATATTCTTATTTGGAAGCCAGGGGCAGTGGCATGCTCTCTATTCCCAGCTACTCACAGCTGAGGATCCCTTGAACCCAGGAGTTTGAAGACAGCCTGGGCAACATAGCGAGAGAGAGAGAGAGAGAGAGAGAGAGAGAGAGAGAGAGAGAGAGA
>NW_022436983.1:17843717-17881518 GCF_009761245.1 Sapajus apella
GAGAGAGAGAGAGAGAGAGAGAGAGAGAGAGAGAGAGAGAGAGAGACACCCCTGTCTCTAAAAAAGATTGAATAAAAATTTTAAACATTAAGAATCTTTTTGTTTAGATAGCTTAAAAGCTTTCATAATTAATTATAGACGTAATGGGTATCATTTATTTTGTCCTATGTGCCCTACCACACCTACCCATGTGGGTTTTTTTGTTTTGTTTTGTTTTTAAAGCATGGAGACCTCCTTCTCCTCTTTAATCTACCCGGTTCTTTGAAAAACTACTTGTGAAAACACACTTATTACCTTACACTTAGGCATTTAATTGACTGTTAGTTATAAAAATGTTAATGGAGGCAGGCATGGTGGCTCACCCATGTAATCCCAGCACTTTGGGAGTCCGAGGCGGGTGGATCACCTGAGGTCTGGAGTTCGAGACCAGCCTGACTAACATGGTGAAACCCTGTACTAAAAATACAAAAATTAGCCAGGCATGGTGGCAGGCACCTGTAATCCCAGCTACTCAGTAGAATCGCTTGAACCTGGGAGGCAGAGGTTGCAGTGAGCCAAGATCGCACCATTGCACTCTAGCCTGGGTGACAGAGTGAGACTCTGCCTCAAAAAAAAAATGGTAATGGATATGTTTATGACTTTGGAGTGAGAAAATTGTTTTCCACGTAACCACAATTTATATATGATAAGATTAAAGAGCATTCTATTTTTTTTTTTTTTTTTTTTTGAGAGAGATTCTTGCTTTGTTGCCCAGGCTAGAGTGCAGTGGTAAAATCTCGGCTCACTGCAACCTCCACCTTCCAGGTTCAAGCAATTCTCCTGCCTCAGCCTCCCGAGTAGCTGGGACTACAGGTGTGCACCACGACGCCCAGCTAATTTTTGTATTTTTAGTAGAGACAGGGTTTTACCATGTTGATTCATTTATCAAGATTTTGCCACATTTGTTTTGTCCCTGTTTTATTTTCTTTGCTGAAATGTTTTAAAGTAAATGCTAGACACCATGTCATTTCACCCCTACTTACTTCAGTGTATGTCTTCAAACAGGGTAGATATTTTGTTATCTCCTGCAGTTCCTAGTGTACAATTTGAGATTTCCCTGGTTATCTCTGAAATATCTTTTTATCTTTGGTTGGTTTGTTTAAATCAATATCCAAGCAATTTTTATCACTGCAGCCTCAACCTCCTGGGTTCAACCAATCCTCCCACCTCAGCCTCCCAAGTAGCTGGGACTACAGGCACATGCCACCACACCCAGCTAATTAAAAAAATTTTTTTTATAGAGATGAGGTCTCACTATGTTGCCCAGGCTGGTCTTACTCCAACTCCTGGACTCAATCCTCCTGCCTTGGCCTCTCAAAGTGCTAAGGTTACAGTTATGAGCCACTGTACCCAGCCTGCCCAAGAGGCTTGATTAGAACCACTTTGATAATTTTTCTTTTCTTATCTTTTTTGTTTTTTTTTTTTTTTTTTTTGAGACGGAATCTTGCTCTCTCACTCAGGCTGGAGTGCAATGGCACGATTTCGACTCACTGTAATCTCCACCTCCCCGGTTCAAGCGATTCTCCTACCTCAGCCTCACGAGTAGCTGGGATTATAGGCTCATGCCACTATGCCCAGTTAATTTTTGTATTTTTAGTAGAGACAGGGTTTTGCCATGTTGGCCAGGATGATCTCGAACTCCCGACCTTGTGATCCGCCCACCTTGGCCTCCCAAAGTGCTAGGATTACTGGCATGAGCCACCATGCCAAGCCTTTTCTTTTTTTTTTGAGGCAGGGTCTCGCACTGTCACCGAGGCTGGAGTGCAGTGGCAGGTTCTCAGCTCACCGCAATCTCTGCTTTCCGGGTTCAAGTGATTCTCCTGCCTTAGCCACCTAAGTAGCTGGGACTACAGGCACATGCCACCATGCCCGGCTAATTTTTTGTATTTTTAGTAGAGATGGGGTTTCACCATGCTGGCCAGGCTGGTCTCGAACTCCTGACATCAGGTGATCCCCCTGCGTTGGCCTCCCAAATGGCTGGGATTACAGACATGAGCCACTGCGCCCGGACAATTTCTTTGTTTTCTTTTTGAGACAGGGTCTGTCTGTTGCCCAGGCTGGAGTGTAGTGGTGTGATCATGGCTTACTACAGTTTCAACTTCCCAGGCTCAAGTGATCCTCCCACCTCAGCCTTCCTGGTAGCTGGGACTATAGGCACACAGCACCATGCCTGGCTTTTTTATATTTTGTAGAGACAGGATCTCACCATGTTGCCCTGGCTGGTCTCAAACCCCTGGCCTCAAGCAGTCTCCCACCTTGGCCTCCCAAAGTGCTGTAATTACAGATGCAAGCCAACGTGCCCGGCCCACTTTGAGAATTTAAAGAATTATTGCTGTTTTAGTGCAAAAAATGATCTGATTTTGACCAATATTTTGCCCAACAGGAAGCCTGCAGACCTGCAGAACTTGGCTCCCGGGACCCACCCACCATTTATAACGTTCAACAGTGAAGTCAAAACGGATGTAAATAAGATTGAGGAATTTCTTGAAGAAGTCTTATGCCCTCCCAAGTGAGTATCGAAGAAAATATGTATGAAAATATTGTCACTTTTTTGAAGCTTGTGTTTTTTGTCTGTAGAGACCTTTCTCACAGCATTAATTTGGAATGACTAGGACTATTTTTATGTTTCTTATAATTAATGCTACACAGATATAAGAATTGGCTTCCAGCTAGGCCAATAAGCCATACTAAGAAAAGAAAGGTGGGGATTTGTCTAAGCTGTAGAGTGCATGGTAGAAAGATTTGGGTTGTGTGTGATAGGTCAGGAAAGACTGGTTATTTGTGGGCTGTAGGTCTCAAACTGAGAGAGAAGTTTAAAGAGGAGAAGGGTTGGGGAAAGACACATTCCAACTGAACCCAGTAAGAATGTTTTAGCAAGAGTGTGGCACAGACTGCTATGAGATTTGATTTCAGTTCATATTAAAGGTAACTTTCTAAAGCTATAATCAGACAGTTTCCCTAGGATTCGGAGTTTTTATTTACTTATTCTTTGAGCTGGTCCAGATCTCTAGGTCCTGCCTATACTATAATGATAGTTACATAAATTACAAATATGCAGCTTTGCATCATACTGTAATCTTGGCATAGATTCAAAGCACTGGTTTCTTTTAGGCTTTTCTAGTTTCATTATACTGAAAATTGACATGTTTTGTTTCTACTGACCCAAACCTTTATTACTGGTTAACTTGACTCTTACCCTCCATGTCTAGATATATTTTCCAGGATTATTGGGATTATTGAGATAGAGGGTTCTCAAATAATTATAGGCATACCCTGAAGATATTACGGGTTAGGTTCCAGACTACCATGATAAAATGAATGTTGCAATAAAATGAGTCACATGATATTTTTGGTTTCCCAGTGCATGTAAAAGTTATCTTTGCAGTAGTATATCATAGTGTTTTAAGTGTGCAATAATGGCATTATGTCTGAAAAAATTACACATACCTTAATTTTAAAATACTTTATTGCTTAAAAAATGCTAATGGTTATCTAAGGCTTTAGCAAGTCAATCTTTTTGCCAACGGGGTCTTGCCTTGATGTTGCTGGCTATTGACTGATCAGGATGGTGGTTGCTGGTTGAGATGGCTGTGGCAATTTCTTGAAATAACAATGAATTTTTCTGCATTGATGGACTCTTCCTTTCATGAAAGATTTCTCTGTAACATGCAGTACTGTTTGATAGCATTTAAAATTTTTAAAATAAATATTCTTTGCCTGAGGGATAATTTCAAGAGGTCATAGGCCCCTGTTTGATAGCATTTTCCTCACAATAGAACCTTTTTCAAAATTAGAGTCAATCTTCTGAAACTCTTCTGCTATTTTAACAACTAAGTTGATGTCATATTCTAAATTCCTTGTTGACATTTATCAATGTTCTTAGCATCTTCACTAAGTTTAGATTCTATCTCAAGAAGCCATTTTCTTTGCTCATTCATAAGAAGCAACTCGTCATCCATTCAAATTTTATTATGAAAGCAGAACAATTTGATTACATCTTCAAGCTTCACTTCTAATTTTAGTTCTCTTGCTATTTTCAACACATATGTAGTTCCTCCCTCCACTGATGTCTTGAACCTATGAACGTCATCCATGAGGGTTAGAATCCACTTCTTGCAAACTCCTGTTAAATTTTGACCTCCTCTCATGAATCATGAATGCTCTTAGATCTACCATCTAGAATGGTAAATCCTTTCCAGGTTTTCAGTTTGCTTTGCCCAGATCCGTCAGAGGAATCACTTTCTATGGCCTTATGAAATGTATTTATTAAATAATAAGACTTGAAAGTCAAAATTACTCTTTAACTTACGGACTGCAGAATGGTTGTTGTGTTAGCAGGCATGAAAACAACCATGATCTCCCTGTAGATCTCTATCAGAGTTCTTGGGTGATTAGGTGCATTGTCAATGAGTGGTAATATTTTGAAAGGAATCTTTTTTTCCTGGACAGTGGGCCTAAAATATTTAGTAAACCATACTGTGAACAGATGGATGTGCCATTATCCCGGCTTTATTGTTCCATATATAGAGCATTTACAGAGTAGATTCAGTCTTTTTTTTTTTTTTTTTTTTTTTTTTTTTTTTTTTTTTCTGAAATGGAGTCTCAGTCCGTTGCCCTGGCTGGAGGGCAGTGGTGCGATCTCAGCTCACTGCAACCTCTGCCTCCCAGGTTCAAGCCATTCTTCTCCCTCAACCTCCTGAGTAGCTGGGACTAGTATGCACCACTGCACCTGGCTAATTTTTGTATTTTTAGTAGAGACAGGGTTTTGCCATGGTAGCCAGGGTGGTCTCAAACTCCTGACCTCAAGTGATCCACCGGTTTCAGCCTACCAAAGTGCTGGGATTACAGGCGTGAGCCACCGTGACCAGCTGATACAGTATAATTCTTAAGCTTTCTGCAAATTTTGGAATGGAAGATGGACATGGGTTTCAACCTAATGTCAACAGCTGCATTAGACTCCAACAAGAGTCAGCCTGTCCTTTGAAGATCCGAAACCAGGCATTAACTTTTCCCCTGTAGCTAAGAAAATGATAGATGACACCTTCTTTCAGTAACAGGTTTAGTCTGCATTAAAAATCTGTCTAGTGGAGCCACCTTCATAAGTGATCTACCTAGAGGATCAATGATGAAGGTGGATCACATTTTCTAGATAGATCATCTAGGAAGGTGATGAAGGAAGATCTAGATAGATGAGCGAGACCTTATAGATAACTTGCTGCAGCTTCTGCATAAGCATTTGCTGCTTCATGTTGTACTTTTATGCTTTTATGTTACAAAGATGGCCTCTTTCCTTAAACCTCACGAACCAACCTCTGCCAGCTTCAAACTTTTCTTCTGTAGCTTTGTCACCTTTCTCTGCCTTCATAGAACTGAAGCGAGTTAGGACCTTGCTCTGGATTAGACTTTGGCTTAAGGAAATGCTGTGGGTGGTTTGATTGTTTATCTGGACCACACAAACTTTCTTCCTACCAGCAATAAAGCTATTTTTTCTATCATTTGTGTGTTCACTGGAATAGCACCTTTAATTTCCTTTAAGAACTTTTCTTCTATGTATGCAAGTCGATTGTTTGGTGCAAGAAATATAGCTTTTAGCCTATCTCAGCTTTTGGTCTGTCTCAGCTTTCGACATGCTTTCCTCACTAAGCATAATCATTTCTAGCTTTTGATTTAAAGTGAGAGATATGTAACTCTTCCTTTCATCTGAACACTGAGAGGCCATTGTAGGGTCATCAGCTGGCCTAATTTTAATATTATTTTGTCTCAGGGAGCAGGGAGGCCTGAGGAGAGGGAAAGAGACGGGAGAATAGCAAATCACTGGAGCAGTCAGAATACATACAATATTAATCAGTTAAGTTTGCTGTTTTACATGGATGTGGTTTGTGGTGCCCCCAAAACAGTTACAAGAGTAACATCAATGATCACTGATCACAGATCATCATAACAGATTTAATAATAATGAAAAATTTTGAAATATTGTGAAAAATGCCCAGAATGTGACAGAGACGTCAAGTGAGCACATGCTGCTGGAAAAAATGGTGCCATCTTGCTTGACGCAGGATTGCCATAAACCTTCAATTTGTAAAAAATGTAATATCTGCAAAAATGAAGCAAAGCTCAGTAAAGCAAAGCACAGTAGGACAAGGTGTATGCCTGAAGTTACTCAATTTTTTTTTTTTTTAAGAGAGCCTCACTCTGTCACCTAGGCTGGAGTACAGTGGCACCATCTTGGCTCACTACAACCTCTGCCTCCCAGGTTCAAGCAATTCTTGTGACAGCCTCCCAAGTAGCTGGGATTATAGGCATCTGCTAATTTTTGTATTTTTAGTGGAAATAGGGTTCCAAATGGTTCCACCGTGTTGGCCAGGCTGGTCTTGAAATACTGACCTCAAGGGATCTGCCTATCTCGACCTCCCAAAGTGCTGGGATTACAGGTGTGAGCCACTTGCCTGGCTCAGTTACTCAGTATTCATCCATTTATTTATTCATTGGTTTATTCATTCTGCAAAGGGTTAATGGACTACAAAGCATTGTGGATATGTTAGTAAGACACAGTTCTTGCCCTCCAAAAGTACAGTCAAGTATGAGTGGAGAAGTGGTTATGGTGGTGTGATGAGAAGGTGAATGGAATCAGGAAAGGCTTTAGAGAAGAGACAACACTTGAACTTCAAACTCTGTTATTTAAAAAAAAGTGGGCCGGGCACTGTGGCTCACACCTGTGATCCCAGCACTTTGGGAGGCTGAGGCGGGTGTGGATCACAAGGCGGGTATGGATCACAAGAGTTTGAGACCAGCCTGGCCAAGATGGTGAGACCCTGTCTCTACTAAAAATATAAAAATTAGCCAGATGCAGTGGCAGGCACCTGTAATTCCAGCTACTCAGGAGGCTGAGGCAGGAGAATTGCTTGAACCCTGGAGGCATTGGTTGTAGTGAGCCGAGACTGCACCACTGCACTCTAGCCTGGGCGACAGAGCAAGACTCTGTCTCAAAAAAAAAAAAAAAAATGTTCAGCAGTTGAACAAAGGAATGACAAGTATTCCAGCGTAGAAGAGTCATTTTAAATATATAGCATACATGTTTATATTTATGCTATACACAAATAGTATGTAATAATATATATTATTAATTATGATTAACATAATTAATATATGTATATTTGCGGGAAACTTGGGCGAGTTGGCTGGACTGTGATGTGCATGGTTGGGATGGCAGGCAGGAGGCCGATGAGCAACAATGCCTCTGTCTATAACCAGCTTCTCATCTGTTGTGAGCAGAATTGCTCTCTGGTTAGTGATGTTGTGCTAAGCCTAAGATTTTATTTTCTTAATTCTTTTTTATGCTAAAATTCTGAAAGCCTATCCTCTGTTATCCTTCCTGTTCTTCTAAGAGCCTGGAATTTCTTTTTATCTCTACCTTCCCAGGAGACCTAACCTTCCTTTTATCCCTAGTAAAGTATCTCCAAACCAACATTAAGAAAACTATATCTTGATTTTTCTTTCAGGCCATGCATATAATTAGAATTGCAATAAATCAAAGTTAGGGTATTTGTGAATATAAATTGAAGCTTTTTATCTCTCAGTAGGGTACTATTATGAACATGCATTCAACTTGCTGGAAGTAACTTTTTTTTTTTTTGAGATGGAGTTTCACTCCTGTTTCCCAGGCTAGAGTGCAATGGCATGATCCCGGCTCATCACAACCTCCACCTTCCAGGTTCAGGAGATTCTCCTGCCTCAGCCTCCCAAGTAGCTGGAATTATAGGCATCTACCACCATACCCGGCTAATTTTTTGTATTTTTAGTAGAGACGGGATTTCACCATGTTGGCCAGCTGGTCTTGAACTCCTGATCCCAGGTAATCCACCCGTCTTGGACTCCAGAGTGCTGGGTTTACAGGTGTGAGCCACTGTGCCTGGCTATAATTTTTTTTTTTTTTTTTTTGAGACAGAGTCTTGCTCTGTCGGCCAGGCTGGAGTGCAATGGTGTGATCTCGGCTCACTGCAACCTCTGCCTCCTGGCGATTCCCCTGCCTCAGCCTCCTCAGTAGCTGGGACTACAGGCACTCACCACCATGCCCGGCTAATTTTTTGTATTTTAGTAGACATGGTATTTCACCATGTTGGCCAGGATGGTCTCAATCTCCTGACCTCGTGATCCACCCACTTCAGCCTCTCAAAGTGTTGGTGTTACAGGTGTGAGCCACTGTGCTCGGCCTAACTTTTTTTTTTTTTTTTTTTTTAAAGAGACAGTGTCTTGCATTGTTGCCCAGGCTAGAGTGCAGTGGTACAGTCTTGGTTCATTGCAGCCTTGAACTCCTAGGTTCCTGCCTAGGATGATCTTCCTGCCTCAGCCTTCCAAATAGGTGGTGCAGCACTATGCCCCACTCCTAGATCCCTTTTTAGTTTTTTTTTGTTTGTTTTGAGACATGGTCTTGCTCTGTTGCCCAGGCTAGAGTGCAGTGGTACGATCATGGCTCACTGTAGCGTTGACCTCCTGGGCTCAAACAATTCCCTTGAGCTGGGAGTACAGGTGTACACCACATGCCCAGCTAAGTTTTTAAAAATTTTTCTAGAGATGGGGTCTTGCTATATTGCCTAGGCTGGTCTCAAACTCCTAGGCTCAAGCCATCTGCCCGCATCAGCCTCCCAAAGTGCTAGGATTACAGGCGTGAGCCACCATGACTGGCCAGGGATTGTTTTTGATGCTGCTTATCCGTCTGCTCTTATTAATTACACTCAAGTGCTAATTATGTGCCATGCATTATGCTTTGTGGGTTATTTTGTGGATTATCTCTGTTAATCCTCACAAAGGCTTTGTGAAGAAACTGAAGACGTAATCCAAATAATTTGTCCAAGGTTTCATAGTTATTGGTGGCAGAGCAGGAATACTTTTGAAGCCATATCAATGTGACTTTAAAAATCTGCGTTTCATCTGCTCTTTGCTTTCTACTTCTCATTTTATTGGGTTTGGCTTTTGTAAAAGAGGGAAAATGTTAAGTCATTAATTGGGATTGTGCTTTAATGAGTAGAAAATTGAAAGCTTGCTCAAGTTTAGAGGAAAGGTAGGAGGGAAATCAAAGATAGTTTACTTGACTGCCATGAGCAAATTAGACCAAAGGTGGTTATCAAACTTAATTCAGTGAATTCTTTTTCTTTTTTTGAGACAGTGTTGCTCTGTCACCCAGGCTAGAGTGCAGTGATGCCATCTTGGCTCACTGCAACTTCCGCCTCCTGGGTTGAAGCTATTCTCCTCCCTCAGCCTCCCAAGTAGCTGGGATTACAGGCATGCACTACCATGCCTGGCTAATTTTTGTATTGTTAGTAGAGATGGGGTTTCACCATGTTGGCCATGCTGGTTTGGACCATGTTGGCCATGCCAGTTTGGAACTCTTGACCTCAAGTGATGCCCCCACATCAGCCTCCCAAAGTTCTGGGATTACAGGCATGAGTCACCACACCCACCCTTAATTCAGTGAATTCTTTGAAAAAATAGATGATTCTGAACTCTTCTGATGAATTTTTATTTATTTGTATGCATTGAAACAGTATGTTTGAAGTGGGAATGCCTTCTTCCTAGTGGGCTCTGTGGACCCAGGATGTGAAATGCTAATTAATTAGCATAATTTCCATCATGCAGAATTGTTTCTAGGTGAAAAGTGGGAGGAGGAAGTGTTTTTAGGATTACAACCTGCGTTTATTTTCTTCCCCCTCTATTGTGTTATATTGTTCCAGGGCACCCAGGAATGATTCTGTCTCACTGCCTTTTCCTTCCAGAACAAGGAGGCCTCAGGTCTTTATTGCTAGTCCTCTTCAGGCTCTGCTTGTAGGATCTTTTGTTTCTAAATAGGTTGAGGAGAAAAGGGAGAAGAATTGTGCAGGCTGGTTGACTGGAATCTAGCATTTCTAATAACATGTTTTTGGCATTTGATGATACTGAGAACAGAGTGGCTTTTTGTGAACACTTCCTGATTTAATCATGACAAATATAAATACAGGCAATTGTCTACTCTAGAGTTGCTTAACATTGAGAGACTAATGAAAAGCTCAAATCAAATAACTTTTACTGGTGTGTGTAACTGTAGGTTTTAAAGTGAACTTTCTCTTCTCTGGGGAAAGTATTTTTGTGTATACTTTTTAGTTCCTCTTGTTTGAATCTAAAGAAACCACTTTGCTAAAAAACTTTGAAACTTGGATGTTTAACTGAAACAGCCTGGATACTTGGCTAACTTACTAATAAAAGGATAAAATAGAAGGGAGGTAGATAAATTTGGAGGGGCATGCAGTAAAATGTTATTACACTTTTTTAAAAATGAGACATACAGTAAAGGAATTTGCAAGGCTAATCAGCCTTCATTTTTATATTAACACTAGAAAGGCAAGAAGTCTGAGATCTTTCCTAAAAGCATAGAAACATTCTTAGCTAGTCTACCGTTAAGAGTCTGTGATATAAGCAGAATTAAGGATTAATCTGAAAGTCTAAATACCCTGGGTGCTCATGTCTGTTCTGTCACTGACACTTAAGTCATTTATTAATTATTTGCCTCCCTTTTGTTAAATGTTAAAATGAGTTCTCACAATAATTGAAAACCATTGCTTGATTAAGTTATTTGCTAAAGCTAATAATAATGTATAAATTAAAATGTAATGTTTGGGGAAGATGCATAAAAGTTGATTTTGAACCTACTGGTTTAGAATTTGATTTATCTTTTAGAGAAAATCTGAATTGTAATAGAAACAAAAACACTGGACCTGAGAACAGGAGATTTCAGTTTTAGTTTGTCAATACTTTTTTTTTTTGAGATGGAGTCTCACTCTGTCGCCCAGGCCGAGTGCAGTGGCACAATCTCTGCTCACTGCAACCTCTGCTTCCTGGTCTCAAGCAATTCTCCTGCTTCAGACTCCTGAGAGGCTGGGATTACAGGTGCCCACCACCATGCCCGGCTAATTTTTGTATTTTTAGTAGAGACAGGGTTTCGCCATGTTGGCCAGGCTGGTCCTGAACTCCTGACCCTGAATGATCCACTGGCCTCGGCCTCCCAAAGTGCTGGGATTAGAGGTGTGAGCCACTGCTCCAGCCTAGTTTGTTAATACTTTTAATTATAGTCGAGTGATTTGGGGGCCAAGTGTGTAAACTTTCTGGAACATAATTTCCTTTTAGGTAAAATGGAGATCTGAGATGAACATTTGCTTATAGCTCTACTATTCTGTGCATTAAATTAATAGTACAGGCCGGATGCAGTGGCTCACGTCTGTAATCCCAGCACTTGGGAGGCTGAGGCAGGAGGATCACTTGAGCCCAGGAGTTCAGCACTAGCTGAGTTAACATGGTGAAACCCTATCTCTACCAAAAATACAAAAAGCTAACCAAGTATGGTGGCATACGCCTGTAGTCCCAGCTACTCAGGAGGCTAAGGTGGGAGGATTGCTTGAGCCTGTAGGTTGCTGCAGTGAGCCAAGATCCTGCCACTGCACTCCACCCTGGATGACAGAGGGAGACCCTGTCTCTCCGTCTGTCTGTCTTTCTCTGTCTCTCCCTCTCACACACACATACACGTACACGTACAAAATTAGTAATTCATCTCAGAGGGACAACAGGGTATATTATAAGAATTAAACTGTATAAATGAATGATGAATATGTAAATGATTTGTAATTCAAGCCTGCCTTCCTGTAAATTTTGAGAATTATGAGGCTTACTTCATTAGTACAACTAGGTACAGCTAAATAGTAGTTAGAGAAAAGGAGAGTTTGGGAAACTTGGCTACAGGAAGACACAGATGTATTGAAAAGGCACTTATGTTCATTGCACTATTTTTTGTTTGAGTCAGTGATGGTCCTGTATTACAAGCTATGCAAACATTTAAACTGGAGGCTTGTTTATATAGTCAAGGGAAATCCAGGGTTGGTGGACCTGTGATTAACTCTTTCAGCTCAGACAGAAACAAAAAAAGTAGAGAGGGTAAAGGGTCCTATATTTGGGGATGTGCAGTTAATATACATCTAGATAGGTATAGATATCTAAATTCAGGTGAAACTCACTATAATTTTTTACAGAAAAACTCTTTATGTAAATAATTGTGTTTATGTGTTTATAAGATCAATCTTTAATCTTAAAAAATTTTTAAGACCTTTTAAAAAGAAAGATGTCTTGAGCATGTAAGTGTTCAATAGATAGTTTACATCCACCTTACCCATATAGTACTCTGCTCAATATTTAGAAGACATATCTCTTCCTGAATTCAAAATAGTAAACAGAAGTATGAATATAAAAACTGAAACACAACTTGCAACTGAACTAAATTTCGAAAACTACTTCCGTTTATTTTTAATTTAAAGAAAACTGATAAGGCAGTGTCTTTAAACGCATGAATGAATTGAAATAACTAGTACACTGTAAGATTTTTTTCTGAAGTCTTACTGCTCCCAAGTCCATTTTCTAGTGACATTTTGCAGGACCTTCAAGCTGATTAATCTTCCCTAAAATGGGACTAAGAATCTGAATTCCTCTAGCCCTGACTCCTGAGGCTAACATGAATGAATCCTGCTAAAGAGAGGATGAATAATCAAGCTTTTTCACATATTTTTCAATTTGAAGAAAAAATATACACAGAGTATATGTGTTTTAAAGCTAAATATGTGAAATACGCATTTTTGTGTGTTTTAAAAAGCTGATGTATTACATCTGTTCTAAAAGTGGAAAAATGTGACAACACAATAGAGCAGTTGTCAGCGTGCTCCTGACATCTTATTTTTTGTTGTTGTTCAGTACTACCCTCATAAATATTCTAGGGAATGTTTAATATAAGGGAGGTTTTGGCAAATCCCAGGTGTAGGTTTCAAGCGATTGATCTGCCTTCTACTATTATGTCCTTAACCTGCTATGGATGATCATGATGTTTGACCAGCCTACGTGCTTTTCCTGCCATTGAGTTCTCTGGCTGGTTTAGTGTAGGGCATACTGAGGATCTGGTTGTCCGCTGTTTGAGAAGGCGTGAGAGCTATGCTGTCTGGTGACTACTGAGCACTTGAAATGTGACTAGTGCAACTGATGAAGTGAATTTTTAATTTTATTTAATTTTGATTTAAATTCATATTCAAATAGGTATATGGCACTAGCAGCTACTGTATTGGTCAATTAAGATATAGAACATTTCCATCATCACAGAAAGTTCTCTTGGACAGCACTGCTCTAGCAGTCTCATTCTAAGACTCCCGTTGGCCTGGCACTAATCTCTGAACATGTCAACTGTTTCCCCAAATTCTAATTTATCAGATGGAGGTGGCATGCAGATGCCATGTGGTTGCCAAGAAGATTAATATGTGAACAAAAACACAGTGCAGAGTTTCATCTCCTAAGGAAAAAAACATTTAAAAAAATATCATAGAAAACAAATGATGCTATTTCTTATTGTAATAACTATTAAAAGATGTCTAGTAACTGCTAGCACAGTGGTTTGAGAGAACTTATGCTAATGTATCTTGGAAGGATCTATAATTCATATCACATTTTCTATTTAGGTACTTAAAGCTTTCACCAAAACACCCAGAATCAAATACTGCTGGAATGGACATCTTTGCCAAATTCTCTGCGTATATCAAGAATTCAAGGCCAGAGGCTAATGAAGGTAAAAAAATTGACTTACCAATGCAGAAAAACCCCCCAAACAACAAGCTGTTATTATGACAGTGATTATAAATGAATACTTTAGAGTCCAGGCATTCCTATAAGTAATAAAAACTGTCTTTCAGAGTTGATCAGAAATTTGGTGATAAACTGGAATAAGTCCCTATGTTGCTGTTTTTCTATGTTTCTAGCTAGTAGCACAGTATGTAGTAAGTGTGCGATAAAATGCTTCTTGAATGAAGTTGATTTCATATTATTTTGAGAAGTTACTGTGAAGGGAGCTAGGGAAAGAATGGCGCATCAGAAACAGTGGGTTGTGTGGTACTGGTGGTGGTGTTTTAGAATAGACTGGTTGAGCTTAATGTAAACTATAACTAAATCTTTATTGTTGAGTGCCTGCAGCCTAAAGTCAAGTGAGGGATTTTGTTTTGTTTTGTTTTTTTTACTAATTATCCTTAAAGAGCAAATTTTGGAGTTGCTTTAAGAGGGTAATTAGACATACCAGCTTTCCAGATTTCTCTGTGTCTTCAAACTGGAATTTCATTTTCAAGTCATGTTTTCATGGTGAGAATTATTTAGGTAGTACAGTTGCAATTTTCTCTTATTTATTAAAGGACACTATTTTTATTATTTTATTTACCAAATGGATGTATAGTGTAGGGAGGTCTCTTTGGAAGAGATTCCATTTAATGAACCTTGTCTTAACTATAGCATTCAGTAATTTCCCTTTCTCTTCTCTTCAGGGTGTTAAATATAGTTCTCTCTGGGGAAAACTGTGTAGCACACATCAGTGTTTATTTGAAAGTAACCCAATAACCAAAAATACTGGCTCCTAAAATATGATAGTTTCAGATAGTTTGGTAGCTTGGGTGGGGTTCTTTTGAGAAGAAGTTTATGTCAGCAAATGAACAAGAATACCAAAGGGGAAAATACCAGTGCTGGTTAAACAAGAATAAATATATTTTTAAAAAGTGAAATACTTGCTAATTTTCTTATGTTATTTCAGTAGACAAATTCCCAAGCTACTCAGGCTATTTCTTATTACAAAATTTCCAAATTGCAGCATTTTATAATATAGCATTGAATTCCAGTGTCTATTTGCTCTTGATTTTTGGAATGATACTGCATGGAATGTTTTTCTACAGTGAACGGAAAAAAGGGAAAAATATTAGTGCTCAGGTCTGGCTTATATCTATTAATAATATATTCCAGTAGCTGCCGTGGTTTGGAAGCAATTTTCTTTAGTAATTGGCTTTTATTTTTCCTAACTAATGTTTCTGTCTGAGCAATTTATACATTAAGTAAGGGTTGTGCTGGAGCCCCTCCTTTCCACAGTGTCTTTTCTGTTCTGCCCTTCCTTCATGCGCACTTTTATTTTCATAAAACTACCCTTGTATACCCAGATGCTTCTGCTGCATACTTCTTTGAGCAATCTTAGTTACAGTTATGCTTTTATTTCTCTGTGTGGTTTTTGGGAGTTGGAGGGTGGTTAAATTTCTTCTGACACTTGGTGGGGAGGAGAAAGGAATAAAAATGTGTTTGCTTCTGCTTTGAGAGGTAAGGATGGGGAGGGGAAGAAAAAGGTTGTAAAGTGACTCATTTAAGTATAACTTTGTATTCTATTTTTTCCTCTATCAATTTGTTACTATCTTAAGTAACCACCGACTTTTCCTGTCCTCAGAATGCTGTAACCAATGAGAACAAACAACATAATAGACTAGGTAGTATATAATCTAGAAGGCTTTATATTAAATTACCTGCTGGCAAATAAAAGTTCCAGTTGCCAAGCAACTTCTCTCCACAGGGACCTGTTGAGGCCATGAGACTTTAGCAAACAATATTTCAAATCACTTTGGAACCTAATGGGCCCTTCTTATGTATGTTTGCTGCAGGTCTCATATCTGTTAAGTGCAATCAAATGCCTTTAGTAATCCTTGGAAATTAGTGATTCACCGTTTTATTTCCCCAAACTCCCACCCAAATGCTGACAATCTACACAGAGATGGATTTGTCATTTTAAATGGTAAATCACAGTAGACAAGTTGATTAGTTTTTCTAGCCTGTTAAATATTTTTTAAATCCAATATATTTGGACAATTTTAAGACCCTTTAGGACTTAATTCTAAGTAAGGGATTAGATGTCTGGATGCTAGTTTTGGTCTAGTGAAAGTGAAGTAGAAGAGCTAGTGCTTAGGTTGGGGGATGAAGTAAATAAGTAAAATTTAAAGAATAAAGGAAAACACTGATGATGGATAGATAATACATATATAATTCTTTTGGTAACACGTTCAAATTTATTGGGAGTAAAAGTTTATGTAATCATTTAGTCATTCATAGAGAAGCTCATGGGTAATTCCTTTTGTGGGGATGCATTAAGTATAACCTGTTCCCAGATCTCCTATGGTTTTTTAAGTTCTGTGATGGCATTAATTTATGTAATTTACTAAGGCCCCAACTGTAACTAGTCGTTGGTATTTATAATACTTAAAAGAGAGAAATGAATTTAGCATTGTGAATGTACTCGGAGGCATATTTCATAATGTCCAAATTCCTATTTTTACATGGAGGCAAGGAATCTAGAGATTCTGATTAGTTCCTTTTTATTCAAGATCCTTTCCCTTCTCCTCTCCCCACTACTCCTGCCTTTCTCTCTGGAAAAGTGTTTGGAGTCAGAAGATAGTTGTTCATTATTGTAGCAGTAAGCCTACATTGTATATTTAATTATCTTTAAATATCCATTACCTCTTTCTGTTTTCCACTGATGTGTAACTTAGCCTAAAAACTTGTTTGTATAAGTTACCCTTTATTAAGACCAGCAGTAGCTTGAAAATTCGGTTTTATCCATGTAAGTGCTTATAATTTTTAGTCTGTGTTGTATTCATTGTAAATTGTCTTGTTTTTCAGTAACAAATACTCTTATTATATGTAATGTTTTCTGCCTTGAATTTTACTCATTCAGATCATACAAATAACAGAATACATGCTTGTTGAAAAAGTTAAAATAGTACAGGAATAAATTTAATAAAACTTAATTGCCCCTCCTTAATCACATTATATTACCTCTTCAACAATTTAATGTCCTCCTTTTTTAATATAATTTTGCAAAGATTTCTGTAAATATGTATTATGTACATACCCACATTATACAGTTATATTTTTTACCTATATGGTAGAAATGCTTCTATATCAAAATATAGATCTGGCTGGCCATGGCGGCCCAGCTCTGTAATCCCAGCACTTTGGGAGGCCGAGGAGGGCAGATCATGAGGTTAGGAGTTCGAGACCAGCAAGACCAACATGGTGAAACCCCGTCTCTACTAAAAATACAAAAATTAGCCGAGCATGATGGTGGGCACGTATAATCCCAGCTGCTAGGGAGGCTGAGGCAGGAGAATCGCTTGAACCCTGGAGACAGAGGTTACAGTGAGCCTGGATCACGCCACTGCACTCCAGCCTGAACTACAAGAGCGAGACTCCATCTCTAAATAAATAAATAAATAAATAGATTAAAAATACATATATATACGCACGCATGTGCGCGCACGCACACACACACACATACACATACATACATATATCTACCTCAATTTTTAGAAATTCTGCTTTGTATTTTATATATGGGTTTTCATTTAACCATTTCCATGTTGATAGACATCTAGACTCTCAAGTTTTGCTTTTTTGTTGTTTTTTTTTTTAACTATAACAAACAGTGCTACTGGTGAATGTCCTTGAGCTGGATTCCAAATAGTTTAAGAAGTTTTTGTGCATTTTAAATTTTGCTTTATTTTGCCAAATTGTTCTCCAAAAGTCTATACCAGTTTATAGTCCCACTAACATGAAAGTATTCATTTTCCTACACTTTGGACCCTGGTGCATGTTAATTTTTGTAATTTTGCTGTGTTCTCTTAGACAAAAAAGGGTGTTTTGACTTTCATAATTAATTTTAAACTGATTATGTTGCTCTGTTGCACCTAATAATTTTTTGAGAGCTTTTGAAATAGCTTCTTAAGAGATACCAACATTACTATATCAGGGGTATTGGAGAATAATAGTGCAACTTCTTAGATATAAAAGACAAGTAGCTACTTTCTGATGGCTTGCTACTGCCTTCTAGCGGTTAATTTTGACATTTTTAAATCTTTATATACTCCTTTGTGATGATTATTCTTGAAAACCGTAGTATGTTTATTGAATGGTGCTATTTAGTACTTTTTGATACCTCTGTTTGTGTTTGTTTTATTGGCCATACCTTATGTTGGTACATATAATTGTACCAAATCAGTTCATCATTCTTTGTTTTCATTAATTTACCCTTGTTATGGCATTCTTAACTATGAAAAATTAACACTATAGTCAGGTATAGCTATTCAACTTAATTGAAAGTGCTAAGTCCAAAATTATGGAAAAAACAGTCATTGTAATGTTATGCTAGACTCTTAATTTTCTCTTTTTAAAAAATTTATTGAAATGACACAAGGTCTTGCTATGTTGCCCAGGCTGGTCTTGACCTCTGAACTCAAGCAATCCACCCAGCTTAGCCTCCCAAAGTGCTGAGATTACAGGCGTGAGCCACTGTGCCTTACATTGAGGAATACTATATGTTATAAACCTTGTAAATTTAGGATATTATATATATAGAAATAAATATATATTATATATATAAAATATTTATATATAAATTATGTATGTAAATATATATATATATATATATATATATATATATAATTCAGGAAAAACATTAATTTAGATCAGGTCCAAGGTTAAAAATTTCCTCAAACTTGTCAAAACACTCAGGTAGCATTTGAGACAACAATTCAATGTTTGAATTCAGGCAACATTATCTTCCCAACAGACTGATTCTATTCATTGTAATCTGATCAAAGAACAAGTCCTTGTACTCTAATATGTTCTTGTTGTGCATTCACTGCCCGACCCCCGCCCTCCCTGTTTTTTTTTTTTTTTTTTTTTTTGAGACAGAGTCTTGCTCTGTCACCTAGGCTAGACTGCAGTGGTACAATCTCCACTCGATGCAACCTCCACCTCCCAGGTTCAAGTGATTCTCCTGCCTCAGCCTCCCAAGTAGCTGGCACTACAGGCACGCAGCACCATGCCTGGCTAATTTTTGTATTTTTAGTAGATACAAGGTCTCATCATGTTGGCTAGGCTGGTCTTGAACTGCTGACCTCAGGTGATCCACCTGCCTTGGCCTCCCAAAGTACTGGGATTACAGGCATAAACCACCATGCCTGGCCGTGCATTCACTGCTTTTAATAAGAAGCATATTGAATCTTGTTTACAGCCTTGAGATTCTGCTTTCTCCTTTTTCTCTTTTTTTCTCTTAAATATAACCATAAGAAGTTTATCATTTCCTGGAATTCTTACTGACCTAGCTGTTTCTCACATTGTATTCTCTTATTAATTTATAAACTTTACTTTTCAGCTAACTATATGCATTATCGTTGGCCTGAATGTAATTAATAAAAGCTTGTTTATTATTTTGTGTTTTTGATCTTTTATTTTTAAGTGGCTTCTCTGTCACTTCTCTAGTTCCAGTTGAGCTCTGCTAATGTCTCAACTTTATTTTACTGGGTTCCAGTGCCCTCTGCTGCTTATGTTTCCTCTAAGAAATAAGGTAGCTTGATTATGGCTATGGCTAGCATGATCCTTTTTAATATAATGGGTATACCTTTGATCTTGTCACTTATGATTTAGGTAATACATTCTAGTTTGTTTGATATTTATCTAAGTAAAAAATATTACTGTGTAGGCATGGTGGCTCACGCCTGTAATCCCAGCACTTGGGGAGGCCAAGGCAGGTGGATCACTTGAAGCCAAGAGTTCAAGACCAGCCTGACCAACATGGCATAACCATGTCTCTACTAAAAAATACAAAAATCATCCGGGCATAGTGGCGCCCACCTGTAATCCCAGCTACTTGGGAGGCTGAGGCAGGAGAGTCGCTTGAAACTGGGAGGCGGAGGTCGCAGTGAGCCAAGATCACATTACTGTACTCCAGCCTGGACGACAGAGTGAAACTCTGTCAATAAATAAATAAAATATATGTAGAATTAAAATACATAACAATAGTAGCATATATGACAGAAAGGAGGTTAATGTAGTTCTAAGGTCTTTGTATTATCCTGGAAGTGGTAGCAGTTATAATTAAACTTTAATGAGTCAGGGAAACAAAGACTAGTAAAAGGATGTATATTAAGCTAATAGAAGGTGAAATGGAAGAATAATTTAAAAAAATGTAATCCAAAGGAAGTTAGGAGAGAAGAAAAGAACAGAACAGGTGGGCAAGGATGTCCACAGAACAGGTGGACAAATAAGAAGTATGATGGCAGATTTAACCAGAGTTTTTAGTAATGACATTGAATATACATTATTTAAATATTCCAAATAAAAACAAAGTTTGCCAACTGGATTAAAAACAATGTTGCTTGTGTGTAAGACTGTGTGTGTGTGTGTGTGTGTGTGTGTGTGTGTGTGTGTGTGTGTATAGATATATATGAAACACACACAATGAGCCGAGATCATGCCATTGCACTCCAGCCTGGGTGTCAGGAGTAAAACCTTGTCTCAAAAACGGAAAAACAAGACTACAGCTAGAAAGTTTCTACATGTTTGAAAATTAACTAGTATATTTATAAATAATCCACAAATTGAAAAAGAATAAAAAGATGAAAATACAGAATGCCTACATTTGTGAGATATGACTAAAACTGTGCTTAGAGGGAATTTTATAGTTCCAAAAGTCTATATTAAAAGAGAGCTAAATATTGCTGATCTAAAACTTAGAAAAAGATTAGCAAATTAAACCTGAGAAGTTAAAAGGAAGGAAATACTGAAGAGCAGAATATAATGAAGTAGAAAACAAACATGACATTGAACAGGGAAACCAGAAGCTGGTTTTGGAAAAGTCTAACAAATAAAAAATTCATAAGTCCTTGACAAGAAAGATGAAGAAAAATGAGAGAAGACAGCAAAAACCAATATTAGGAATAAAAAGGAGGATTACTACAGATCTTACATTAAAATGATTTTTGGAGGATATTTTGAAAAATTTTATGTTTATAATTTTCAAAACATTGGAGAAATTTACAGAAAGTATAGTGTAACAAAATTGACACAAGGAGGAATTAAAAATGTGAATATTCTTATATTATCATTTAAGTTTCTTGTAATTAAAAGGAAAACTCTAGACCCAGATAGCTTCACTGTTGAACTCTTCTAAGCATTTGAGGAAGAAGTAAGATCATACTTGCATATACTTTCCCAGGGAACAGAAAAGAGGGAATACTTTCTAACTTGCTTTTTTAGGGCAGGCAGCCTTGATACCAAAACTGTACAAGAACATCAAAAGAAAGGACAATTTCAAGCCAATCTTTCTCGAATATAGGCGCAAAAGTCTGAAACAAAATATGCCAAATCCAGCAACATAAAAAAAGATAATACAACCAAGTTGGGTTTCTCAGGAATGGAAGATTGTTTACAAATTCAAAAATCTGACTGGGTGCTGTGACTCATGCCTGTAGTCTCAGCACTTTGAGAGGCAGGTGGATCATTTGAGGTCAGGAGTTCGAGATTAGCCTGGCCAATATGATGAAATGCTGTTTTCTCTGCAATCTCTTCCTTCTGCCTATCCTTTAAATGATGTTCCTTAGGGCATTATGTAGGCCTTCTGCTTCTCCTTTACTCCATGGTTTCATTGTTTATGTTCTCATAACTTCTAAACACATTGCTCCAGCTCTGTTTGTGACACTTGAAACCATGTTTGTTTGTCTGTTGGACATCCCTACTCACATGCCTTACAGGTACCTCAAACTCAGCATGTTAACTGAACTCATCTCCATATCCCCTAAAACTGTTTCTCTTTGGGAAGGTAAATGGCTCAGTAAATGACACCAGCATTCACCCTTGGAGTCTTTAGTTTGTTGACCAGCTTCTCTGTACTGCCCTCTGTCCCCAAGATTTAAACTCTCTGAGGGCAGAAACCTATTATACTTTATTCAACAGTGAATTTAATAGTCCTTAGAATAAGACTTGGCATGTGGTAGGGGCTCAATTTATATTTTGTCAAATGCATCTCCCCCCCTCTTCTCCATATTCATTTTGATTTCTGAACTCCATTAGTTTTTATCTCCTACAATCCATTCATTCCTTGTGCCTGTAGCCCCTTACCTAACTAAGACTACCATCTATTACCTTGACTACCATGAAGGGACCAAGGGATGAGTGGGTGGCTGCAATTTGCAAGAAGAGGTATGGGATTAGGACATATTTACATTGCTGGTAAGATGTCTAAGATGCAGCATGTAAACCTTTACCTTTTTCCTTTAAGGACACAACTGAATTAGACTTAACTACATGGTTTGCCACCCCATGGTAATTAACTTTCTTTTATGGCCAGTTACCGCAATCATCAGTGTGAGTTCATCTATTCTGAGAGTGAGGGGGAAGGTGGATTGGATGTAAAGGATAAGCAAGGATAATAGAAGATCTGTCTGTTGCTATTCCGTGTTTTTAATGACATTCCCACCCCCATTCTGCTGAGGGCCACTAACTTTGACTTTTCAGATATACAGTGGTGCTCTGTCCCACCAGAGCTTCCTAATCTACTTGGCTAAAGAGGCTCCCAGTTCAGTATTGTCAACTGAGCCCGTTAATCTGACCTTTGTGCTTTTTGTATAAGATAGTGCTATTCTTGGCTTCCTGTGTATTATAAGACAGTTTTGAAAATCCCAGGCTTTCTGTTTGGATTGTTTGAATTGGTATTTCCTTTTTCTTTTCTTTCTTTTTTTAAATAGATAAGACATCTTTATTATTTAACCTTTTAAACAGTCACTTGACTATCGAATTCTGAAATGTTTGTCTTTTCTTCCCCCACTCTGATGTACAAGCTTGTTGTAAAAATAATGTAGAAACATTTACGCCAATCTAAGTCTGTGAAATATGACCAACTCTCCCCCACCCTATATCCAAAGTTGAAAAGAAGAAAAAAGGCTGTTTAAGAATAGAGCTCATTCCTGATTTCCACCAAATTATTTCCCTAATTCTTAAAATCCTCACATAAGTTCTTAATCTCCAGCCAAAGTCTTGGTTGTGGGAAAAATATTAATTTGTGCAGTCCAACGCTTACATACTCTTGAGGGGAGTGCAATCCTGTCCCTTCAAGCTCAATGAAGGCACCAGCCAGGTCCTTCTGAGTCCCCATACAAGTGCCTAGAACTTAACATTCAGTATTTATAGTTCTTTTTTTTTTTTTTTTTTTTTTTAAAGAGCTGGGGTCTCGCTATGTTGCCCAGGCTGGAGGGCAGTGGCTGTTCACAGGCATGATCCCACTACTGATCAGCATGGGAGTTTTGACCTGCTCCGTTTCCGACCTGGGCCGGTTCACCCCTCCTTAGGCAACCTGGTGGTCCCCCGCTCCCTGGAGGTCACCATATCGATGCCGAACTTAGTACGGACACCCAATTGGCATAAGGCATTACAGCCCAGAACTCCTGGGCTCAAGCGATCCTCCCACCTCAGCCTCCCGAGTAGGTGGGACTACAGGCACGCACCACTGCGCCCAGCTAAGAAATAGTTCTTGGTTTACAGATGGATCTGACGGCAAGAAACGATTATTTCCTCCTCTTTCCTCCTGGATACTGTCCTTCTTTTCTCTTGCCACCAAAGCCAGGTGGCCCGGAATTCATCTTGCCTCTCAAGCCTCCCTTCCTTTTCCCTCCCTGGCTTGATGGGCCCCCTTTCCTCTTGCCCCCAGGTCCCTGCTGGTCTCCCTTTCTCTTGCCCTTCTGGCTCATTTTCTTCCCCTTGGCAGCCTCCTCCTGGTCCTCCTCCCACATCTGCTTATTGGTGGCCCTCGTCACATCCAGCTGAGGCTTCCTGCTGTTCATGACACGAAGCAGCTCCAACTGGTTCTTTTTCTCTGCTGCAAAGTCCCTGAAAAGGGGTTGAAAATTCCTCTTCTTGCTGGAGCCCCAGAGCACCTTCTCCTTGGGGAGGCACTCCTGGAAGTGCCCCACAGAGGCTGTGAAGACCTTGGCCACTTGCATGGCGTGGCCCAGCTCCTCCTTACTCTAGTGTCCGGTAAGGTGCAAACCGACTGCACTGGGCAGCTGCATCTTGGGCGGGCGAGCCAAGTTACGCAGCCGGTTCAGCTCGTTTTTGGCCACCCCTTCCTTCGGCCTGAATCCGCTTGACAAACTAGACCTCCAAGGGGTCGGCATTGCTGGGCACCTCAATAAACCATTCCTTGGCGTTATCCTGGGCACACTGGTATCCCCAGCGCCACTGCCACTGGCTGCTCACCTCGTCCCACACCAGGTTGGTCGTCTTCTTGGGACAGATGCCCTTGAGGCATGCGAACTGCTGCCAGCATGTAAGTGGCCGCAGCCAGGGCAGAGGCTTCTCTTGTGGCAGGTGTGTGGTGGGCTCAGGCAGCTGTGCCACTGTCACCTCTTCCACGTGCTCCGTGGGCAGCTACCACAGCCTGTTGGTGAACAGCTGCATGTTGTCAGGCGCCAGGGCCTGCAGCTCAGCCTCCAGTGTGGGTCCGGGTCACCACAGCCCTGTCGGGGAGTCCCGGTCGAAGCTAGCAGGTTGTCCAGGTCAGACTCCACTTCCAGCTCCTTGTACACCGTGATGCGCTGCAGCTTCTCTGCCTCGTCCTGCTCAGCCTTTGCCAGCACGTCCTCCACACTGACCCTCCATGGCTCCAGCTCGGTTCACTAGCTTTGGGGCTGTGGCTGAAGTTACTTTTCCTACCTGAATTGGTATTTCTTAGCACATTTCATGCTGATAAATCAAAATATTCCTGGGGAAGCAGGAATTAAAAATGAAGGCAAGAGTCTTGTCTGTAAGATTTTTTTAATCCCTAGTTTTGAATTAATATGTTTGCCTTTTCTCATCCATACTTTCTAGTTTAAATGCCAACTGTGTTGGGCCATATGTATTCATGTGTGGGACATTTAGTTCTTAGCAAGATTTTACAAATACCACTGTGTGAAATTATCATACTTATTTCTACATTTACCTGAACAAACTTGTTTCATCCCCCGGCCCACATAATTAAGTGCTGGGAGAGCAGGAGCCTTGTCTGCTTTGTTCTTCAGTACCTTGCCTCAGAGTAAACATTCGATAAACAGTTATTGACTCAGAGTCACACTTCTTTTTGGGGATTTGCATGGTTTTCTTTCTTACAGTATTCTCATCTTTTTTTCCCCCCAAAGCACTGGAGAGGGGCCTCCTGAAAACCCTGCAGAAACTGGATGAATATCTGAATTCTCCTCTCCCTGATGAAATTGATGAAAATAGTATGGAGGACATTAAGTTTTCTACACGTAAATTTCTGGATGGCAATGAAATGACATTAGCTGATTGCAACCTGCTGCCCAAACTGCATATTGTCAAGGTGGGTCTGTAGGGTATGATGTCACATTGCCATTACCTTGTATTGTATTTACTAAGGTGGCATTACCTTTATGCTCAAAACATTTCTGGTCTTATATATGACTAGCTGTTTAACTCAATGTTGTTTAAGCAATAGTTCAAACACCCTAGAGTTAGATGAAAAATTATGTCTTAAAATTTAGGAAAAGAGAAAGATGAATATTTTTTTTTTCTGTGACTGCATAAAAATTCAAAGATGTAATGCATTACTTTGAATTGGAGTTTGCCACACTGACTTCTGTTGTCAAATTCTATGATCACATCTGGCTTTCTCTATTCAAGGCAAAAAGTATCGAGCATTTATTATATGAGACACGGGTGGACACGTTGTTAAATAGAATAACAATAAGCACTAGTTGTAAATAAGTTGTAAATAAGCACTAGTTGTAAATAAGACCTCAGATAAGAAAAGCAGATCTAAAATAGCGTATGTGTGTTGTGAAGTATTTCCCAGTGATTACACTTGGCTGTCTTTCATGGTGTCCGAGCAGTTATTTGCAGTCACTTTCACACTTCTAAATCCCTGATGTAGCTTGCAGTGTTGGTCATTATTTAAAACCCTAGTTAGAATAATGGCGACAGGCTTCTTTTCAAATAGAAGTAGTTCACAAAGATTTAGAGCTTTAATTATTTGCTCTAAAATCAGAGACATGTCTAGTTCACAAAACATGGAAAATAAGTCTTTAACTTTCGATCTCTTTGTATTTCAGGTGGTGGCCAAAAAATATCGCAACTTTGATATTCCAAAAGAAATGACTGGCATCTGGAGATATCTAACTAATGCATACAGTAGGGATGAGTTCACCAATACCTGTCCCAGTGATAAGGAGGTTGAAATAGCATATAGTGATGTAGCCAAAAGACTCACCAAGTAAAACTGCATTTATGAAAGAGGTGTCTTCATGTCTTCCCCTAAGAATATGCTTTTCCTAACAGGCTACTCCTCTTCCTATAGAGCAGAGATTGTATTTTGCACGAACATGCAGTTATTGAAGATTAGGATCAAGGATAGACCAGGTATAGTAGTTATCTTAAAATATATACTCCTAAGCAGTATTATTTTAAAATCCTTTTATCCTGCCTACCTCCCCTACCCGGGTTCCCCTCTTTTGAATTTGGAGACACTCCACCACAACTTTTCACTTTAGAGGTAGTTTGCCATCTCTCAAGAGCCCTCACCATTGTGTCCATTTACTGTGTATAGATGGCAGAAATTTGAGGTGCAATGTTTAATTGTTAAAGTAGTAGCCACGGCTTTATCAGGTAGCCCCAAACTGGTGTATGATGCATGGTACAAGGAATATTTATGTATTTTTTGGAGTTTTATAATATTTAGTAAGAGTATATGAAAGGATTGCTACTGTATCAGAAATATTATTTCAATTTAGTCTATCCTGGATGTGTACTAAAGAATATTACCATCAAAGAAGAGAGCTTTCTGCAAAAGTCACTACAGATTTGGCTATATTGCTTTGTAGATAGATTTTTACTTTTGCCTAAAAGCATTTATCCTTCATACCAATTGCAACGTTTGACACCATGTAGAAGCTAAATGTTTAGAGGGAGGGAGGGTTTTCTCCAGACCTTCCTCAAGCATTTTATCTTTATAAGAGGAACTGATGGGCACCTGATACCTATCTGTCTAAATATGTTTGTTATATGTGTTTTGCCCTGTGCCATTCATTTGGAACATTATTGCTTTCTTCCTTGATTTTAAAAACTTGTTTTTAGGTAATCATAGAGCTTGCTATTAGTACATCTTTTGAGCAACACTACATATACTGACATTTAGTTGATTTAGCTATAGCAGTACAATGATTAGTAATGTAAAAATTAACACAGAAATTAACCTAAGGAATGAAGGGTGGGTTTGTCAAAATAACAAGTAAATTTTTGTTTCTAAAGCACATTTAATATAGGTGATCTAAACACATTATCCATTTTATGTAAAAAAAAGAAAAGATAAAACAACAGATCACCAGCTTTCTCATTTCACCCCATTTACCTTGTAGAGAGGGTTGTTCATTCCTTTTGGACTAAGTTATAGTAATGGTGAGTGTATATTTACTGCAGTTTTGCCTGATCTCACACATTGCACTTCCTTGAGTTAAATTTTTCTACAGCCATGTTGAGGAATAGCACTCTTCCATGTTTTTGCTTTTTTTGTTGTTTTTTTGTTTTTTAAAATTGAAGCCCTAAATCAGGAATTATTTGTACTCTAACAAGAGGGGATGAACTTGCTGAAAATAAAACTTTGCCTTGTGTTTACTCTTTTTTTTAAAAGAAAAAAACAAAACCAGACTTTCTAAGTACTGCTCTGAAGAACGTGATTAAGACTATAATACATTTTTTGGTAATTTTTTTATGCCTAACTTCCTTGTATAGGAAGTGCTATTTCTCATAGGCTGTTTTTTGAAATTTTAAGTTTATTGCTTTAAAATGGCAGTGTTTCCCCACTCCTCCACTTTGATATGCGAACATTTAGTAAGCACTGGCTTTATGGAAGCAGCTTTTTATAAGTGTACTGCATTTTTTTTTTTTTTTTGAAGTAATTTGCTTAGTACAGAAAGATAAGAAAATCTCCATGTTGTATCGATTTGGCTCAGGGAGATTCTTTGCCTTACCTTTCTAGAACTCTATTGTTGATCAAAAGTTTAAGCACCCACTTTTTTTTTTTTTTAGGTAATTAAATATTGTATGATGATTTATCTGGTTCAAGGAAGTAGCACTATACAGTTATCTATTGAGAAATTATTTTGCAGTGGTTTTAGTGGGTGAAAGTGTCCCATCTGCCCTAGTACACAGGCAGGCATTACCACTCTTCACCTACTTTTTAAATAGTGGCAACTTGGCCTTCATTCAGGTGATACTGAACCTTGCCTCATAGCTTAAAGTATGAAAAAGATTCAAGCAAAGTGAGGTTTGTTCTTTCCAGTGAATGGTGGACCAACTGGTGCAGAGTAGAGGGCTAACAGAGGAAAGAGCTCTATTCTTTAAAATAGAGTGATGAAAATTCATTCTGAAACTTAAAATATTTTCATTTTGGAGTTCTCTTGTTTTTATTAACCCAGTGACACTTGGCCATCCCTCTAAATATTCAAAGAAGGCATGTCTATTGTGATTTTGATGAAGCCAGAATCATTTTTCTCTGTAGAAAGACAGATACTACTTTTTCAGGGAAGTTAGTAAAATGAAATGGAAATTGGTAAATGGACAAAAGCTAGCTAGTAAAAAGGAGGATCCAACAATATGCTTATGTTTGGAAACAGCATAGTTTAAAATCTTGAGAAATTTGGGACATAAAAGTTTTCATGGTAGACAGTTCATGCAATATATGAATTGACATAATGGAAATAATCTAATTTTATTTTTACAAATAACAAATCCATTCCCCTTCATTTAGACCCCTTTTGTGTTTTACTTCAATGAAGAGATTGGAGTCTCAATGGAAAGTCAAGGGATTTTGAGAAATTTTTGTATTCGACAATGGAAAGCTCTCTTCTAGTTGATAAAACTCCCTTTTTTGATGTAGATGTGGATTTTCTATACAGTTCTATTGTCTTCCTAGGACTGTTAATTTTTGTGATAAAACTCAAGTAAGATTTTATTTCTTGGTAATTTTGGCTTTTACAATTTATCTTTAAATCTTCGAGCAATCTGTATACAATGGAGAGATTTCTGACATACTACATGGATCAACTCTAGGATTTAGGCTTTAACTTTACTTCTGTTGTGTTTTGAATCTCTCCAGAGTTGCATGTAGATAGCGTTTATTTCTGTGAACTTAAACTCATTTAGAAAATGTCTACAAAATAAAAATGGAGAGGAAATAGAAATGTATTTTTTCATGAACATTTTGATACAAATTTCATCATTTAATGATTCACCAATTTCTTACATTAATTTGAATTAAGCATTTAATGCAAAGAGAGGGGAGCATTCATTATTGATATATGTGGGCTTTTAAAAACTCCATCCTTTATAAATAGTCAAGGTTTGGGCCACACAAATTATATTTTTATCATGGAAAAATTTAAACTCCTCAAGCCATAATGTTGAATAGAATTGGATTATTTTCTTTAGAATTTCTTGAACAGGTAAATGAAAGCTTATTATAGAATGCATGTGTTTTCTTTCCTCTTTAGAACATCAGCAGCAGTATATTGCTGGCAGCTATTGTATTGAAAATAAAGTATATTTTCACTATCATAAAGGATTCTTTTTTCCACCTCTCATAAAAATAAATAACAACTTGGGGTAAAAGTGTTTTGAGACTACTTTTTTTTCCTATGGGTGATTCAGCATGTTTAATAGGTTAAAGGAGAAAAACCATAGGATCATTTAAATAGGTACAGAAAATAACTTGATTAAAATACTTAGGTTACTCATTCTTGGCAAAATAGGACCAGAGGTAACTTTTTTTTTTTTTTTTTTTTTTTTTTTTTAAGATCTCTCTTTTGTTGCCCAGGCAGGAGTGCAATGGCGTGATCTTGGCTCACTGCAGCCTCCACCTTCCGGATTCAAGCGATTCTCCTGCCTCATCCCCCCGAGTAGCTAGGATTACAGGCATGCACCAGCAGCGTGGCTAATTTTGTATTTTTAGTAGAGGCAGGGTTTCTCCATGTCGGTCAGGCTGGTCTCAAACTCCTGACCTCAGGTGATCTTTCTAGTTCGGCCTCCCAAAGTGCTGGGATTATGTGAGCCACTGTGCCCGGCCTTTTTTTTTTTTTTTTTTTTAAACTTGATAAAGACTTCAATTGAGAACCTATAGCAAATGACACAGAAGTAATCTCATTAAAGTCAAGAATAAGACAAGATTGCCCTCTATCACAGCTGCTATCCAGCTACTTTCACAGCTACTTTATTTAGATGTCCTAGTAAATGCAGTAACATCAGTGAAAGGAATAAGGAATTTTTCGGAAAAGCAGCAACAAAATGACTGCCCATTGCAGGTGATGTTGATGATGGTGGTGGTGATGTGTGTATATAAAATCCAAAATAACTTACAAATATTAAAAATAATTCAGCTGGATTTCTAGTACCAGATTGAGGAACAAAATTTAATATAACTCCAATATACATATAGTAAACACATTAAAAACTAATAGAAAAATTGGTAACATTGTTTTCTTCTGGAGGAGAATTGTGTGTCAGAGGTAAATGGGTGGGAAATTATCAGTGTATACTTTTAAGTTTTTAGAAATTAGTAAATATGTTACCTATTCTAATAAACAAAAAGTGCTTTTTTTAAAAAAAAAGTTCCTAAGCAATTTAGAATCAAATCAAACAATGTGCAATTCCTAGCCAACCATGGTGGCTCATACCTGTAATCCCAGCACTTAGCGAGGCCAAGGTGGGAGGATTACATGAGGCCGGGCATTCAAGACCAGTCTGGGCAACACAGGAAGACCCTGTCTCTACAGAAAAAAAAAAAAAAAAAAATAGCCAAGTGTGGTGGCATGAGTCTATAGTCCTAGTCTATAGTCCTAGGAGGCTGAGGAAGGAGGAACTCTTGAGCCAAGGAGTTTGAGGCTGCAGTGAACTATGATTGTGCCACTGCACTCCAGCCTGGGTCACAGAGCAAGACCCTGTACCTTTTTTTTTTTTTAAGTGCAATTCTTTAGGAGAAAAGTACAAGACATTATTGAAAGGCCTAACAGAAATTTAGGATAGACATACCATATTCATGGATGGAGAACTCAAAAGCATGAAAATTAAAATTCTGACTATAAATATAGTTTTCAACAAGTTCCTAACAGGTGTTTTTGGAAACTAGATAAATGGATTCAAAAATTTATGTGGAAGAGTTATGGCCCCCAAATAGCCAACATATACCTGAAGATGGGAAAAGAAAGAGAACTTGTCTGACAAGATATCAAGACTTATTAAAAACTTACATTAATCGAGGATAGGTATAGGTCACAGCAACACAATACTGCTGCAACAACCATAAAAAACTATTAAAACACCAAAATAGGCTGGGCCCGGTGGCTCACACATGTAATTCCAGCACTCTGGGAGGCCGAGGCACGGGCAGATCATGAGGTCAGGAGTTTGAGAGCAGCCTGGTCAACATAATGAAACCCCATTTCTACTAAAAATACAAAAAATTAGCTGGGTGTTGTGGCGGACACCTGTAATCCCAGCTACTTGAGAGGCTGAGGCAGAAGAATTGCTTGAACCCAGGAGGCAGAGGTTCAGAGGTTGCAGTGAGCCAAGATCATGCCACTGCACTCTAGCCTGGGCAACAAGAGCAAAACTCTGTCTCAAAAAATAATATTTTAAACACCAGAATACTGTGCAGGCAACAAGGAGTAAAGGATTGGGGTTGGCCTGTACAGCAGGGCTCTGTTGGAAAAAAAAGAGATTTACAATGCTCTTGGTTATAGGGCATACTGGGAAACCTGAGACACCCCAAATACAGACTGATTTTCTTATTGGATATTTGCTGAACTCTAGAGCTGCCCGTTGCATGCTAAAAGCTAAGTGTAGGGCTTCTAAAAAGCTGAGCAAAATCCTCCACAGTCTCTCACTGCCTAGGAGATACATTTTCATCAGAAGGAGGGACCTGCCCAGAACCCACAGAAAACATCTTCATTGGTCACCTGGCACTAAGTCGCTTGAGGGAATTGACTGCAAACAGGCAAGAGGAACCTTTATGGTGCAATGGAATTGTTCTAAAAATGGATTGTAAATAATAGTATAGTGTCTAGAAAATATGAAGAATTCTTACAACTTAAGACAACCCAATTAAAAAATTGGCAAAAAATTTCAATTGACATTTCTCTAAAATAGGTTTGCAAATAGTCAATAAGCACATACAAAGAATTTTATCATTAGAGAAGTGCAAACAAAAACTACAATGAGATACCACTTCACACCTACTAGAATGGCCATAATCAAGAAGGTAGACAGTAACAAGTGTTGTCAAGGATGTGGAGAAATGGGACTTCGTACATTGCTAGTGGCAGTGGGTGATGGTACAGACACTTTGGAAAACAGTTTGGCAGCTCCTCAAAAAGTTAAACGTAGAACCACTGTATGACCCAGCAATTCTACTAAGTTTAGGAGGATTGAAAATGTCTACAGCTCTTATACATGAATGTTCATAGCAGTATTATTCATAATGGCCAAAAAAGTGGAAATAACCCAGATGTTCATCTAATGAATGGATAAACAAAATGCATATCCATATAATGGAATACTATTGAGCCTTAAAAAGAAAGTACATACTCAGTGAAGAAAGCCAGATCCCAGAGGCCACACCCTGTATGATTCCACTTGTAAATGTCCAGAATAGACAAATCTATAGAGACAGTGGTTGCCAAGGGCTGAGCAGGAGAGGAACTGCCAGTGGGTGTGGGATTTCTTTTGGGGGTGATGAAAATGTTCTATAATTAGTGGGAATGGTTGCACAACTGTGAATATACAAAAAATGAATTGTACACTTTGTGAGCTTTATGGTATATAAACTATATCTCAAAAAAAAATGTAAAGGGGCAATTTGTCCTAAAGTTATGGATATTTGATGTATTGACAGATTGTTTGGCAAAGTGATTTGGATTTCTTCCTTGTGTTTGAATTAAAATTCAATTTAAATATCCAAAATATATTATTAAAAAAGGAAAAAAATAGGGCTGGGGGCAGTAGCGCACGCCTGTAATTGCAGCACTTTGGGAGGCTGAGGCAAGAGGATTGCTTGAGGCCAGGAGTTCAAGACCAGCCCAAGAAACATGGCAAGACTCCATCTTCACAAAAAAATAAAATTAGCTGGATGTGGTAGCATGTACCTGTAGTTCCGGCTACTCAGAAGGCTAAGACAGGAGGGTCTGTTGGGCCCAGGAGGATGAGGCTGCAGTCAACCATGATTGTGCCTCTGTACTCCAGCCTGAGTGGTAGACTGAGACTCTGTCTCAAAACCCTTAAAAAAAAAAAAAAAAAAAAAAAACAGAAGAAAAATGAATTGTGTGGGTGCATGCTCAACTTTATAAATTTATTAAAAATCATTTAATTTTGTTCACCTAAAGTGGGTGAATTATATGGTTTGTAAATTACACCCCAGTAAAGCCGTTGTTTAAAAAGGGAGTTAAACACATTTGAAACCAAGAATTCATTAGATGGGTTTCATAGCAGAATGGACACAGCAGACAATAGGAATAGTGCTTGAAGATAGGTCAGAGGCTATCCAAACTGAAGTGAAGAGAGTAAAAAGAATGCAAGATGCAAGACAACAAAAATAAGAACAGTCATGTGGGACATAGTCTAAACGTGTAATTGGGGTCCCAGAAGGAAAGGGAATATGACACAATAATATTTGATTAAATAATTTAATGAGAACTTTTCAAACTCGAGGAAAGACATCAAACCACAAATATGTAAAACTCAGTAGAGTCCATGTGAAATAAAAACAGAAACCACACTGAAGAATAGCATAGTCAAACTGCTGAAAACCACAGACAGAAAAGTCCTAAAGATAGCCACAGAGAAATAGCACATAACCTTTGGAGAAATAACAATAAAACCCAGTGCCTGACTTTTTAGCAGGAATCTTGGCAGCCAGAAGCCCGAGGAATGAATCTGTAAAGTACTGGGTTGGTTTGGTTGGTTGGTTTTTAAGACGGAGTCTCGCACTGCCACCAGGGCTGGAGTGCAGTGGCACGATCTCGGCTCACTGCAACCTCTGCCTCCAGGTTCAAGTGATTCTCCTGCCCCAACCTCCCGAATAGCTGAGATTACAGGTGCCCTCCACCACACCCAGCTAATTTTTTAAATTTCTGATAGAGATGGGGTTTCACCATGTTGACCAGGTTGGTCTCAAACTCCCGACCTTGTGATTCACCCACCTCAGCCTCTCAAAGTGCTGGGATTACAGGCATGAGACACCGCACCTGGCCAGAATTACTTCTTAGTATAAATATTCTCAACAATGAAGGCATAAGAAAGCATTTTCAGACAAAAGCTGAAAGAATTTGGCACCAGCCGACGTGTTACAAAAAGAAATACTAAAGGAAGTAATTCAGCCCAAAGGAAAATGACCCCAGATGGGAGTATGGAACCAAAAGAAGCACGATGGAAAGGATAAATATGTACGCAAATGTTAAAGCAAATTGACCATTTAAACAAAAGTAATTTTTTTTTTTGGAGACATAGTCTCACTCTGTTGCCCAGGCTGGAGTGCAATGGCACAATCTCAGCTTTCTGCAACCTCTGCCTCCAAGGTTCAAAAGAGTCTCATGCCTCAGCCTCCCGAGTAGCTAGGATTACTACTGCACCACCATACCCAGCTAATTTTTGTATTTTTAGTAGAGATGGAGTTTCACTGTATTGGCCAGGCTGGTCTCGAACACCCGGTCTCAAGTGATCCACCCACCTTGGCCTCCCAAAGTGCTGGGATTACAGGTGTGAGCCACTGTGCCTGATGATGCCTGGACATACACTTTTCTTATGTACTTTACAGAATATATAACAATAGTGATGAAAGGAAGGTAAGTGGAGTTAAGTTCTTCATTATTAAGTTCTTCCATTATTTGGGAAGGGGTAAAAGTACCAATTTAAGAAAATGATAATAGATCATGGATAAATATCACAGTTTCTAGGATAACTACCAAAAGAACTACAAGAATAAATAACTTAAAAATCTAAGACTCAAGGAGGAAATGGATGTTAAAAAATTCAATTAATATGAAAGAAAGGACAAGAGGACCAAACGAACAAAAGATAGGACAAATTGGGAAAATAGCAAAAGGTTAACTGTAAATCCAACACTTAGTAAATTTATGAAATGTAAATAGGCTGAACAAAGTAAGTGTCAAACTGGATAAAAAAATCAAAACCCAATATATGCCATTTACAAGAGACAAATATATGGGCCCAGAAGGGTGAAATTAAGGAATGGAATAGTTAATTCATTGACACAGTAAATACGAAGGAAAATGTGACTATCATACAAAGTAGGTTTTGGGGCAAGAAGTGTTACTGGAGATGAAGAAGGATGTTTTACAATATAGGACACTGATAATCATGAACAGTTTATTCACTCTGAAAATATAACAGTCCTAAATTTCTATGTATCTAATAACATCTTTAAATAAAATAAAAATTAATGAAGCCAAAAGGAGAGAAATAGTCTCCAATTATGAGGACAAATTCATCCTCATAATTGGAGATTCTTAACATAGCTCTCAGTAACTGATAGAATAAGGAGGAAAACGTGTTCATGCATATACACACGTACACACGTAGTAAAGAACAGCAGATTTGAATAACAACCACTTGACCTAGTGGATGCATATGGAGGGCTATATCCAACAACTGCAGAATGTACGTTCTTTGCACGTGAACATGGCACTTTTAGCAAAATAGACCATATGCCGACCCATAAAACAAGCCTCAATAAATTTCAAAGGAACGAAATACAACACCTGGCCTCAAGTGATCCGCCCAAAGTACAAAATACATTTTCTGATCTAGTTTAATACAGTGGAATTAAACTAGAAATCAATAATTGAAAGATAGCAAGAAAATCTCCAGAATAAGGAATTACTCACAGTAGTTCAGACAAGCCTACAACCCACGCTGAAACTTTTTTTTTTTTTTTTTTTTGAGACACAGTCTCACTCTACTGCCAAGGCTGGAGTGCAATGGTGCTACCTTAGCTAACTACAATCTCTGCCTCCTGGGTCCAAGCAATTTTCCTGCCTCAATTTCCCTAGAAGCTGAGATTACAGGTGTAATTCCAGGTGAGGATTATCCACCATGTTCAGGTAATTTTTGTATTTTTGGTGGAGATGAGGTTTCATCATGGTGAGGTTGGTCTTGAACTCCTGACCTCAAGTGATCCACCTGCCTTGGCCTCCCACAGTGCTGGGGTTATAGGCGTGAGCCACCACATCCAGACTGAAATAAAATTTAACAAACACACATACTTACTATGTACCAGGGACCATTCTGAACACTTTATATATTAGTCTCTCTAACAATCCTATGAGATGGAGACTATTTTTCCCATTTTATGGATGAGGAAACTGAGGCAAGTGCAGGTTAAGAAACTTGCTCAAGAGCCTGGGAAACATAGCAGGACCCTGTCTCTACAAAAATAAAAATAAAATTAGCGGAGTATGGTGGTGAGAGTCTCTAGTCCTAACTACATGGGAGGCTGGGGCGGGAGGATCGCTTGAGCCCAGGAGTTCAAGGTTGCAGTTAACGATCATGCCGTTGCACTCCAGCCTGGGCGACAGAACAAGATCCTGTCTCTAAAGAAAAGAAACTTGCTCAAGATCCCACAGCTAGTAAATGACAGTCAAAGTCAGGGAATACAGCAATGTGCAGATAGTGCTCAGCAATCTTTAGAGGTGTGTCTGCTTTCCTCCTGAAAAGAGCGGGCTTGGCTCCCTGGCCCCTGACAACTAAAGTAATTGGTTGGCAGAAAAGCAGAGGTCCGGCTGGAGCATGTAGATTCTTCTTTTTTCAAACAGGGGATGCTGGCTCTGTTGCCTAGGCTGGTGTCAAGCCCCTGGCCTCAAGCATTCCTCCTGCCTTAGCCTCCGAATGTGTTGGGATTACAGGCCTGAGCCACCGCGCCCGGCCAAGAGCATATTTGGCTTTTTTGTCCTGTGGGGCAGGTCTCTTGCACCCAGCAGGAGGTAGAGGTCCTGGGCCCAGAGGCGCGGTTCTGAAGTGGCCAGCAGGGGCCGCGGTTCCCCTCCTTTCGGCGCCGCTTCTGCGAGCAGGGCTGGGACAGCTGCAGGACCTCGTCAGTTTGGGGAGCTGTCAGCCCAGATCCGCAGCGTCGTCGGCTTCCTTCCTCTTTATCAGATGTGTCAGGGCTGCTGCGCGCGGCGAGGGCGCCTCCGGCCTCCTTCCCTCCTTCCTGTGTCGAACGGACGCTCCCCGGCGCCGCTGCGAACCGACACCTCCGCGCCTCCCCCGGGGGGCAGGGCAGGGGCGCGCTCGCACCCTCCGTGGGGTGGGGGGAAAGTGCCCGCGGTCTGGGTGTGACAGAGCCAAAGCCCAAGCGAGGTCAGGTCGTGCGTGGGCTTCGGCGCTGGCACTTCTGCTCGCCCCCGGTTCTCGGCAGGCCGCCGGCAGCTGGGGGAAGCGCTTAGCCCGCGGAACCACAGCGCCGGGCGGCGGTTGGGTCGCGGCAGGGCGAGGGCTCCCTTGCAGTTGGCCCTGAGCGCCGTCCCTCCCCGGGGCCCCCTATCGCTGCCTGGGGACTCCAGAGCGCACCCGCCGCCGCGCCAGGCGTCGGTTCCCCGCTCCTCAGAGCGCGCGCAGGAGCCCGCGCGAGCCCCTCTGGACGCCCGGGACAGGCCCCAGCGCTCGCGGAAGACGTGGCTGCGCCGACCGCGGGAGGGGCCCAGCCGGGCTCTAGGAAAAGGGGCCACGGTTCCAGGCGGGGCGGTCCCCGCTCTGCCGACACGGAAGGGCCTCACTTCCCTGCCAGAAGCAGCAGCACTCATTCCTAGGGAGGGACGGCCTCGGAGCATCCTTCGGGGAAGCCAGGGACACACTTCTGATCCAATTTCTTATAAAATAAAACATAACTCTCACCTTCTTCCTGTGCTTCCTTCCTCTCCTCTTCCCTCCCCTTCCCTCCTCTCCCCTCTCCTCCTTCCCTTTCTCCCCCTCTTTTTTTCCCTTCCTTCCTTCCTTCCTTCCTTCCTTCCTTCCTTCCTTCCTTCCT
>NW_022436983.1:17881618-17888450 GCF_009761245.1 Sapajus apella
CTCTCTCTTTCTTTCTTCTTTCTTTCTCTCTCTTTCTTTCTCTCTCTTTCTCTCTTTCTTTCTTTCCTTCCTTCCTTTCTTTTTCTTTTTCTTTCTCTCTCTCTTTCTCTCTCTCTTTCTCTTTCTTTTCTTTCTTCTTTCTTTCTTTCTTTCTTCTTTCTCTTTCTCTTTCTTTCCTTTTCTCTCTCTTTTCTTCTATTCTTTTTTCTTTTCTTTTGACAGGCTTTCGCTCCCGTCGCCCAAACTGGACTGGTATGGTTCACTCTTGGTTCACTGCCACCTTCAGGGAAGCTGATTTCTTAGCCCAGCTGTAGAACAGCCCAGAGTTCCCCAAGTATCTTCTTCTTCTTCTTCTCCTCCTCCTCCTCCTCTTCTCCTCCTGCTCCTTCTCTCTCTTTTTAATTTTTTAGAAACAGTGTCAAGCGATTCTCCTGCCTGAGCCTCCTGAGTAGCTGGCTACAGTTGCGTGCCACCCCAAGTGGCCTTTTCTAGCAGGAAGTTTAGGAGCCTGATGGGGGCAATGCAAGCAGAACCAAATGGTTCCAATACCACGCGCCAAGTGCACTGCCTCCACATTTCTGGATAAAAGGGTCCTGCTTGGCAGGCGGGGACTTTGGAGGTCAGGGAGGGCAAAAGGGGCCTCTCCCCCTCCTTGGCTCAGAGATGTTCACACAACTCCCTGCCGTCTGCAGAGGTCACTGTAAGCCAGCAGACTCATTCTCACGTGGCTGAAGGGAGGTTTCCTTCAAGGAAGGGGCAAGAGGAGAAAAGCCCAGGACCCTCTCCCTTCCCTTACATCATAGAAATGCTTTTAAAAAATGATTGAAAGGCTGGGCATGGAGACTCAACGCCCGTAGGCTCAGCTGCTTGAGAGGCTGAAGTGGGAGGATCTGTTGAGCTCAAGAGGTTGAGAGGCTGCAGTGAGCTAGGTTCGCACCACTGTACTTCAGCCTGGGCCACAGAGAGCCTGTCTCAAAAAAAAAAAAAAAAAAAAAAAGAAAGAAAGAAAGAAAAAAGGTTTAATCTCATCTCTTAAGTATTTTACTGCAGAATTGCCACTGTTACAGCTCCTTCAAGAATTCTATGGTTTATGCCAGCATCTTGAGTTTGCCTGTTACTATTTATTTATTTTTGATCAGAAAATGTAAATAAATATAAAAAATGTAAATAAAATGAAGCCCAAATGACTGGTGCACAGCATTGATTGAATTATCAATAGAGATTTTTTTTGGTAGTTTAATCTGCAGTGTTCTAAAGTTACCTTCCAACTTGAAATTCTAAGCCAACTTGCATTATCAGATTTTTAAAGAAATCATGATGCCATCAAGCTGGAAATATTCCAGCACCCTCATCTCCTTGAATAAAGAACTAAGGATGAGTGACTCACCCGAGGCTCTCTATTGGTTGTAGAATGGGGGCTCCTTGGATCGGACAGTGTGGGGACCCAACAGTGTGTTTGGCATAACCATGTGATGGCAGCTAGGCTGGGACAGAGTTGCTACTGGAATGACATCTTTATTCCCTCTTGTCAGCTTTCAGGGAGTCCACTGACTTCATAAGGAATGGGCTTAACACATAATCCTTGGCAACCAGGATCTTGCTCTCATGTTTAAAATTATATTTATCTCATGTTAAAACACACACACTTAATTATATAGCACGCTCTATTCATTAAAAAATAATGCTGTTGAATGCCTCCGGGTGCAAGGCCCTGGCTTGATGGGAACTAATGGAGACACATGATTTCTGCCTTTAAAGGGATTCCAGGATCACAAGGGAGAAAAGACATGAACGCAAATAACTGAGTCATAAAAGCAGAAGGAGAGAAACGATTCACAAGAGACTGAAAGTGCTATTCATTCATTCATTCGTTCTAACATGGAGAAACCCCGTCTCTACTAAAAATCCAAATTTAGCTGGGCCTGGTGGCGCAGGCCTGTAATCCCAGCTACTTGGGAGTCTGAGGCAGAACAATCGTTTGAACCCAGGAGGCAGAGGTTGTGGTGAGCTGAGATCGCACCATTGCACTCCAGCCTGGGCAACAAGAGCCAAACTCTGTCTCAAAAATAAATAAATAAATAAATAAATAAATAAGAACTCTAACCATCTATTTGTGGCATTTCTGCAAGCCTTTTCCTGTTTTTGTTTATTTTTTTTTTTTTGTGTGTGTGTGTGTGTGTGTGTGTGTGTTTCAATTTTGCTTGTGTTTTTTCATTATACTGGAATTTTTTATTTTTATGTGACACGATCTGTCAAATATTTTCCTTGTGGTTTCTTCCACGGCTCTGAAGCTTAGAAAGCCCTTCATCATATAAAGACGAGTGGTGAAGGGAGTTCCTAGGTGTAGGGTACAATGGGGACTTGGCCTGGAGGCCAAACGAGACAGTCGTGGGTGCATGGTGAATTGCACCTGTGCTTTCAGGCCCAATCAGGGACACCTTTTAAGACTGTGCTGGCCGGATATGGTGGCTCACACCTGTAATCTCAGCACTTTGGGAGGCTGAGGTAGGCGGATCACCTGAGGTCAGGAATTCGAGACCAGCCTGGCCAAAATAGTGAAATACTGTCTCTACTGAAAATACAAAAATTAGCCAGGCATGGTGGCGCGTGTCTGTAGTCCCAGCTACTCAGGAGGCTGAGGCAGGGGAATTGCTTGGACTGGGGAGACAGAGGCTGTGGTGAGCAGAGATCACGCCACTGCACTCCAGCTGGCACAACAGAGACTCCGTCTCAAAAAAAAGACTGTGCAGTCACAAGCCAGGAGAGCCACTGAAGATTTTTGAGCAAGATGGTGACATATGGGAGGGCCTGCTAAACAGATTCTCCATCATCACAATGTTACCTGAATGTCGAAATGTTTTATTCCTCTCAAGAACTACATAGGACTTCTGGATAGCTATTATGGGAAATCCAGAGTTCATTCCTCAGTAAAACGCAAGAATTCTCCCTGATTTCTTGAGTCTGGAGCTGTTTTGGGATTTTTTTTTTTCTTTTGAGACAGAGTCTTGCTCAATGTCCCAGGCTGGAGTGCAATGGCGAAATCGCGGCTCACTGCAGCCTCCGCCTTCCGAGTTCAACTGATTCTCCTGTTTTAGCCTCCCAAGTAGCTGGGATTACAGCCACCCACCACCACGCTCAGCTAATTTTTGTAATTTTAGTAGAGATAGGGTTTCACCATGTTGGCCAGGCTGGTCTTGAACTCCTGACCTCGTGATCCGCCTGCCTCGACTCCCAAAGTGCTGGGATTACAGGTGTGAGCCATCGCACTCAGCCAGGGATTTTTTGTTTTTGTTTTTGTTTTTGAGACAGGGTCTTGCTATGTTGCCTAGGCTGTTCTTAAACTTCTGGGCTCAAGTGATTCTCTTCCCCAAGTGCTGTAATTACAGGCATGAGCCACCACGCCTGGCCTGTTTGGGGATTTGAGGGTGGTGTTTCTGCTTTGATTCTGTTCTATCAGCACCAGGAAGGATCCTCCAGGCCCTACATTTCCTTCTTACTTTGTAGCAAATTGATACTTGCTGCTTGTTTGCCCACCATGTTGCCAACATCTTCGCTCCCACTTGGCACCAAGCCTGGCTGAACCGCGAGCCTTGCGAATAGACCTCCACTTTTCTGCCTTCGTAAAAACAGTAGTTTCAATAACTGATTCTGCTGGAAAAACCACACTTGAACAATATGCGAAATCTCTGGGAAGGAGTTATTCTGGATGGCCAATTTTTCAGTGAATAAAAAGCTTATTCCTTCGAGGACTGTATTTTACTTTTTGGTTCGACACTAAGTGGAAATGTAGGAGACCTCTAGGCCCTTTTTTCATTCTCTTTGACAAGGCACTATAATGCATTCGTCAATGAAATACCTACACATTTAAAAGCTACCCAGAATCCTTTGCCTCCCAACACAAACATCCCATTTACTTCCATCGTGCCTTCCATGTGCATGTACATTTCACGGGGCTGCAAATCATTGCACAGACTCTCCTGTGGTTCTGCCGGTTTCACTGAGCAAGGCCTGATCGTATGTGTCTAGATTTTATAGAGTGAGTGTGAAATGATAATTTAGGAACATTTTTTGTTGAAATACACAATATTGAAATATTTAAAACTTCTTTTATTGGAATACACAATAGTCTGTTTGCACACAGCATGCACAAAGACTAGGGCACAAATCTTAAATGTACAAATGTACAGCTCTGTTTGAATTTTCTTTTCTTTTTTTGAGACAGAGCCTCACTCTGTTGTCTAGGTTGGAGTGCAGTGGCACAATCTCAGATCATTGCAACCTCCAACTCCCAGGTTCAAGTGATTCTCCTGCCTCAGCCTCCTGAGTAGCTGGGATGATAGGCGCCGGCCACGATGCCCAGCTAATTTTTGTATTTTTTGTAGAGACAGGGTTTTACCATGTTAGTCAGGCTGGTCTCAAACTCCTGGCTTCAGGTGATCTTCCCACCTCGGCTGTCCTGGGATTACAGGCATGAGCCTCTGTGCTCAGCCTTAGTTTGAATTTTTGAAAACTAAGCACAGCCATGTAACCAGTCCCCAGATCAAGAAAGAGGACATTATCAGCACCTGGAGGTCCTTCCCTTACCTGTTCCAGTCACCAACCTCCCCCTTCCAAAGGTAACAACTACCCTGATTTCTAACAGCATAGATTAATTTGGACTGTTTTTGACCTTTGATTAATAAAATCATAAAGCATATTACTATGGTTTGAATGTGTCCCCCAGAATTTTCTGCATTGGAAACTTAATTCCCAAATTCATATGTTGATGGTATTTGGAGGGGAGGAAGGGCCTTTGGGAGGTAATTAGAATTAGGTAAGGTCATCAGGGTGGGCCCCCCATGGTTGGGACTGGTGGCCCATAAGAAGTAGAAGAGAGACCTGAACTGGCATGCTCTTGCTCTCTCGTCATGTGATGCCCTCTGCCATGTTATAACACAGCAAGAAGGTCCTCACCAGATGCAGCTTCTCAGGCTTGTGCATCCCTAAATGTAAGATATACATTTTTTTTCGCTTTCCTTTCTTCTTTCTTTCTCTTTCCTTCCTTCCTTCCTTCCTTCCTTCCTTCCTTCCTTCCTTCCTTCCTTCCTTTCTTTCTTTTTTCTTTCTTTCTTTCTTTCCTTTCTTTTTCCTTCTTTCTTTTTTTCTCCCTTCCCTCCTTTTCTTTTCTTTCTTTCTTTCTTTTTTTTTTTTAATTTGAGAAAGAGTCCAGCTCTGTCACCCAGGTTGGATTGTGTGCAGTGGTGCAATCTTAGCTCACTGCAGTCTCTGCCTCCTGGGCTGAAACCATGCTCCCACCTCAGCCTCCCTAGTAGCTGGGACTATAGGTGCGCACTACCACACCCGGCTAATTGTTTAATTTTTGATAGAGATGGGGTTTTCACCATGTTTCCCAGGCTGATCTGAAACTCCTGAGCTCAAGCAGTCCACCCATCTTGGTCTCCCAAAGTTCTGGGATTATAGGTGTGAGCCATCATGCCCAGCACATTTCTTTTTATGATTACTCAATCTGTGGTATTCTGGTACAGCAACAGAAAATGAACCAAGACGTATGTTCTCTTTGACATCTGCTACTTTTATTCAACATTCGATTTTTAAAATTCATCAACATTGATGTGCATAGCAATAGTTCATTCATTCTCATTGCCATATGCGACCCCATTGATGAGCCATCTATCTATTGCATCTATGGCTGTGGAACAAACTACCCCAAAACCTGGTGACTTAAAACAATAACATTTATCTCGCATAGTTTCTATGGGTTAGGAATTTCAAGAGCAGCCTCACTGGGCAGTTTTGGCTCAGGGCGTTTCCTGTGGTTGCAGCTGAGATGTCCTGTAGGGCTCCAGACATCTGACTGGGGCTTGACTGTTGCTCGAGGGTCTCCATCTCCAGCTTCACTCACATGGCTGTTGGCAGGAGGCTTTCCTTCCTCTCTACAGGGACTCTCCACAGTGTGGCTTGGGTTTCTTCATGACATGACATGACTCTGGCTTTCCCCGGAGTGAAAGATCAAGAGACCAAGGCAGAAGCTACAACATCTTTCATAAGCTCTCGTTGGAAATCACTCATGGTCACGTCCGTCATATCCTGTTGGTCGCCATGTCAGCCCTATTCAGTGTAAGAAGAGACTTCACAAGGGTGTAATTACCAGGGGCCAAGGATTGCTGAGGCCATTAGAGGCTGGTGACCACTGTTTATCGATTGTAAAAGATCATGTTTTATAGCATCTCCCCTCACAGTGTTTTATTGTAAATTTTTTTCAAATTTAATGAGTTGATTTTGTAGTAAATGAGTACATTTTGTAGTTAATACTGATATGAACATCTTTGTACACACAGCTTCTTATTTCTGAAGTTGTTCTTAGAAATCTGTCCCTGGGAATGGAATTCCTGAGTCAAGAGACATCAACCCATTTGTGGCCATTTCTTCAGATTGTGCCAATTTTCAATGCTACTAGCAAGCATATGTTAGACCAAGTCCACTTCAGATCCATCTACATTAGACCGTAATACCGCCAGACAGAGCAGGGTACCAGAACACAAAAATGACCCTCTGTCATCAAGATAATGGTAAATAATAAGCAGCAGGCACTGTCTGGGCTTCAGTACCGTGTTGCCTGGTGGTGACCTTCCATAGTGAAGACTGGAGACTCTTCTCTGAGAGGCCCTGGATAACAGGTCTTTGGCTAGATGGTTTTAAACCAAACTGTTTTTCTTTTTTTCCTGATGGAGTTGCTCTGTCACCCACACTGGAGTGGTGCGATCTCAGCTCACTGTAACCTCCGCCTCCCATGTTCAAGCAATTCTCCTGCCTCAGCTTCCCAAGTAGCTGG
>NW_022436983.1:17888550-17955277 GCF_009761245.1 Sapajus apella
ATCCACCCGCCTCAGCCTCCCAAAGTGCTGGGATTACAGGCTTGAGCCACTGCGCCCGGCCTAATTTTTGTATTTTCAGTAGGGATGGGGTTTCACCATGTTGGCCAGGCTGGTCTCGAACTCCTGATCTCAAGTGACCCAACCCATCCTCCTCAGCCTCCCAAAGTGCTGGGATTACAGGAATGAGCCACAGCGCCCGGCCCAAAATGGTTTTGAAACTGCGTTTTCTGCCACCTCTTGGAAAGGCAGCATGGGAAGGTGAAGAGGACAGGGGATTTGTAGGAAGACAGTCTGGTTCTACCGCATGCCAGCTGGGTGAACTTGGGCAGGCTGCTTCCCTTCTTGTGTCTCAGTATCCCTGTTGGTAAACAGAGATCACAGTACCAACCTCCCCGGGTAGCTGGGAGGACTGAGGAGGCCACGGACACAGCCTTCCCAGCACCACAGTTCCCGCAGCCCAGGCACCCAGCAAATGCTGGTTTTTCACCTCTCTGCCTCTCTGGTTTCCCCTTCTCGGTTCGCACATTTTACACTTACTGGCTAAAATACTTCCTGTGATATGTCCTTGGTTTCTCCTGAAGAAAAAAAAATCCCGTCTCTTTTTTTTCTAATTATAATAGTGATGCATATTCACCACTGAAAAATTTGGAAACTGTGGGAAAGTACAAAGAAGGAAATAAAAATCACCCGCAATTTCACACCCTAGAGCTGTCACTGTGAACATTTGGGTGTGTCCCCTCCTGGGTGTCGGGCCACTTCTTATTCTCAGAATTCTAAGGTGTGGCTCCAAGGCAGTGTGACACCTCGGTCCAGGCCCCAGAGAGGGACAGGGGTCCCCAGACGGGCCACTTTGGCTGCATGTGTGGAGACAGCTAGGACCTCAAGACTCAGTCCTCACCACCTGCAGAAGGTAAGACCAGGAGCCTCGAGGGAGACAGGACTGGCCTGCATTTGCCCCCTGGCCCCCACAAGGCCCTGACCTCAGGAGTGGCCATCCCAAACTCATCTGGACGCTGGGCACTTCTTGTTTCTGGGCTTGTTTCTTCATCTGTTAAGTGAGCAACTGGGCCCCTGACTTCCAGGTCTAACCCTGTGTCCGTGGAAGAGAAAGTGCTTTGCTGCTCATGGGACCTCATGCTTGTGTAGATGCTTATTTCTCTGGGGTCCTCTCCTCCTCCTAAGAGGAGGACAAACCTCACGCCAGCCTTCAATCGCCTTCGCACCTGAATTGTGTCCGGTCAGCCCCTCAGCTGCTCTTGCGGTACTACAGTGGGGCGAGGAGCCCCTGGGGAACTGGAGAGGGGTTGTGAGGACCCAGTGAGACAAGGCCTCTGAGGCGACAGAACAGAGTTGTAGTGGCACTATCAGTTGAGAGAGACTTCCAGGTTTCAATCCTGGCTGTGTGACTGTGAGCAAGTTACTCAACTACTCTGTGCTTCCGTTTTCTTTTCTTTTTTTTTTTTTTGAGACAAGGGGTCTTGCTCTGTTGCCCAGGCTGGAATGCAGTGATGCGATTGTGGCTCACGGCAGCCTTGACTTCCTGGGCTCAAGCAATCCTCCCACCTCGGCCTCCCAAGTAGCTGGGACTACAGGTGAGTGACACCACACTTGGCTAATTTTAAAATATTTTGTAGAGACGAGATCTTAATATCTTGCCCAGGCTGGGGTCCAACTCCTGGTCTCAAATGATCCTCCCCAAAGCACAGGGATTACAGGAGTGAGCCTCCATGCCCAGCCACCACTTCTCTTTAACCTGGGAAAGAAGATAACATGGATTAAATTGTGTGCAGATTCAATGGGTTAACGTGTGTGAATCCCTTGGAACAGTGCTTGGCACGTAGTGGGTGCTATGCGAGTTACTAGATATTATTACAGTGCCTGAAATGTAGTAACTGCACTGAGAGGTGTGCTGATTCCGAAATGCAGGCATGCTTGACATGAAGAGTGACAGTGTCTCCTGCGCCACCTAATCTCTCTCTCCAGAAGAAACCACCGTGAACAGCTAGACCACCTTCTAGGTCGTTCTCTAGAAATACACCATGATTATAAATACAGTGTTTTCTTTTCTTTAGTTTTTTTCTTTTTCTTTTTTGAGACAGGGTCTTGCTGTGCCTTTCAGGTTGGAGTGCAGTGGCGCGATTATGGCTCACTGCAACCTCGACCTCCTAGGCTCAGGCCATCCTCCCACCTCGGTCTCCCGAAGTGATGACAGGTGTGAGCCACCACGCCTGGCCCATGTTTTCTTTTTGAAGTATCATATCATACACAGTGTTCTCCAGTTGCTATTTTCTTTTTCTTTTTCTTTTTTTTTTTGAGATGGAGTCTCACTCTGTCTCCCAGGCTGGAGTGCAGTGGCGCAATCTCAGCTCACTGCAACCTCCACCTCCCAGATTCAAGCAATTCTCCTGCCTCAGCCTCCCTAGTACCTGGGATTACAGGCACCTGCCACTGTGCCCAGCTAATTTTTGTAGTTTTTAGTAGAGACGGGGTTTCGCCATGTTGACCAGGCTGGTCTTGAACTCCTGACCTCGTGATCCACCCGCCTTGGCCTCCCAAAGGGCTGGGATTACAGGCGTGAGCCACCGCGCCCGGCCAAGTTGCTATTTTCTTCACAGTATCATGGACATACTTGCATGTCGGGATGCTGTAATAACTATAGCACTATAAAACACACAGCTGCTAAATTTTGCTGCCAATTTCCTACTCATGGACAGTTAGACTAGTCCGTTTTCTCTCTTTTTTTAATTATACAAATAAGCAAGAAGCATCTTTCTGTAGAGCTTCTCACTCCAAAAGGAGTATCCCTGAGGTTGAGGAGACGAGGGGACATGAGCAGGGCATCGTCAGCTGCTCCAGGGGGCACCGTCAGAGACGGTGAATGGTTCGCCCTTCAGAGTAGCTTTAATGCGTCATCTTGGGAGGACCCCCATCCCCACACCCAAAGGAGACAGGGGTCTGCCCACGAGCATTCCTCTTGGAGGTGAAGACAGAAGTGCAGGGTCAGGAGGGAACAAGAGAACTGAGACGACCCTGGGGGCCCTTTCTCACCTGAAATTATGTAGACATTTTCATTATGAAAATTTTCAAACATACCAAAAAGGTGCTGGAGTCATCTAACAAATCTCCATACAAATATCCACGCAGCCACAGCCACCGACCAGATATGATAGCCGCTGACCCTCGCTGTATTTCTCTGTCTATTCCAAACATTTCAAAGTGAGCTGTAAACACGATGACATTTCACTCCTATGTAATTCAATATTCTGTCACCTGGGCTAGAGCGCAGTGGCGCAATCTCGGCTCACTGCAGCCCTGACTTCCTGGGCTTTGGTGATTCTCCCACCTCAGCCTCCCAACTTGCTGGGACCTCAGGCGTGCACCATGATACCCACTGCCCAGCTAATTTTATGCGCGCGCACACACACACACACACACACACACACACACACACACACACATTTATTTATTTATAGACATGAAGTTTCACCGTGTTGCCAGGCTCATCTTGAACTCCTGGGCTCAAGCAATCCTCCTGCCTCAGCCTCCCAAAGTGCTGAGATTACAGACATAAACCAATGTGCCTGTCCCATAATCCTTTTTCAGTTTTGTTCTGACGCCCAGGCTGGAGTGCAGTGGCATGATCTTGGCTCACTGCAATCTCTGCCTTCCGGGTTCAAGTGATTTTTTGAGCCTCAGCCTCTCTAGATGGGACCACAGGTACATGCCACCACACCCGGCTCTTTTTTTGTATTTTTAGTAGAGATGGAGTTTTGTCATGTGAACCAGGCTGGTCTCAAACCCCTGGCCTCAAGCAATCCTCCTGCCTCCGCCTCCCAAAGTGCTGGGGTTACAGGCATGAGCCACTACGCCCGGCCCCATAATCTAATACCTAAAAAAAACTACCAATCATTTACTAATGTCATATAATAATAAATAGGTTTTCAAGCTTCTCAGGTTGTCTTCTCTCTCTCCATACACACACACACACACACACACACACACACACACACACACACACACACACATATACACACATACATACACACACGTATACACACATATATAATTATATTGTAAAAATAAAAAATATATTTGTATATATGCATTTCTTTCTTTTTTTTTTTAGATGGAATTTTGTTCTTGTCGCCCAGGCTGGAGTGCAATGGCATGATCTTGGCTCACTGCAACCTCTGCCTCTGGGGTTCAAGTGATTCTCCTGCCTTAGCCTCCCAAGTAGCTGGGATTATAGGCATCTGCCACCATGCCCAGCTAAGTTTTGCATTTTTAGGAGAGCCAGTGTTTTGCCATTTTAGCCAGGCTGTTTGCAAACTCCTGACCTCAAGTGATCCACCCATCTCGGCCTCCAAAAATGCTGGGATTACAGGTGTAAGAGACCGTGCCCCGCCTATCTATGCATGTCTATATACGCAAATTAAAAACCAGCTTGGGCCGGGCGCGGTGGCTCACACCTATAATCCCAGCACTTCAGGAGGCCGAGGCAGGTGGATCACGAGGTCAAGAGATCGAGACCATCCTGGCCAACATGGTGAAACCCCATCTCTACTAAAAATACAAAAAATAAAAAAATAAAAAGTAAATAAAAACCAGCTTCTAGTAGATTGCCATTCTTTTCTCTTCTCTTCCACCTGAAGCTTCTTCCTCTCCCACCTGGGTCTGGGCCTGCAAACCCCATCAGGGACAGTGGCAATGTCGGGCAGGGTCACAAAGCATCCGCATCCTGCATGGATGAGGTGGAGGCATGGGGCGGGGTTGGGGCGGTGTCCTGTCGGGGAGGTACCTGGAGCCAGACGTCGGCCACCACCTTCTCAGGGTGGCTGAAGGCAGAACTTGGCAAACACCGTCCCGGGTTCTGGGACTGACAGGGGCTGGGGCAAGCTCCACAGGAGCCCAGGCTCCGCAACAGCCATCACTCCCTGCATGACTTGCCCTGGACTCCCCCAGAAAATGGGGGCATGCTGCTGTTTCCTCCTCCCCTGGCCACAGCCATCAGTTTGGTCCTGGGAAGGCTGGTGGCAGCTACAAAGCTGATGGCCAACATCTGGGCCTCTCGAAGCCTGCAGCTCACATTCCCTAAAGGAGCGGGTGGGAGTGGACTGGAGCAGATTCTGGGGTCACCAAGCCTGTCACTGTCCCCACAGGCCCCTCCTTCAGACAACAGACAGTTTACTGCATCCTTGTCTTAGACGGTGGCCGCAGGCTCTCAGACGGGCACTCCCTTCTGGCAGAAGCTGCTGTTGGCTTTGCCACCCTCCCCACAGACGCACCGCAGTTTGGAGAGGTGCTTAGGAGGGGCGAGGCGCGGCCGTGGATAATTTCAAGGCTGTGCTCACCAGTCTTCTTTGCTGTATTATCCTCCAGAACCAGCTCCTCCCCATGGCCTGCATCAAAATGCGGGGGCTGTTTCTCCACTGTGAGGAAAGGTGACGTTTTTGTACACCTGGACCTAGAGGAAATCAGGCCGGGCTTAAGGATCAGGGGGCGGACCCAAAGACACTTCAACTGTGAATCCTTTTGGTTTGTTTGTTTTGCAGGGAGAGGCAGTTGGTAGAAATTCTTGGCCTGCTGAGCTGCTGATTGATGGCGGTGTCTTGAGGGAGAGGCGCTGCAGGAGGGCCGGGTGGGTAGGAACAGCCGGTAGCATTCGAACAAGCCATAAATCTGTGGGAGATGGGACCCCGCAGTCTGAAGCTGAGGTCCGAAGTAGTCAGTGGTGTGCCAGGTGTTGGCAGCTGGGGACAAAGCTTCCCTGCACGACTAAATGGATACCGGGCACCTTTCCAGGCCAACTCTGTCCCCTCCTGGCACCCAAACCTGCAATTCCCTTCCCCATGCTCAGCGGTGGGTGCGCTGACCCCATCCTCATGGGGCCCAGGGGGTCCACATCCAGTTTTCCTTCCCAACTGCCAGTATCTGTGACCTGCAGTGGCTCCAGGGCCCACGCCAGGGGCACAGGCTACCCACCAGCTCCTGCCTCACCCCACAGTGGACCCACTCCTGGTCCCTCGAGGGGCGCCTGGGTTGCTGATGGGCCGGCTGACATGGACACAGTGCCCTGGCCTCTCCTTCCCCAGCCGCCCTCCTCCTGCGTCTTCTGTCCTTCTTTTCTTCTCTCCACCCGTCCCACAGGCCCTCTCAGGGTCCCTGCCTAGGTTAGGACACAGTGATGCTGAGAAGAAAACCTCCCGTTCCCAGAGGCTCTGAACCAGGCTCTGCACTAGGAGCTTGGCGGGCAGCTGGACCAAGGCGCCCAACACCAACCCAGGTGCCAGAAACCGCTTCCTGCTGCCGCCCAAGGGGCAGGGGCTGGCAATTGTGGAAAACACAGGAGTCGCAGGCAACCTTTCAGAGGTTGGCCACGATGTGTCCCCCAGAGGAAAAGATATTAAAGAAGTGTGTGTGTAAATGAGTGTGTGTGCGTGTGCACGTGAGTGTGTATGTGAGTGAGACCATATCTTGTACCAGGCCTAACTCTTAGGATGATGGGGGACAGGCAGTGAAGCCCACATGCTCCCTGAGGGTGACTGTGACACTGGGGAGCCCAGCTGGGGTTTTTAACCTTGTGGGTTATGTGTTCTTTCCCCACCTCTGTTCTCCTTGGAACAGCTGTATGTGTGTGCATATGTGTGTGCGCATGTGTGCACGAATGTGCGTGTACCTGTGTGCACGCATAAATGTATGCATGTGTACATGTATGCATATGTGTGTGCATGCCTGTGTATGCATGTGTGCACATGTGTGCACTGTGTAATGTGTGCATGCATGAGTGCATGTGCGTACATGCTCAGTGTGCACGTGTGTGTATGTGTGAACAAGCACATGTGCATTTTCATCCATGTTGATAATTTCCCTGGGTCTCCCCTGACTCCTGCCCCCAGACTTTCCGGAGTCGTCCTCGTTAGAAGCCCTCGTGATTCATTGTGGGAGGGGATTTAAAGTTGCTCAGAAAACACTGCTTCACCTTCTGTTTTCTTTTCTCCCCTTTCTCTATCGGCCCCTTGGCTCCATAGCCTGGCTGCTTCCCCTGTGCTTGGCCAGATATGTAAAATAAATACATCCACAGTGCAGAAGGAAATGACCCTCAGGTTTTGGAGGCCCTCTTAATGAGGCTGAGCACTGCTGACAGTTCCACGTTCCTCAGTCTTACCCTTTCACGTTCTGAGACTTTGCTCGGGAGCCTCAGCTTCCAGGAGTCCTGGGCTGCCCAGCAAAGCCGTTCAGTAAGTCCAGGGACACAGCCCACACCATGTCTCACCCGGCTCTACCCTGAGTGTACCTCTCTCTAGGGATCCCACTGGTTTTGTTTTTCTACTTTTAGCAACAAAAGAAATCATGTTTGTCTCTAAAACTACAAGCCGCATAGAAATGAAGTGCCAGGTGCTGTGGCCCACACCTGTAATCCCAGTACTTTGGGAGGCTGAGGCAGGAGTTCAAGACCAGCCTGGCCAACATGGCAAAACCCCATCTTTACTAAAAATACAAAAATTAGCAGTGCATGGTAGCACATGCCTGTAATCCCAGCTACTCAGGAGGCAGAGGTAGGAGAATCACTTGAACCTGGGAGATGGAGGTTGCAGTGAGCCGAGACCGTGCCACTGCACTCTAGCCTGGGCAACGGAGCAAAACTCCATCTCAAAGAAAGAAAAAAAGAAAGAAATGAAGATCCTTTCTCCCTTTTTCTCCCAGCCTCTCTTCTCATGGGAACAAGACCTGCATGGTGTGGGGAGCAGCTGAAGACTTCTCATCTCCCTTCGTGAATGCCAGTTGTACACGGCCACTACCGGAATCTTACTCATCCCAGCAGGAGGCCTGCCTCCCAGTGCAGGTGGAATGAATGAATGAATAAACAATGAAGCTGTGCAGAGCATCTGTCTCCGAGTGGGTGGTGGACCCCAGAAAACACATCTTCAGCCATCTAGAGTGGGACGATCTGGATTTAGGATGTAGCCCCTTCCTCCCTGTGTGACCTTCGGCAGATGACATTTACGTTTTGGAACCTCGGTTTTTCCATCCGCAAAAAGGGGATACTGCCTGTCCAGTTCACATCACAGACCTGTGAGGGTCAAAACAGAAGGCAGGAGGGAGCATAATCCATAGAAGATATAGCAGCCAGGCAGAGCATCCCAGCCGAGGCAAGAGGCTTGCTGGAGACTAGGAGTTTGAAACCACAGCAACACAGCAATACCTCATCTCCAAAAAAGTTATTTTACAAAGTTAGCTGGGGCTGAGCGCGGTGGCTCACCTGTAATCCCAGCACTCTGGGAGGCCAAGGTGGGCGGATGACTTGAGGCCAGGAGTTTTGGTCCAGCCTGGGCAACATGGTGAAACCCCATCCCTACTAAAAATAGAAAAATTAGCTGGGTGTGGTGACACATGCCTGTAGTCCCACTACACTCCAGCCTGGGTGAAAAGTGAAACTCTGTCTCAAAAGAAAAAAAGTCATTGGGGCGTGGTGGCACACATCTGTAGTCCCAGATACTTGGGAGGCTGAGTGCGGAGGATGGCTTGAGCCCAGGAGGTCCAGGCTGCCGTGAGCCATGATCGCACCACTGCACTCCAGCCTGGGCCACAGAGTGAGACCCTGTCTCTACAAAAGAAAATAAGAAAGAAAGGAAGGCAGGAAAGAAAAAGAAATAAGTAAAAATAAAAGATAAAGCGTGGGGACGTCTCGGAGACAAAGAACTGAGTGGAAGAATCAAGTTAGGATTCAGAGACACAGGATGGAGACGCTGATCATTTTAAGGCCCTCCTCTGTCTCTCTCGATGAGGCAGAAGACAGCCCTGGAAATTACTCACCAAACCAGCAGTGGGTGCTGGGGACTCGTTAGCTTTGTGTGTCGTTATAATTTTTTATAACTAGCATGGAGTGAGCGACTACTTTGGGAGTGCAAATATTTTAACATTTGTATATGAATAAAGTGACATGAGTAACAGTCCCCATTTACTGGACTCTGACCCTGTAGCAGGCTGTGAGGGAGGGCACTGTGCTCATTTGACAGAAGAGGAAACTGAAATCCAGGCAGGTGAAGTGACTTGCCCAGGCTCACACAGCCAGGAAACAGATTTTGATCCTCAAGCAAGACTGGCCTCTGTGGGGAATTAGGGGTCCCTAAATGACACTGATCACAGCAGCAACAGGCAAGACAGGACAAGTGACTCAGAGCAGACTCCTTTCTGACTTCGTGATGTCTGCACAGAGGCTGAGTGGGGTGTGGTGCAGGTCAGTGACGGGAAGCGCTTTAGGGGAAGTGTCAAGGGACAGCCCCGCGGAAGGGAGGAGCTGGAGCAGGTGAGGAACAGAAGGCCAGAGCGGGGAGAAGGGGTGAGGGGCCACTGGGCAGTCATTTTCTCCCCAGTGCAGTTGGTGAGAGGCATTCTCACCTCTCACGCTGCCTGGAGGGCAGGCTTCCTCCTTACCATTGCCTGGTGGTTGAGCTCTAGCCTTTCCGTCTGGCTGGCTGTGTAGCGTTGGGGAAGCCACTCAACCTCTCTGTGCCTCTGTTGCCGTGGCTATAAACAGGAGTGAGCTAAAGGTAGGTGGACCAAGGTCCATGACCACATAGTCACTCATACTCAGTTCCAGAAATATTCACCCACAGAGATGTCTGGGACGAGCCTGGAAGGCTGATCGCCGCAGCCCTCTGCGTGCTGCTCGGGCCCGAGAGAACAGAAGGGAGCCGTGTCCACTGTGGGAAGCTGCTGTTTCCATCACCAGTCTGGGCTGCGGTGCAGAAAGGAGGGGAGTCTGGGTGGGACAAGGCGGGCAGCAAAGGGCCCAGCCCTCCGTGGGAGCAGGGACACACAGGGCAGCCATCGTCAGGCTTGGACTGACCCTACTAGGTGACAGGAAGTTCTCAAACTCCAAGAAACAGCAAGTGAGTTCTTGAGCCCAATCCTCCCACCAAAGACAATCAGACACAAATCCAGGAGCAGGGGCTTCACGGCACAACACACCGTCTGTGTCCACGTCTCCTGGGGTGGGTCAGGCCCTACTGCAGTCTTGAGTCAGCTCTGCATTCCCACCAGAGCCCCAGGAGATCGGATGCGGGGTGGACTCTGAGTAGCGCTGCTCTAGGGCACAGGTGGGCTCACGGCAGCCTTGTCCCTGGTGGGAAAATGCAGTGGACCTGCAGCAGGCAGAGGCAAGGCACATCGTGAGCCCCAGGGACAGGCAGGACCCGAGAAACATAGTCGGGGTGGAAGTAGGAGGCAGGAGAATCCAGCACAAAACTGATGATGCATATTAAAAACGTGCACATGGCAGAGTTACATAAGGGAGAGTGTTGGGGTGGCAGGTACAATGGGAGCCGCACTGTGTCAATGTGAACTCTCCTGAACGTGATTATCATTCCCGGTTATGTAAGAGCAGGTCCTTGTCTCAGGAGGCCAGTGGGAAATGGTCCTGACATGTGTAGGTGCTTCCAAATGGCTCAGCAAACAAAATGTGTACAGATACTCGGCGAGCGCCAGTGGAGCAAGCCTCGGTGAAGGGCATGTGGGAGGTTTTTTGTTTTTTTTTTTTTGAGATGGAGTCTCACTCTGTTGTCCAGGTTGGAGTACAGTGGCGCAATCTCATCTTACTGGAACCTCCACCTCCTGGGTTCAAGTGATTCTTGTGCCTCAACCTCCTGAGTAGCTGGGACTACAGGTGCGCTCCACTACGCTTGGCTAATTTTTGCATTTTTAGTAGAGATAGGGTTTTGCCATGTTGGCCACACTGGTCTCAAACTCCTGACTTCAAGTGATCCTCCTGCCTTGGCCTCTCGAAGTTCTGGGATTACAGGTGTGAGCCACCGTGCCCGTCTAATTTTTGTATTTTCAGTAGAGATGGGGTTTCGCCATGTTGGCCAGTCTGGTCTTGAACTCCTGGTCTCAAGTGATCTGCCGACCTCAGGCTCCCAAAGTTCTGGGATTACAGGCGTGAGCCGCCGAACGCAGTCGGATCTGGGCGTTTATTGCACAGCATGAAGGAGTGGCTCCTGGGCATTGTCCCTCAGCCAGAGGAGGGTCAGGCTGAACCAGCCGTGTCCCAGGAGACCAGAGGAGACCCCTGCAAACCACAGAGATTTGTACTGAAAATAAGTTTTCTTCCTCTCTTCTTGTAATTACAAACATAAATCAAGTTTATTGTAAAAACCAGCTCAGAAGCGTAGAAAGCTAAAAGCAAAGCCTTTTTTCACCTTCGCCCCTCCCCAAGTCTCAGCCTCCGTGGACAGTTTGGCACAGCTCCTTCTAGACAACTTTCTTTCCAGGGGCAAGTTCTGTCTATCTTTTTTCCTTCCAAAGGGAGTCCAGCACAATTGACTGTTCATATATCGGGGACATGTTTCCATGGCAAGACATACAAAACTCAATCTCATTCTTACTTTTTTTTTTTTTTTTTTGAGACAGAGTCTCGCTCTGTCGCCCAGGTTGGAGTGCAGTGACCCAGTCTTGGCTCACCGCAACCTCCGCCTCCCAGGTTCAAGCGATTCCCTGGTTTCAGCCTCCTGAGTAGCTGGGATTACAGGCATCTGCCACCTTGCCTGGCTATTTTTGTATTTTTAGTAGAGATGAGGTTTCACCATGTTGGTCAGGCTGGCCTCAAACTCCTAACCTCAAGCAGTCCACTCACCTCGGCCTATCAAAGTGCTGGGATGATAGGTGTGAGCCACGGCCCCTGGCCCTTTCTTGCTTTTTAAATCAAGGACTGAAAACGATTACTCATTACTCTTCTTAGAACATGGTCACGCCCATGGAAGTCCCCAAAGTAGGCTGGACAGACCACAGCAGCGCCTGCCGAGCCACCCTCCAGAAGCCAGTTCTGATGCGCGGTCTTGCGGGAGGTCCTGAGAACCAGTTTCCTGTGAGGCTGAGCCAGGGACAGATAGCAAGGGAGACGAAGAGTGCTGGCTGGGAGCCAGGAGGCCTGGGTTCCAGCCCCAGCCCTGCCGCCTACTTACTGGGAGCCCTTGAGGAAGTCACTTCCCCTGCCTGAACCTCCGTCTCCTCATCTGCAGACGGAGATGCCCGCCCAGAGGGTAGCAGAGGCCTTTCCTGGCTGGCAAACAGGATGCCAGTCCATAAAGCCACAGGGCACTTCCTGGTTCTCTGTGCAGTTCTTCCCTGACTGGGAACGGCGCTCTGCTCTGGGGAACCCTGGAAAAGCGACTGGGCTCTTCTGTAGGCTCAGGGTGGGGGTTGCAGTTTCTGCTCCCAGGCGTTTGCTCACTTGAGTGGAGCCTGCCTGTCTGTTGCCCCTGGAGGGAAGTTGGCAGTAGAATGGGTGGGGGGCCATGGATGTTGGGGGGCCCTAAAGCTGAGCCCAGACTCTTGGGCTTAGGAAGGACCTTCCAGATCAGCCTTCTGTCCATGGCTTGAATTTCTGTCTTGTGGCATCAGGAAGGACTTAAATCTTTTAGGGTCCAACCAAGAAAGCAGAAACACTCAGGTGTTGCAGACAGGGGCCTTCATTCAGGGAGTTAGGCACACGGGTTACAGGAGAGCTGAGAAGCCAGAGGGTGTGATGAGTCGGCCCAGAGATCAGCGACTGCGAGAAACTGTCACTGCCCCAGGATGGAGGAGCCAGGGAGGTGGCAGGGTTAGCAGAGCCTGGGGTCGGGGCCAGCCGGTGCCAGCCAGGGGCCGATGGCAGGGAGCTGGAGTGCAGAGGAGACACGGCTGCTGCTGCTGAGCTCACAGAGGCAGACAGGGAAGGGGAGGGATACCCAGCTTCTCTCGTCACCTCTGCCCCATCTCCAGTCTCCCCCAGGGCCTTGCTTTGGCAGAAGCAAGGCAGCTGAAAAACGCTGCCTGCAGGCATCAGCCCCCACCCTGCTCTGTACACAAAGATGAATGTATTTGAGACCAGAGGCCCCGGACTGGCCCAGTGACTATTTGTGTTTAAATGCTTCAGGCACTGGGGAGCTCACTCTCTAACTCTAACTGTAGAGGTGGTGGCAACAGCCCATTTTGCTGCCAGCTGGGCATGAGCGTTTGGCCCAGAATAAGGAAGGAACATTGGCTTCCTGTGACTCCCTACCAAAAGACGCGGGCTTTGTCTTTAGAGCAGAAGCTCTGTGTGTGTTGCTTTGTGCTGTCATGTCTACCAGGAAGGCCCTTCCTGTCCTCCCATCGCCCGAGACCCCGTTCTCCCAGAAAACCTTCCAGCACCTGCGTGTCCAGGGATAGTACCCTCGTGTCCTTCCACAACACCTGCGCTTTCTTCTTTATTTAGCAGAATGTGGTTAACATTATGTTCATAGGAGCATGGCACTTGGAGAACTTGACTTTGCCTTCCCAGAGCTGGCACTAGGTGAAAGAGATGCTTGCTAAGGCAGCTATCCCGTGCCAGGTCAGCTAAGTGCCCCTCGTGCATTATCTAATTTAATTCTCCCAACAACTCCGGAGGTGGGTATGATTAACCCATACCTGCTCAGCTGCAGAATCTGAGGTTCAGAAAGGAGTGTGCCCAAGGCCACCTGGCTAGTGAGGCCAGGATTTGAACACAGCCTCTTAAAGGCCACATTCCTAAGCCACAGGGCCACATGGCCTTGCCACAGTGCAGCTGGCCCAGGGTGGGATTGTGTGAAGTCCCTCACTGGGAACGTGTCCAGCTCAGCTCCTGGTGCCTCCTCCCCCGCCCTCTGTCCAAGGCTTCATGTCAGCCCCTTGAAGGCAAGGTAGCCATTCCCACAGCCACTTCTCTATTCTGAAATGACCAAGAGTTCAGGCTGGGACAGCAGGCCTGACCACAGATTGACAGATGTTTCCACATGTGGAAGTGAGGTTTGAGCCTCGATGCACCGTTTCTGCGGTTCCCTTTGCACGCTTTCCCTTGGGGGATGTGTCCAGTCATGGCCTCATTGCCTTAGTATGTTTCCATGTCTGTTGCGTACAATCTTTAACTGTTTGACGATCCTGTTCTCTGGTGGAGCACTTCCCAGCTTGCACAGCACTTTCATAGGCATTGGCTCAGTGGCTCTTCCCAACTAGCCTGGGACTTGGGTTCATTTGCTGGACGGAGGCTCAGATAGGCTAAGTCACAACAGCCACAACAACTAGTTTCCTCTTGCGAATCTGTCAGCATGCCTCGCTCAAGGGCAGTGAAAACCGCTCTGCACATAGTGTCTCACCTGACCTTCACAACAGCCCTGCGAGGTAGATATTGTTACAATCCCTCATGTGGAAGTAGGGAAACTGAGGCCCAGAGAGAGTAATTGACTTGCCTAAGGTCACACAGTGGCAAATCCAGACCTAGAATCCATCTCTTGGTCTTGACTTCTGGTTCAGTGCTCTAACCAACTCTTGAGAACACCCATCAAACATAAAATATATATATGACTATATTTCAACAAATCTATGACCTCACTGAATGTAGATACACCACTATTTTATATACCCCAGGAAATAGAAACGCTGTCAGCTACAGTAAGATACAATACTTCTCATCACTTAGAATTTTTAATTTTAGATTCATTAAAGGAGCTCTTTCATATTCATATGCATCATATGTGTGTGTGTGTGTGTGTATCACTTGTCCAAACATAAAAGGAAAATTTATATGAGAATAAATTTATATGACATGAAATGGATTTATATGAAAATAAACTTCTTCACATTCAAAATCTGACTGACTAGCTGGGCGTGGTGGCTCATGCCAGCGATTCCAGCACTTTGGGAAGCCAATGCCGGTGGGTCACTTGAGGCCAGGAGCTCGAGACCAGTTTGGGCAACATGGCGAAACCCCATCTCTAAGAAAAATACAAAAATTAGCCAAGTATGGTGGCACAGGCTGTAGCCCCAGCTACTTGGGAGGCTGAGGCAGGAAAGTTCCTTGAACCAGGGAGGCAGAGGTTGCAGTGAGCCAAGATTGTGCCTCTGTACTTCAGCCTGAGCAGCAGAGTGAGATTCTGCCTCAAGAAAAAAAAGAAAATCAGAGTGAGCAGTAGAAGCCCGGCTTTTTCCCCACAATATTGTCCTCCGCACCAGCAAATGTGGATGATGAAGATCCTCCCTCTCTCTTCAAAAATATGTTAGAGAGGAAAAGCATGTCTACCTATAATACATAAATCATAAGTACACTTGAATTTTTATCCATGTTAATATTCATCAAGACTCACTGGTGGGTTGGAACTGGCTCACATTAGGATTATTGGCTGGGGGTGGTGGCTCACACCTGTAATCCCAGCAGTTTGGGAGGCCAAGACTGGTGGATCACGAGGTCAGGAGTTCGGGACCAGCCTCGCCAACATGGTGAAACCCTGTATCTACTAAAAATACAAAAAAAATTAGCTGGGCATGGTCACAGTTGCCTGTAATCCCAGCTACTCAGGAAGCAGAGGCAGGAGAATCACTTGAACCTGGGAGGTGAAGGTTACAGTGAGCCGAGATCACGCCACTGCACTCTAGCCTGGGCGACAAAGCAAGACTCTGTCTCAAAAAAAAAAAAAAAATCAGCTGTGGGCTAGGTGCAGTAGCTCACACCTGTAAGTCTAACACTTTGTGAGGCCAAGGCAGGAGAAACTGCTTGAGCCCAGGAGCTCGAGACCAGCTTGGGCAACATAGGGAAACCCTGTCTCTACAAAATATTGTTTTAAAAATTAGCCAGATGTGGTGGTGTGTGCCTGTAGTCCCAGCTACTTGGGAGGCTGACATGGGAGGATTGCTTGAGCCCAGGAGGTCGAGGCTGCAGTAAGCTATCGTTGAGCTGCTGAACTCCAGCCTGGGTGACAGAGTGAGTTCCTGTCTCAAAAAACAAAAACAAACAACAACAAAAAACAAATCCCAGCCATAATGGGAGTCTTTACATCATGGAAATTGGCAAATGCTACACAATTCAGGGCCGTTTTCTCCTCTTCAGAGGTCTGATTTACTGGCCCTCCACTGAGCATAGCTACCATCCAGATCAGGAGATTCCCAGCACCCTAGAAGCCTCCTTTGTGGCCGCCCAGCCTCTTTCCACCAAGGGAAAAACGACTAGATGCAGCACTTCCTAAAGGTCGCTGAGAGCCACTGGCGCTGGGCTCCTGCGCCGGGCTTGCCACTGTGTGGGGGCTGGCCCACTTTCGGCTCCCATGGGAGGAATGCTGCAGAACACGTCCGTCCGATGTACCACCCCCTCCACCCCTACCCACAGCCATTTGGTTCCTAGCGGTTAAAAGAACACTCCTCTATTGTCTCCAGGATTTCCTTCCAAGCCACAGAATCCCATCTTCAATGTGACAGCATAAGCGGGCTCTGACAACTCCCTGGGGAGGGCCTCCTGCTAACAATTACTGTAAGACACACCCAATTTCAGAGACACTAAAATGTGAAAAAATCAAGCCTCTTAGAGTCACCAAAATACAATGTATTGGCTTTTGAACATCTTCTTTACTGAAGCAGTTGCCTTTGAGAAGAAGCTTGTCTTCATCATTAAGGCCCAGAAAGCAGACGAGCCTGCAGCTCCTCCCGGCTGGCCGTCTCAGTGGTCACCTCGCCCCCCAGACAGGTAGCGTCTGCCCACTTCTCTTATGGGGCAGCCGAGTGTTACTACCTCTGGCCCTGGCCTGGAGTAAGAGGGCCATGGGAAACCTCAGCTCTCATACCAGGCTGCTTCTGGACAGTCCTTCCTGGGTGTGGATAAAGACCGGGCTTGTGCCCTCTGGGGACTGTTCAAAGTGGTCTTCAGGGTTGGACCCTGTGAAGATTGTTTTGGGGTCCTAGTTAGTTACTTTCTCAACCTGACTATGAGCTTCTGCAACTATGCTTGTTTGATTTTTGTCATTGTTTGTGTGTTTTAATTTTCTTTTCTTTTTCTTTCTTCCTTTCTTTTTTTTTTTTTTTGAGACAGAGTCTTGCTCTGTCACCCAGGCTGGAGTGCAGTGGTGCGATCTTGGCTCACTGGAACCTCTGCCTCCTGGGTTCAAGTGATTCTCGTGCCTTAACCTCCCGAGTAGCTGGGATTACAGGCATGTGCCATCACGCCCAGCTAATTTTTGTAGTTTTAATATAGATCATGTTTCGCCATGTTGCCCAGACTGGTATCGAACTCCTGATCTCAAGTGATCTGCACACCTCAGCCTCCCAGAGTGTTGGTATTACAGGTGTGAGCCACCGCACCCAGTCATGCAACTGTGTTTTAATCACCTTTGTGTTCCCAAGGCCCTGACATAGAACAAGCAGCCAGTAAATATTTGAATGAATGAGCACATGAAAGGCCTGGAAGAGAGAGCCTTTATTCTGAAGCCTGGCTGCCGGGCTGCCCTTGGGAAAGCCACTTTCTGCAAAAGTCACAGGAGCAAATGAGACAAAGATGGAACACCGCTTTGCATGAGCTGTGAGGGGTTAACTGTGAATGTCTTTAGGTGACCTTCTTGGAGACCTCAAGACCACCCCTCTGTGACTTGGTTCGGGCTGCCCTGCTGGGGCCAGGCCTGGATCCCCAGGTGGGGTGGGGCAGGAGTGGCAGCGGGAAGGATCCGGCTGAGACCTGTCTTTAGTGGGTACAGGGAAGGAGGGTGGCAGGAGGCAGAATCCACAAGTAGATTCTGGAGCCAGGCAGAGCAGCCCTTAGATATATCCTCAGAAGGGGCTGGGAGAATGGAAGGATTTTGCTGAGGATGAAGTGAGAGGGTTGGAGGGTTGGGTATGTCTCTGAACCCATTTCCCTGTCTGTGGGGAATTCAGAGAGAAGCCCGCTTGCTCCAGGCCAGTGGCAGAGCCTTCAACGTGGAGCTGGAAGACCTGGGCTCAAGTCCCACCTCTGCCATGTCCTGTCCTCCTTCATGACTCCCAGTAGTTACTGCCTTCTCTGGGCCTCAGTTTCCCCAACTGGAAATTCAAGAAAATTACCCTGCTCGTGCATACCAGATGGTTGGTTGTGGATATCACTGAAATCTGTTCACGGGGTATTGAGCCTCACTCTTGGCCAGACACAGAACAATTTACATAAAATGATTTTTAAAGTCTCATCCAGGGACCAGCAGTGTCAGCATCACTTGGGAACTTTGTCAGAAATGCAAAGTCTTGGGCTCCACCTGCTGAATCAGAAACCCTGGGGCGGTGGCCAGCAGACTGCATTTTAACAAGCTCTCCGGGAGATTCTGCTGAAATCTAACTGTGAGAATCACAACATTCATTTAGTATTCTGCTCACCCACCCTGTGAGATAGGTACTGTAATCATGTGGAGCAAATGTCTTGATGATCCCAGTTGGTCTCCAACTACTCTAGACCCAAAAACAGTTTTTATTTTTATTTATTTTGAGATGGAGTCTTGCTCTGTCACTCAGGCTGGCCTGCAGTAGCGCAATCTTGGCTCACTGCAACCTCTGCTCACTGCAACCTCTGCCTCCTGGGTTCAAGTGTTTCTCCTGCCTCAGCCTCCCGAGTAGCTGGGATTACAGGCATGCACCATGATACCCAGCTAAGTTTTTTGTATTTTTAGTAGAGGCAGGGTTTCACCATGTTGGCCAGGCTGGTCTTGAACTCCTGACCTCAGGTGATCCACCCGCCTTGGCCTCCCAAAGTGCTGGGATTACAGGCTTGAGCCACTATACATGGCCCCAAGGATAATTTTTAAATGATATAATTCATAGTCTATAAAATTAACGCTTTACAGTGTGCAATGCAGTGACTTTCAGTATTATTCACCAGGTCATGCAACCCACTACTACTAATTCCAGAATATGTTCATTCCTCTCAAAAGAAACCCTGTACCATTTCCCTATATTCTCTGCCCCTACAACATACACAGCCTCCCATCATCCACATCCCCCACCAGAAGGGAACAATTTTAACAACCGATGAACTGACATTGACACATCATTATCACTGCAGATCCATCATTTACTTTAGGGTTCCCTCTTAATGTTGTACATTCTGTGGGTTTGGACAAGTTTATAATGACATGTATCTGTCATTATGGTATCATACAAAGTATTTTCACTGCCCTAAAAATCCTCTGTGCTCCACCTTTTCCTTCCCCCCATCCCCCTAACCCCTGGCAACCACCGATCTTTCTACCATCTCCACAGTTTTGTCTTTTCCAGAATGGCATTATCTTAGTTCATTCTCCGCTGCCATAACAGAATACCACAGACTGGGTAATTTGTAAAGAAAAGAGGCTTATTAGACACGTGGTTGGGAGAACCCAAGATTGAAGAGCTGCATCTGGCAAGGACCTTCTTGCTGTGTCTTAACATGGCAGAAGGCAAGTGAGCTAATGGGACAGAGAGAGGAACTCAGACCGAACTCATCTGTTTACCAGGAGCTCACTCCTGCGATAACCAACCATTAATACCGTTAATAATGGTATTAACCCATTCAAGAGGGCACAGCTCTCATGGCCTAATCACTTCTTTTTTTGTTTGTTTTTGTTTTGAGACAAGGTCTCACTCTGTTGCCCAGGCTGGAGTGCAGTGGCACAAGGCTGCTCACTGCAGCCTTGATCTCTGAGGCTCAAGCGATCCTCCCACCTCAGCCTCCCGAGTAGCTGAAACTATAGGTATGCACCATCATGCTTGGCTAATTTTTAAAATGTTTTAGAAATGAGGTCTTGCTATGTTTCCCAGGCTGGTCTTGAACTCCTGGACTCAAGTGATCCTTCTGCCTCAGCCTCCCAAAGTGCTGGGATTACAGGTGTGAGGCATTGTGCCTGGCCTTAATCACCTCCTAAAGGTCTTATCTCTCCAAACTGTTACAATGGTAATTAAATTTCAACATAAGTTTTGGAAACGATATTCAAGCCATAACATTCCACCTTTGGCCCAAAACGCTTGTCTTTCTTGCATACAAACTAACATTCATCCCATTCCAATAGTCCCAAAGTTTTAACTCATTCCAGCACCGACTCAAAAGACTGAAGTTCAGGGTCTCCTCTGAACCAGATATGGATGAGACTCAAAGCATGACTCATGCTGTGGCAAATTCCCTGCAGTTGTGAGTCTGCATAATCGAAACAAGTGATCTACTTCCAAAAGACAATGGTGGGACAGGCAAAGGATAGAGGTTCCCATTCCAAAAGGGAGCAACAGGAAAGGAGAAAGGAGTAACAGGCCCCAAAGAAGTCCAAAACAAGATTAAGTCTTTTTTGTTTGTTTGTTTGTTTTTGAGACAGAGTCTCGCTCTGTCACCCAGGCTAGAGTGCAGTGGCATGATCTCAGCTCACTGCAACCTCTGCCTTCCTGGTTCAAGCAATTCTTTGGCCTAAGCCTTCCAAGTAGCTGGGATTACAGGCATGTGCCACCATGCCTGGCTAATTTTTTGCATTTTTAGTAGAGACGGGGTTTCACCATGTTGGCCAGGCTGGTCTCGAACTCCTGACCTTGTGATTCGCCTGCCCTGGCCTCTCAAAGTGCTGGGATTACAGGCATGAACCACTGTACCCAGCTGAGATTAAGTCTTAAAGCTGGAGAACAGTATCCTTTGACTCCACGTCCTGTAACCTGGGCACCCTGGGCAGCCCTGCCTCTATGGCTTTGCTAGGCTCAGTCCATGCAATTTTCACGGGTTGGAATCTCATGCCTGCAGCTTTCCCAGGCCGCCATCACACACTGGCAGCTCAACAGTTCTGTGGTCTTGGGAGTGGCCCCACTTCCAGGGCTGGTAGGCATTGCCCTAGTGAGGACTCTGTGCAGTGCCTCTGATAGCACATCTCCACCCGGCACTTACCTAGTAGGGCTTTCTGTAGGGGCTCTGCCCCTGTGGCAGGTTTCTTCCTGGGCCCCCTTTGAAATTTAGGGGAAGATAGCTGTGCCCCCACAGCTCTTGCATTCTGTGAGCTTAACAGAATGAGCTTAACACCACGTGGATGCTGCTAAGGTTTAAAGCTTGTACCTCCTGGAGCAGCAGGTTGAACTGCACCTGAAATCACTTGAGCCACAGCCAGGGAAGTCAAGAAGTGCTGCACTGGAACGAGGGGAGCAGAGTCCTGAGATGGCTCTGGGCAGTGAGCCTGTGGAGGATGTCCCAGGCATGGCCCCTGAAACCACTCTGCCCTCCTAGAGCTCTGGGCCTGTGATAGGAGGAACAGCCTGGATGATCTCTGAAAGGTCTTTGGAGACTTTCCACCATTGTCCTGATGAATAATGCCTGGCTTTCTTCTGTCTATACTGAACTTTCAAGCAAATGGTTGCTTGGCCACACAAATGTGCTTGCTTTTCACTCTTCAGGTGGCCAGGCTGTGAGTTTTCCTTTGCTTCTATTTTAATTATAAATGTTGTCTTGAAGTCATTTCTTTCCTTTTGCATCTCACTGTATATGATTGAAGGTAGCCATGCAGTAACCTGAATGCTTTGCTGCTGAGATCTTTCTTCCATCCTAGATATTCCCGCTCATTGCTCTTGAGTCCTCTACTCTACAAAGCCCTTGGACATAAACACAGTTCAACCAAGATCTTTGCTACTTTATAACCAAGATGGCCTTTTCTCTTAGTTTACAGTGCCTTGTTTCTGATTTCTATCTGAGACCTCAGGATGGCCTTTACTGTTCATATTTCTACCAACATTCTGGTCATGACCACTTAAAGAATTTCTAAGAAGATTTAAGCTGTCCTTATTCTGGGGTCTTCTTTTGAGCCCTCAGCAAAATTGCCCTTAATGCTTCATTCACAGACATCTAGCTTTTTCTAGCCTGCTCCTCCAAACTCTTCCAGCTTCCATCCATTATCCAGTTCCAAAGCAGCCTCCACATGTTCAGGTATTTGTCATGGCAATAGCCTCTCTTCTCTGCACCAGTTTTCTGTTTTAGTCCATTTTCTGTTGCTATAACAGAATATCACAGGCTGGGTAATTTCACATATATATATAGAACATATTATACATAATAATACATGAGTGTTGACTCATGGTTCTACAGGCTGGGAAGTCCAAGGTTGAGGAACCGCATCTGGTGAGGGCCTTCTTGCTCTGTCATAACATGGCAGAAGGGCCAAGAGAATAGAAGTCAGGTTGAACTCATTCTTTTTATCAGGAGCCTGCTTCCTAGATAACTAACTCACTCTCACGATAACAAACAGCATCAATCCCTTCATGAGGACAGAGCTCTCAGAACCTAATCACCTCTTACAGGTCTCGCCTCAACAGTTACTATGGCAACTAAACTTCAACATGAGTTTTGGAGGGGACTTTAAACAATAGCTGTCATATAGTTGGAATCATACAGCATGCAGCCTTTTCAAATTGGCTTCTTTCACTTAGTAACATGGATTTAAGTTTTTTCCTCCATTCTTTCCATGGCTTGATGGCTCATTTTTTTTTAGTGCTGAGTAGCAGTCCATTGTCTGGATGTACCACAGTTAATCCATTCACCTGCTAAAGGACATCTTGATTTCTTCTTTTGGCAACATGAATCAAGCTGCTAGAAACGTCTGTGTGCAGATTTTTGTGTGAACATAAGTTTTCAACTCTTTTGTGTAAATACCAAGGAGTGTGATTGCTCTGTCATACGGTAAAAGTATGTTTAGCTTTGTAGAAACTGACAATTCATCTTTCCAAGTGGCTGTACCATTTTACACTTCCGCCAGCAATAAAGGAGAGTTCCTGTTACTCCATATCCACCCCAGTGTTTGGTGCTGTTTGTATTCCGGATTTTGGCCATTCTAATAGCCGTGTAGTATCTCATAGTTGTTTTAGTTTACATTGCCCTGATGACGTGTGATGTAGAGTATCTCTTCTCATGCTTATTTGACACCTGTATATCTTTGTTGGTGAGATGTCTCTTAAGGTACTTGGCCCATTTTTTAATTGGGTTGTCTGTTTTCTTATTGAGAACTTTGAGAGTTCTTCACATATTTTGGACAACTGTCTCTTATCAGATGTGTGTTTTACAAATCTTTTCTCCCAGTTTGTGGTGTGTCTTCTCATTCTTTTGACATTGTCTTTCACAAAACAGAAGTTTTAACAAAATTTGAATGAATTCCAGCTCGTCTGTTATTTATTTCAGTAATCGTGCTTTCGGTGTTATACTTGACAAGTCATCGCCATACCCAAGGTCATCTAGATTTTTTCCTATGTTGTCTTCTCAGAGTTTTACAGTTTTGCATTTTTAATTTAGATTTACGAGGTATTTTGAGTTAATTTTTGTGGAATGTATAATGTCTGTGTCTAAATTCATTTTTTGTTTTTGCATTTGGATTCTAGTTATTCCTGCATGATTTTTTGAAAAGACTGTCTTTGCCCTATTGTATTGTCTTTGCTCCTTTTGTCAAAGATCAGTTGACTATATTTTTGTGGGACTATTCTGGGCTCTCTATTCTGTTTATTAATCTGCTTGTTTATTCTTTTGCCAATACCACACTGTCTTGATTAGTGGAGCTTTAAGTCTTGAAGATTACTACAGCGAATAAGCCTTGAAGTCAGGTAGTGTCTGTCCTCCAAGTTTATTCTTCTTCAGTATTGTTCTTCTTCAGTACTGTGTTGGCTAGTTTGATCTTTCCCTTTCCATATCAACTTTAGAATAATTTTTCAATATTCACAAAATAAAACTCTGGGATTTTGATTGGGATTGCAGTGGATCTACAGATCAGGTTGGGAAAAACTTATATCATGACAATATTGAGTCTTCCTATCCATGAATATGGAATATCTATTTATTTAGTTTTTCTTTGATTTTGTTCATCAGAGTTTTGTAGCTTTCCTCATATAAATCTTATATATATTTACTTAGATTTATACCCAAGTACTTCCTTTTATTGGGTACTAATGTAAATGATATTGTGTTTTAAATTTCAAATTTCACTTGCCCATTGCTAGTATATAGGAAAGTGACAGACTTGTACAACAATCTTATATCCTACAACCTTACCATAATCACCTATTAGTTCCAGAAACTTTTGTGTTGATTTATTTTGATTTTTCTACATAGATAATCATGTCATCTACAAAGGCAGTTCTATTTCTTCCTTCCCAATCAGTCTATTTCCTTTTCTTGCCTTGTTGAATTAGCTTGGACTTCCAGCGTGATATTGAAAAGTAGTGGTGAGCTGAAACATCCTTGCCTAGTTCCTAACTTTAGTGGGAAAGCTTCTAGTTTCTCATCATTAAGTAGGATGTTTGCTGTAATTTTTTTGGTAGATATTTTTCATGAAACAGAGAAAGTTCTCCTCAATTCCTAGTTTACTGAGAGTTTTTATATGAATGAGTGTTGAGTTTTGTGAAATTATTCTTCTGCATCTATTGATATAATCATGGAGTTTTTCTTTTTTAGCTTGTTCATATGATGGTTATATTAATTTATTTTCAAACTTTGAACCAGCCTTGTATACCTAGGATAAATCTCACTTGGTATTGATGTATAATTCTTTTCATACATGGTTGGATTTGATTTGCTAGTACTTTGTTGAATATTTTCGCATCCGTGTTTATGAGATATATTGGTCTGTAGTTTTCTTTTTTGGTAATGTTTTTGTCTGGTTTTGGTAGTGCTGGACTCATAGGCTGAGTTAGAAAGTATTTTTTTTCTGCTTCTATATTCTGAAAGTGATTGTAGAGAACTGGTATAATTCATTCTTTAAATGTGTGGTTGAACTCACCAGTGAACTCTTTTGTGCCTGGAAGGTAATTAACCTTCTTCTGTTTTGGAAGGTTATTAACTATTGATTCAATTCTTTAATAGATGTAGGCCTATTCAGAGTGTCTATTTCTTATTTTATGAGTTTTGGCAAATTGCGTCTTTCACAGAATTGGTTCATTTCACCTAGGTTACCAAATTTCTGGGTGAATAATAGAGTTCATAGTTTCCTTTCTTATCCTTTCAATGTCCATAGGATCTGTAGTGATTGTTCTGTCTTTAATTTCTGATAGTAGTAATTTGTGCTGTCTCCCTTTTTTCTTAGTCTGGCTAGAGACTTATTGATTTAATTGATCTTTTCAAAGAATCAGCTTTTGATTTCATTATTTGTTAACTTTCTGTTTTTAATTTCATTGATTTCTGCTCCAATTCTTACTATTCTTTTTTTCTTCTACTTACTTTGGTCTTCTTTTCCTGTCTGTTAAGGTGGAAACTTACATTATTGATTTTACATTTTTCCTGTTTCCTAGAATATGCACTTGATGCCAAGTTTCCCTCTAACCACTGCTTTGGCTGTATCTTACAGATTTTAATAAGTTATGTTTTAATTTTCATTAGGTAAAAATATTAAAATTTTTTTTGAGATTTCTTCTTTGACCCCTGTATTGTTTAGAAGTGTGTTGTTTAATCTCCATGTCTTGGAATTTTCTAGTTATCTTTCTGCTATTGATTTCTAGTTTAATTCCATTGTGATCTGAGAGCAGATGTTGTAGGATTTCTACTCCTTAATTTGTTAAGGTGGGTTTTATAGCCCAGAATAAGGTCAAATTCATTCTGTTTTATGGCCCAATAATATTCCATTGTGTGTGTGTGCATACGTATGTGTATATATATATATTATATATATATATATATATATATATATATACCACTTTTTGTTTATCTGCTCATGAGTTGGTGGATATTTGGATAGTTTTCATTTTTTTGCTAATTCCATTGTACACTCAATATGTAATTCGGTGGTATTTTGTATGATCACAATATTGTGCAGCCATCACCTCTATCTAACTCCAAAACATTCTCACCAACTCAAAGGCGATCTTGAATCCATTAAGCAGCCAGTCCTCATCTCCCCTCTCTCAACACCTGGCAACCACTAATCTGCTTTCTATCTCCATGAATTTAGCTATTTTGGATATTTCATTTAAATTTAATCATGCAATATGTGATCTTTTGTATCTGGCTTCTTTTACTTTTCATAATGTTTTTGATGTTCATCCATGGTGATAGTATTCCTTTGTACTCACTGTACACATTGTGTACAAACATTTGTATCATTTTGAGGAACTGCCAAGCTGTTTCCCAAAGTGGCTGAACCATTTTACATCCCCACCAGCAACCTATGAGAGTTCCAATTTCTGCACACGTTCTCACCAGTGCTTGTGACCCTACCTTTCCTTTCCTCCCCTTTCCCTTTTCCTTTCCTTTCCTTCTCTTTCTTTCTTTCTTTCTTTCTTTTCTTTCTTTCTTTCTTTCTCTCTTTCTTTCTTCCCTTCTTTCTTTCTTCCTTTCTTTCTTTCTTTCTTTCTTTTCTTTCTTTCTTTCCTCTCTTTCCTTCCTTCCTTCCTTCCTCCTTCTTTCTTTTCTTTCTTTCTTTCTTTCTTTCTTTCTTTCTTTCTTTCTTTCTCTCTCTTTCTCTCTCTTTCTTTCTTTTAAATTGTAGCCATTCTAGTGGATATGAAAGAGTATCTCATTGTGGTTTTGATTTGGATTTTTCAAATGACTAATGATATCGAGCATCTTTTCATGTGCTTATTGGCCATTTGTATATCTGTTTTGGAAAAATGTCTGTTCAAGCATTTTGACCATTTTTAAATTGGGTTATTTTAACTTCCTGTTGCTGAATTGCAAGAGTTCTTTATATATCCTGGATTCTAGACTTTTATCAGATACATGATTTACAAACATTTTTTTCCATTGTTCGTTGTCATTTCATTTTCCTTCTTCCTTTTCTTTTCTTTCTTTCTTTCTTTTTTTTTTTTTTTTTTTTGACAGGGTCTCACTCTGTCACCCAGGCTGGAATACAGTGGTGCAATCTTGGCTCACTGCTACCTCCACCTCCCAGGCTCAAGCAATCCTCTCAGCTCAGCCTTCCCAGTAGCTGGGACTACAGGTACATACCACCATGCCCTGCTAATGTTTGTATTTCTTGTAGAGATGAAGCCTCACTGTGTTGCCCAGTCTGGTCTCGAGCTTCTGAGCTCAAGTGATCCTCCTGCCTCAGCCTCTGAAAGTGCTGGGATTACAGGCATGAGCTACTGTGTCCAGCCTCATTTCACTTTCTTGATTGAGGCTTTTTTTGAGACAGGGTCTCACTCGGTCACCCAGGCTGTAGTACAGTGGCATGATCATAGCTCACTGTAACCTTGAACTCTTGGGCTCAGGCAATCCTCCTGACTCAGCCTCTCTGGCAACTAGTACAACAGGTGTGTGCCACCATGTCTGGCTAATTTTTAAACTTTTTTAAAGAGGTGGGGTCTTGTTGTGTTGCCCAGGCTGGATCTTGAGAGTGTTTTTGATGAGCCATCTACTTTTATTTTGATGAAATCCAAGTTACCCATCGATGTATATACTGAGCTGATCCTGAGACGTGGCAAAATGTGTGAAGATGGTGCTTGAGTGAGTGAAATTTGGGCAATGTTGTTTCCAGTGAATTCTTTCTCCTTGGTGGTTTCCTCTGGCCTGGGGATGTACTTCATCCAGCAAAAAATGTCAGGGCTGAAGAGATATGGCCTCTGGTCTCCCACTCAGAGGGTAAACTTGGCAAGACCCCAGCCAGGCTCTGCCTCCTCTGCTGTTCCTAAGCATGTATTCAAGGCATCTCTGGAGCAAAGGAGAGTGACTCCCTCCTTCTCCCCCAACCCTACCACCACTTACCTGGTAGCCAGCCACTCCCTCCTCTTTCTGTAACTGGGCATTGGTCCAGCTGCCAGGCCCAGCCTCTCTCCCATTTAGCCAGATGTAGTTCCAAAAACAACTGCAGGAGTATTCGGATACATTTTCCAGCCTGGACTAGTGCTGTTCCTGTCCATAGCCGAGACCCAGGTCTGTTTCTTCTGGGTGGGGATACAGCTCCTTACCTCCTAGAAGGCTATGGAAGCGTGTGTGTGTGTGTGTGTTTTTTTTTTTTCTTCCTTTCTCTTTTGAAACATAAGCATCTTTCCAGGTCCTTCTGGCCAGATGATGATGGTATGAGCCTGTGGTCTCCCGTCAGTGCCCAGTGGCCTCAGGTGCTGCCTCTTACTCGTAACCTAGATGCTCCCACGTGTGTTTATTTCCTAGAGCTGCTGTGACACAGCCACAAATTGGGAGGCTCAGAACAACAGACATTGCTGCTTTCACAGTTCTGGAGGCTGGAAGTCCAAAATCAAGGTGTTGGCAGGGCTGGTTTTTATGGGAGGATCTGAGGAGGATCTGTTCCAGGCTCTCTCCTGGCTCCTGGTGGCTGCTGGCAATCCTTGGATCCCCTCAACTTGTAGATGCATCCCCCCAGTCTCTGTCTTCATCTTCACATGGCATTCTCCCTGTCTCTGTCTCTGTGTCTCTTCTCCTCATCTTATTACCATATTGGATTAAGAGCCTACCCTGCATCAGTATAGCCTCGTCTTCGCTAATTTCATCCGCAGTGACCCTAGTTCTAAATAAGCTCACATTCTCAGGTTCCAAGAAGGATATGAATTTTGAGTGGGACAGTGCCCAGCCCAGTGCACCAGGTAATGCCAAGGGCATCACTAGGTAGGAGGCTGGAGAGGACTCCATTTCTGTGACTTCCTCCTTGGCTCCTCTGTGTCTTTGCTTCTAACAGCCTGTACCTGCCTCTGTGCCACCATCTCTTGAGGCCTCCCCTTGAGCTATTAGAGGGGCTTTGTGTGCACAAAATTCAGACACACACACACACACACACACACACACACACACACACACACAGCTGGGCATTAGTGTCCCCTGGAGCTATCTTACCATGATGATGACTGACAGTGGACTGGGTGCAGTGGCTCACACCTGTAATCCCAGCACTTTGGGAGGTCGAGGTGGGTGGCTCACCTCAGGTCAGGAGTTCGAGTCCAACCAGCCTGACCAACATGGTGGAATCCCCATCTCTACTAAAAATAGAAAAAAATGAGCAGGGCATGGTGGCGCATATCTGTAACCCCAGCTACCTGGGAAGCAGAGGCAAGAGAATCACTTCAACCCAGGAGGCAGAGGTTGCAATAAGCTGAGATCGTGCCATTGCCCTCCAGCCTGGGCAACAAGAGTGAAACTCTGTCTCAAAAAAAAAAAAAAGGAATGCCTGACAGGTGCACACACAGTAGTATGGAAACCCAGGTCCCTGGCCTGGAGTTGGACACAAACTCTGAGGTGGAACTTACACTCCAGAGCCCACCCAGGTCAGTTTCAACTGACTTCACCCTCCATGTCCATCTCCCCCTACTCTGACACTGGCTTGTCCTGGGAGCACTTTCTTAAGAAATCACTTTCATGTGAATTCTCTTCTCAAAGTCTGCTTCTGGGCAGCCCAAGTTGAAACAGGTCCCCAGCCCTGAAGCCTGCTGCAGCCAGGACTGCTACGCAGGAATCCAGCCCAGGGAGCCACAAAGGGATCCACCTACCCGGATCCGGGGTTCTATGATTCATGGGTGATGGTGCTCTGTAAATAGGAAGTCCCTCTGTGAACACTGGGATGTTTGCCATGCATTCTGCTCAATTGTTCCCTCTATGGGCAGGCCTTCCTCGACGACACTGTCCAAGATCTAATCTTGCCCTTCCAGGCTGCTGATCGGCTAGCTCAGGAGTCAGCGAGGACATGTCGTACTTCTTCCTCCATGCGATGGAGATGACCAACTCTGCCATTCATAGTCCGCTGTGCCAACCTAGGAACCAGACCTGGGTCCCTTACCCCTCTGACAGCTGGCTGCAGGAAATCGCCATGAGGACACAGGTGTGTGTGGAGGACGGGTGGAGGCAAAACAGAAGTGGGTGGCGTGGGGTCTGGCACACTCTTTGTTTAACCCACTTGTACCTGCTGGACCTGCCAGCCCACATCCCAAATATCACTGTAGCATTTCCTTTTTTTATATTTTATACAAACATTTATTTTTTAAAAATTTTTATTTTAAGTTCTGGGGTACATGTGCAGGACGTGCAGGTTTGTTACATAGGTAAATGTGTGCCATGATGGTTTGCTGCACAGATCAACTCATCATCTAAGTATTAAGCTCAGCATGCATTAGTTATTTATCCTGATGCTCTCCCTCCCTCCTGTTCCTCCTGAAAGGCCCCAGTGTGTGTTGTTCCCCTCCCTGTGTCCACGTGTTCTTATTGTTCAGTTCCCACTTATGAATGAGAGCATGCGGTATTTGGTTTTCTGTTCCTGTGTTAGTTTGCTGAGGATAATGGCTCCCAGTTCCATCCGTGTCCCTGCAAAGGACATGATCTCATTCCTTTTTATGGCTGCATAGTACTCCATGGTATAGATATACCACATTTTCTTTATTCAGTCTATCATTGATGGGCATTTGGGTTGATTTCATGTCTTTGCTACTGCAAATAGTGCATTGCAGCATTTCCGTTGTTCACTGTGTTGCTGCTGTGCCTGCCTCATATCAGGATTTGGTGGATCTGGTCATAGCCAGTTCACAGAGGGAAACTCAGGCAGCATAGTTGCTTCATGTCTCATGGTCAGGCTCTGAGTCTCTGTAGGTTGCAGTAGCACGCCAGAAATTGTTTTTCAAAAGGAGAGTAGTTCTCTGCCACAGAAAATTTTAGAGGTCTGCACTGGGACTCTTCTGCTGGGGTTTGTTAAAGCTCCACCCAAGTTCTTTATTTAGCACCATGAATCTTCGCAGTCTTGTGGCTAGCAGAGCAGCTCACGTTGCAGGACCTGCGCAGAGTTCCCTTTTGCTTTGTCTCAGAACTGACGGCTTTCTGAATCACCCAATAAATAGATCAGAGTAGCATTCCTAAGTGTGGTATATGCTGTTTCAATATTCAAAGAGGACAAAGAAGGTGGGCATAAAACAACAGAAAGACAGTTTCTCACAGGTGGGGAGGTCAGAAGTCTGAAATCAAGATGTCAGCAGGGCTGTGCCCCCTCCCGAGGCCCACGTACCGCCTCTTTCTGCCTCTGTTGGCTCCAGACATTCCTTGGCTTGTTTTGCATCGCTCCAATCTGCATCTGTGGTCACATGGACTCCTCCTCTTCCCTACGTGCCTCTCTCTGTATGTCTCTTATAAGGACATTTGCCATTACATCTAGGACCTGCCTGCATCATCCAAGATTACCTCCTCCTCTTGAGATCCTTAACTGAATTACATCTGCAAAGATCCATTTTCCAAATAAGGTAATATCCATACGTTCTGGAAATTAGAACATGGACATATCTTTGGTGGGGGGGGGGCCTTTTCATCCTACTGTATGGTAGAGGTGCAAAATGCAGCAACTTGTCCTTTTTCTGAGTTGTACCTTGGCCCCTTTTAGACATGGCTAGAGCAGCTAGGACGAAGGGCACCAAGTCCCCAGGCTGCACACAGCAGGGGGGCTCTGGGCCCCAGCCCATGAAACCATTTTGTCCTCCTAGGCCTCTGGGCCTGTGATGGGAGGGGCTGCCACAAAGGTAACTGACATGCCCTGGAGACATTTTCTCCATCATCTTGGCAATTAACATTTGGCTCCTCATTACTTAATTTATGCAGCAGGCTTGAATTTCTCCTCAGAAAATGGGTTTTTCTTTTCTATTGCACCATCAAGCTGCAAATTTTCTAAACTTTTATGCTTGCTTCCTCTTTAAACATAAGTCCCAATTCCAAACCATATCTTCGTGAATGAATAAAACTAAATGTTTTTAACAGTATACAAGTCACCTCTTGAACACTTTGCTGCTTAGAAATTTCTTTTGCTAGATGCCCTAAATCATCTCTCTCAAGTTCAAAGTTCCACAGATTTCTAGGGCAGGGGCAAAATGCCTCCAGTCTCTTTGCTAAAACATAGCAAGAGTCACCTTCACTCTTCCTTTGTTTTCTGCTGTGACTGTGAGGCCTCCCCAGCCACGTGGAACAGTGAGTCAATTAAATGATACTATGATGGAGAATGGAGTGAGGGAGTCCTGAGGCTGGACTGTGAAGGCATTCTGCTGTCCCTGCCATGTAAACTGCTCTAGTGCCTCTCTGCTGTTGGATTATCAGGAAGAAAGGATTTGGTAAATTGGTGGCTACACACCAAATTCCAGAGACAGTGTTGATCTGCTGTAGTCAAGATGCCACATCTGGCACAGTGGGTGAAACTGGGCTGTGCTTGGCTATGTATATGGTAGTCTGCAGTAAGCTCCTCTGAGAGGCATTTCCTGACCACCTTATCTAACGATGCTTTCCAACTCCCGGTCTTCCTCCAACCCATCATCCTGTTTTATTTTTTTATGTCACTGATTACTGTCTGCAGTCATGTGACCTATTTATTCATTTATGGCCTTTCTCCCCAACTGGGATATAGGCTCCAGGGGAATAAGGACATTGTGTGACTTGTCTGCAGCTGCATCCCAAGCACCCACCACTATAGTGGGTGCCTAACCAATGTGTGTCGAATGAACAAAAGAGCAAACCAGTGTTCTTTCACTTGAAGTACATGAGGGGAAGAAATAGGGTTTTCTGTGGAGATTCTAAGGTGGAGGCCATTTCTGGGGGTTGCTGGGTGGGAGGAGGCAGGTCAAGGTAGGCTGTCTTCCAGGTGGTGCAAACCCCTGGCCTCTGCCAGCCTCTCGCTGGCTGGTCTGCTTGTTGGGTCTGGCACAGGCCTCAAGGAAACATAACATTTTAAATAAAACCTCAGAGTCAATAAAGGCGAATGGTCTCGGGTGCCTCTCCTGCCAGCCCCAGCTGTTGACTTTAGAAGTCAAGAGGTTGGGGTGTTGCCCAGTTCTCGTGGAGTACAGGGAGATAGAAGCTGGAAGGGCCTGGCCCATTTTATACGAAAACAAAACAAAAGAAAACTCACCAGGCCCTGGAAAGATTCCACCACCAGCCAGAATCAAAGGTCCATTCAGAACTCCTCACATTTGCTGTTAATGAAAACCAAATTTCTCATCCCTCTGAGCACTTCCAGGGGCTCCAACTGGAAGGGCTGCAGAGTCTTTGGCCACCCCTCCGCCACCGAAGGGGCCCCACTGTGTTAAAATAGTTTTATGATAATATGGCCTCATCTTTTTCTAATTTCAGGCATCAGTGATTTAGGACGGAGTTGTTTTCACGGAGAAAAGAATAGAACCTGTTTGTGGCAGGGCACGAGTGCCGCCAGGCAGATATTCCCACCATGTGCGTATCCGGTTAGAGGGGTGAGCCTGCCATGAAGAAGCTTGGACCCAGCTCTGGGAAGCCTGGTTTGTGAAGCACCCCGCTCGGGTGGGGAAGGGTGGGTTGGTGGTTTCCGGACAGATTCAGACACAGTGACAGTGACTTCTGTGTTTTGATTTCATGCTTCGTGAAATCTTAGAATCACAACTCAGAAAGGTAGAGGCATCCCTCTCAGATGCAGAGAAAGGGCCTCTGTTTTTTAAAAAAGACATTTTCCCATTTCTATTTTGTTTTTTCCCCCCTTTGATCAATCTTTATAAGCAAGTACGTGTAGAAATGTCACTTTTTTCCCCTTAAAGTCAACTTGATCATTACTTTAAGCCTTCGGTACATTTAGTTGGTGGGAAACTTAAACTCAACCTTTTCAGTGACTGCTCTGCCTTCATCAGGACTGGGGTGGAATTCTGTCCTTGTTTCTCAGGGTTTGTTTTTTTTTTATTTTGTTCGTTTTCAGATGGAATCTCACTCTGTTGCCCAGGCTGGAGTGCTGTGGCATGATCTCAGCTCACTGCAAACTCTGTCTCCTGGATTCAAGTGATTCTCCTGCCTCAGCCTCTGGAGTAGCTGGGATTACAGGCATGAGCCGCCATGCCGGCTAGTTTTTGCATTTTTAGTAGATATGAGGTTTCACTATGTTGGCCAGGCTGGTCTCAGACTCCTGACCTCAGGTGATCCTCCTGCCTCAGCCTCTCATAAAGTGTTGGGATTCCAGGCATGAGCTACCACACCAACCTCAGTTTTTTCATCTGTAAGATGGGGATAATGATAATGAATACTTTAATGAGCTGGGTTAAAAAATGGCAAAACATTTAGAATAGTGCCTGGCATAGAGTAAGTATTAACTATTATTATTATTCCAGAGATAAAGAGAAGGCATCAAACCCAATGTGAGGATATCAAAGAAGACTGTCTGGAAGAGGTGCTGTTTCAGCTAATGACAGATGAAGTAGTTCTTGCATGATCTTGAACTCCTCTGCTTGGATATTTATCAGTCTAGAAGGTTAATAAGCTATACCCTGACCAAGTGTGCTCATTTTAGAAAACTATAAAGAAGAAAACAGAAAACAGCCATAATCCCATCTTTCCATTGATTTCATTCTAGATTACTTTTATCTCTATTTTTAACTACATTAATTGATAACCTGTATATACAGTGTGAATCTGGCTAGAAAAATATTTATTTCTGGCCAGGCACGGTGGCTCACGCCTGTAATCCCAGCACTTTGGGAGGCTGAGGCAGGCAGATCATGAGATCAGGAGATCGAGACCATCCTGGCTAACACAGTGAAACCCAGTCTCTACTAAAAATACAAAAAAAGAGCCGGGCGTGGTGGCGTGCACCTGTAGTCCCAGCTACTCGGGAGGCTGAGGCAGGAGAATCGCTTGAACGCAGGAAGCAGAGGTTGCAGGGAGCCAATATCACACCACTGCACTCATTTCACCCTGGGTGACAGAGCGAGACTCCATCTCAAAAAAAAAAAAAAAAAAAAAAAAGAAAGAAAAAGAAAAAAAAAATGTTTATTTCTAAAATGTATTTATATATTTATGGAAAATAAAGATCTGAATGGAGAGAAAAGCCTAAAAAAATATTAACAGTGGTTATCTTTGTAGGCAGGGGATTATGGGCTATTTTTCTTGTGTGCTTTTTGGTAACTGTCTATTTTCCCTCTCATGATTATGTATTAGTTTGTGTCACTTTAAAATGTCATTTAGTCTGGGCGCCGTGGCTCATCCCTGTAATCCCAACACTTTGGGAGGCCAAGGTGGAAGGCTTGCTTGAGACCAGGAGTTCCAGACCAGCCTGGGCAACATGATGAGGCCCTGCCTCTAAAAAAGAAAATCAGCCAGTTGTGGTGGTGCACACCTGTAGTTCTAGCTCCTTGAGAGGCCGAGGCAGGAGCATCACTTGAGCCCAGGAGCTGGAGGCTACACTGCACTCCAGTCTGGGTGACAGTGAGACCCTGTTTAAAAATAAAAACTAGAAATATTATTTAAAATGTAGTACATAGAACTCAGGAGCCACGGATGCGGAGTCTCATAAGCTTTATATTTTTAGACCATGAAGGAGAGTGGGGTAGCTCAGCCGGACTCCGAGAGCCCCAGACCCACAAGTCTGAGAGGCTGCATGTGACCTCCGGTGCAGTCAAACGGTCCTTTAAGGAAACGGAGGCAGGATGTGAAGTGGTCAGGAGGGACAGGGCAAACTGGGTGATAAGAAAGACTATTGTTAAGACCGTGTCCCCAGTGGCATACTAAATGCCACTAACCCTGAGGGACGGAGAGACATTTATAAGTGGGGTTTGGGGCATGGCGGCCTTCCTGTGACTTTGGCGCCAGTGTTGTCTAAGATGCCTCTTAGCTCCTCCTTCTGTCATTCTGCTCGGGCTTCACCCTCCTTTGCCCGGACTCTTTTAGTCGCCTGTGAGCAGGTCTCTGTACCCTCATCCCCAGTCTGCACCATCATGGTGCTCCCCTCCAACACACACGTGTCTGCTTGGCTCCTCCGTGCCACCGACCCCTGGCACGGCTCCTCCCCCACCACTGCTCCGCTTTCCCCACCATCCTCCCAGCTCACAGTCCACCTGGACTTTACACGTGGGATTCCCTCCTGACACTTCTCTGCTGGGTCCATTCCTACTCCTCTTTCCATCTGCTCTCGGGAGAGGGACGCCTTCTCCGGGGAGCCTTCCTTGTTTGCCCTGATCCACACTGGGTTGGCACAATCTGTTTTCCTGTCTGTCTGCCCTGTGAGATCCCCGAGGGCATGGTGTGACTTGTTCACCTTGTTCTTGGTGTCTGGCTCCTGAGGGTGGGGTGGGGCTTTGTGTTTGGTGAATGAGTGAATGAATTCTAGCCAAGGCCTCCAAGACACCCAGCCCTAAGAGCTGAGTGGGATGGTGAGGCCCAAATGGCGTTCTTGGACACCAGAGAGCCCACACTGCTTCCATCTGTCAGGGTGGGCACAAAGGAGAGTGGTCCAGGCCGGCTCCAGGGCTGCTGCACCCCCCTTCCTATGATAGGTCCTCCAGGCCAGGGCAGGCCCTTTCTGTGGGTGAATATAAATGTATAAAACAAACAGCACGTTCTTAGCTGGAAAACTAAAACTAGGAAGCGTGGGATCCGGCTCCCCAGGCTCCCCCAGCTGCTGGACCACACAGGTATGGCTGCGGATGTCGGGGCGATGTGGCCCCTCGCCCCTCCCAGCTCCAGAGCCCTCATGGGGAGGAATGAGGGGCATTCTGGATTTCCGCCAGAAACAGTTCATTCTCCACTCTGGCCTCCCTCCTGCCCCTGTCCCATTTGACAGCTCATTTCATTTACGACCCCAAAATGAATTGACCCACTGAGGTGTATTCTCTACTCACGTGGCCAAGCTGGGGTGTTCGGTGTGGCTGAGAGCTGCCCGCTGGGCCACGCTGGGTGGGGGGCAGGTTTATGGGGGTACCATCTAGGAGGAATTGGGGCTGAAGAGGGAGGCAGGGCTGGGTCTCCATCCAGCCCTGCCCTCCCAGTCACATGGTGCTGGCTCCACCCCCCACCATCTCCTCCAGCCCTCACCACTCCACCACATGGGTATGCACCATCTCCAGCCAGCGGCCCCTGCCAGGACACCTCTTTCACAGCATGAAAGCCAAAGCCATCCCCATGGCCATGGCCCAGCAGTGGCCTGCTCCCAGGAGCCAGCAAGATGGGTCTGTCTGGGGCCACTTCACCCCTCAGGAGGCCATGTCTGGGAGCCCCCAGGTTGCATCCAGCTCTTTGGGTTCATCACTGGGCCAGCCTCAAGCTGAGGGGGCTGGAGAAACTGGAGGGACTCAAAGTCCAGCCTACATCGACGGGACCCCTAGAGCCTCCAACGTGAAATTCCGGAGTCCAGGGGCTCTCACACTGTGGAAACAATGGCTTTCTCAGCCTGGACTGGCTGCTGCATGTCCTAAGCTCCTGCTGGTGGCTCAGGGGACAAGGGTGAGGCTGGGCCCAGGGTCCAGGAGGACAGGGTTGCAGGACTATGAAAGTCAACCCTTCCTTCAGGCCAGGTACACCCCTGTCCCAAAGCAGAGGATCATGGGACGTGGCATCCTACTCCACACCCAGCACACAGCCGGTGCTCATTTAGCGCACGACCTAAAAGAGAGGCTCAGAGAGGGAGAGGGACCCCTCACTGCCACACAGCTCTGGAAGGAAAAACCTTCCCCCATCAAGACCTTTCCCAGACCTTTTTGGGAATGAATCACCTCAGGTTGGGAAATTCTTCTTAGTACCTAACCTGAATTCTTGCTGTAACTGAGGCAGCCTGTCCTCACCCTTGTCCGAAGGGGGTGATGTCCACTCTCTCCATCTGCTGCCCAGCAATGCTCAGCCCTGCCGCCACCTGCAGGCCACTGTGGCTACTGCAGCGCTTCCTCCCACAGCCCTGAGACCTCAGGCAGGCTGGAGATTGCTCTGGACCTTGAGTTTCTGGTTGGCAATTTAGGTGTGCTGATTCGTGTCTGCTGGGGTACAGGTGATAGAGATTTGAGTCAGGGACTCTGGAGGTCAGCTCCTCTGGAGATCAGCTCCTCTCCCATCTGCTGTGGCACCAAAGTATGTCCGGTGAGGAGGGGCTATCATTCCCTACAAAGTGACCCCCAAATAAACATAAATAGAAATAGCGGGAGGGGGGCTTTCAAGCCAGGTCCCCACATCATCACACCCATGCTACCAACATTGGAGTGTGGTCCCAGTTCAGCCACGGACAGCCCCAGGGAGACATGGACCCTGATGACACTCCCTCTTTGCACCTCAGTTGTCTCATCTGCAAAATGGGAGCACTGAAGTGGCTGCTCTCTCCCAATCCCCACTGTTGCTAGCTTGCCACAGATCCTGAAACATGAGGCTCAGAGGAGAGCTCTCACCCAGGCAGCTGGACTCTTCCTCTGCCTCTGCTTCCCCCCAGAAATCTGAGTCTGGGGAACAGGTAGGAATTCTTCCCAACATGGCTGGGAAGAATCACCGCCTGCTCAAGATTGGTGGAAGGTTTGGTAGCACTTTGAAGACCTATTTGATGCTCTCCTGGGGTTCTGCCCATACAGCAGGAGGCTTCACCGGTGGGCTATCCTGTGGCAAGGGTGGTCTCTGTGGCCATTCCTGAAGAAGCTGGAAGCAAGGAGATGAAGGCGCTGGGTGTCTCTGTTCCTGCCCCAGGTCCTGCCCAGTTCCTCCTGGGAACAGCAGGAGGTCTCCATCCTCTCCCATCCCCCGCCCCACCTCCATGCATAGCCCTAGAAGCCTGGCACTGGGCTCCTTCAACACATCTCAGACTTATATTATTGTAACAAATCAGTCCAAATTCCATTTTACAGTTAAATAGTACAGAAGACAGTTTACTGTACAAGCAAGTTGTGCATCAAAAACAAACACGAAGCAAATGATAGTGCAAAGCAGTTTCCACCCTGCTCCATCCTCTCGCCAGCTCTGGGATGGTTTTGCATCAGATATGAGTGCAGCAAGTGTCACACGTCAGCATGACAATATGTCATAAAAAGATTGGTACCCACTACTGACAGGCTCACAGTTATATTGTATCAAAACATCTTCCTTTCTTCCTGCTTCCTATATCAGTGTTTGCCTTTTACAACTTTAAAGCAGCCTTGTAAATAAGGACCTACTTTTACCAGCCCGGGCTGTCTGTACCCACTTTGGGCCTTACAAACAAAGTACGGCTGCCATCACTTTTTGTCAGGGGATGGGGGATGGGGTAGGAAGAGCAATTTATTTCCCATCCCTGCTTCTCCAAGGCTTGAGGATCAGGAAGGGGTAGTCATCTGGGATGAGACTACAAAGTGCTGGGCCCTGGGAACCAATGGTGCTTCCTACACTGACCCAGGACCAGCTACAACCAGAAATCAGGAAGGAAGAAAGTACAAGGATAATGGACTTGTAGCTGCTTCCTAAGTAAGGGTGGAGAGGCACCCTGGGTGCAGGGAGTCAGCAGTTGTTTTGAAGAGATGGAGACTGTTTTTCCAGTGGGGACAGGCCAAGAGAAACTGCAGTAGGAGGGACTGGAATAGGATCACCAGAAGGACTGCCTAGCCTGCCAGTGTGTCTCTGGTGTATGGTTCTAGCTGTTGTGACAGATTGGGTGGGGGCAGTGCTCTCACAGAGGCAACACTGAGGATCCTTTTGTAGGGCAGATTTCTGCATCCATAGAAAGTTACAAAAACCATGTGCTGCTAGCCTTTATGAGTTTCCTGTCCTTTAACACATTTTCTAAGCCTTTCTAGGGCCAGAGAACTCTGAGAATCCACGTGCCTGGCCCTAGGGCAAGGGCCCACATTTCCATTTTGCAAAACTCAGGGGCAGGACTTCACCTCAGAATGTAGTGGGGCTGAGATGCGGCTGGCATGCCCTTATAGTGCTTCTCTTCTGCCATGCAAAGCCAGTGCTCCCCACCTCCTGCATCCCACCCACCCCAACCAGAACACCCGCACAGCCTCCTGGACAGATGTCCCAGAGCCACAGGGGACAGCGAGCCCAGCATCTCACCAGCACTTCCCTTGTCCTCCCAGGGGCACCTGTGGTGCAGGCTGCTGGGATGCTGCCTGGTAGGGAATGTAGCCCCTTGAGGAAGTACTGAGACCCTAATGACCCCACACTCTCAGGAGGCAGCTGGGGGTTGGTGAGGGGGAGGAGCTAGGGATGCTGCTTATCATCCCGGAGCTACACTTGTTAAGAGACCTTGTGTTTGAAAATGTTAGATTAAGCTTCTTTTTCTAAAATCAGTTTTAAAAACTTTTTTTGTTGTTCAGGACTGCTCGCTTTCAGAGCACAAAATAGGCTAAAGACAGGCATGTGTCAGGATGCAAGATTTGGCCAGGTCCTCCAGGGAGGCTTGAAGGATGGGGCGCAGCTTGGCTGGACCTAGGTGGGACAGGAACGCTGATGTCTGACCCCAAATGATCCCTCACCTCAATGACTTCTGCTAGGACCTATCTGACCCCCCTATTCTCTCCACAAATGAAAATTATGAGACTGCTTAGGGGAAAGGGGATCCCCCACCCCCAACCAAGAGAACAGAGAGTGGATGCCTTGGGCTGGTAAAGTGCATGGAGGAGCCAGTCTGTAGGGGCCTTCCTGGGTTTAGGGAGCTGATGCCCTAGACTCATCTCTGGTGCCTGGGACCCATGCGTCTGGGGGAAAGCCAACTGTTAGGAACGGAGGGGAAGCTGGGCTGGGGGCACTGGCTTGGATGTGTTCTCATCCCATCTCTGCCAGCAACGTGCAGGGTCCTGCCCCATCTGTACAATGAGGGGAACCCCTCTCAAGGGTGGCAGGGGTGGGAAACACTTTCCAGTTCTGACTCCATTTGTGTAAATACAGAGGGCGCTGGACCCAGGGGGTGCAGGGGTGGGGATGTTTCCTGGGGCCTGAGGCATATCCTGTGGGCCAATGCTGCCTCTCTCTGGAAGAGAGATGGCCTCTGCCCCAGGAGACACGGGCCCCATGCAGTACTGGGCATAGTTGGAGACAGTGAGGTCCTTCTGGGGAGGTGGCAGGAGGCTGATGAGACAGCCGGGATCTGGGCTGGGGGCAGTGTCCCAGGTGGGGCTGTTCCCCACACCTCTGTACAAGGATGTGCTGGACAGGTGCAGTCAGACACACCCACCAGCTGGAACCACCCTGGGACCGAGACCACGCTAGAGTGCAAGTCCCATTCCTGCCCGGAGCCTCGGAGCTGGCCCGTCACTGGTCTCGAAGGTTGCTAGGGTCCCCACCTCCCTCGGGAGGAGTCCACTGGGGCGGTCAGTAGGGCCGCCACACGGCCTCATCCATGCGGCCCGGCGTGCTCAGGGCCGTGGGCGAGTTGCTGTGGCTGCCGTCGGCCTCCACGCTGTCACTCTGGCCGCCCAGGCTGGGGTTCATGAGGTTGCCGGTGGCGACAGAGGCAGCGCTGCTGGTGCAGGAGGCCAGCATGCGGGTGGGCGAGCGGTCGCCCCCGCTGCTGCTGCCGGCCACCATGGAGAACTGGTAGGAGCCGGAGGATGTGCCGTAGTACAGGTGGTAGGGGGACGGGTTGGCCTGGAAGGGCCCGCTCTGGTTTTGCGGGGCCCCCGGGTAGGGTGGCGGGAGGTAGGTGTGGTGGAAGCGGCTGGTGGCCGGCATGCCTGCCACGCTGAGGCTGCTGATGCTCGTGCCTGAGGGCGTGGCGCTGTAGGGAAAGGCAGCCGACATGGCCCCGGGGTAATGCATCCTGGGGTCCGGGAAGCGGCTCTCCGTGAGGGCTGGCAGTGTCGGGAAGGAGCGGTCAAACTGGCGGGGGTCGGAGAATGGGTTCAGTTCCGAGGTGCCTGGAGGACAGCAAGGAAGAGGTCAGTGGCAGCCCGAGACGCCCCCAGGAGGCCTTCCTGAAGAATGACCTTGGGCTCTGGCCAATCTAGGGGACTCAAGGCCCACCTAGGAGACTCCTGGTTCTAGACCTCACTCCTGCCCTAGGCTGCCCAGGGCCTCGCCTGCCAGAACTTGGAACACAGATCCGCTGGGGAGCAGGTGGGAGCTGCCCTGGGCCAAGAAGGGCCATGGGAGCCTCCCCGCCAGCAGCAGCAGAAGAGGGGGAGGACCTTTTCTTCTCTTTCAATCCTCCTTCCGGGGCTGGACGTGATAGCTCATGTTTGTAATCCCAGTGCTTTGAGAGGCCCAGGCAGGTGATCACGAAGTCGGGAGTTTGAGACCAGCCTGGCCAACGTGGTGAAACCCCATCTCTACTAAAAAGAAAAAAAATTAGCCAGGCATTGTGGTGGGCGCTGGTAATCCCAGCCTCTTGGGAGACTGAGGCAGGAGAATCACTTGAACCCGGGAGGCAGAGGTTGCAGTGAGCGCTGAGATTGCGCCACGGCACTCCAGCTGGGGCAACAAAGCAAGATTCCATCTCAAAACAAAACAAAAAAATCCTCCTTCCCAGCCTCGCAGAGGAGAGGCCTAGGATGTGGGGGTGGGGCGGCGCTGAGGGCGGGGTCAGCTCAGGTCTCCCAGCAGCCCCCCAGGCCCAGGTGGTGCCTCTTCCCACCCATCTGTGGTAACAGCTGACAAAGCCATGGATGTGAAAAGGGCTCTGAGGTGAGGCTGGGAGTTGGAATCCGCTTTCAAATAAAAGAAAATGGAGGCAGAGAGAGCAAGACTGAGTCTCTCTGTGGCAGAGAAAGGACTGCTACTCATCACACGGCCTCTCTGCTGGGGACACACGTGTGAGTGTGTGTGTCCACACACCTGCATAGAGAAAGGACTGCTACTCACCACACGGCTCTCTGCTGGGGACACACGTGTGTGTGAGTGTCAATGTGTGTGTATGTGTGTGAGTGCGTGAGTGTATGTGTGAGTGTGTGCGCATGAGTGCATGTGTGTGTGTGTGAGTGTGTGCATATGCACAATGCCACCTGCCTTGGCAGCAAAGTGACACAGCAGTCAAACTTGGGGACCGAGACCCTGGCCTGGTCACAGTGTCCAGCCCAGACCCTGCCCCTGCCCCCCCCAGGAGCGTGGCTTCTCAATGGGCTCCAAGGCAAGGGTGTTCCAGCACCTGCCCGATTGTCATCACAGACCTCCAAAACCTCAGTATTCTAAGGGCTCAGGGACTGAGTCTAACACCCTTGGTGGGGAAACTGAGGCCCAGGCAGGGTGAGGCACTTCCTTAAGGGTCACATAGCACACTGGACCTGGCACACAATCCTAGGGTCTCTGGTCCTGAGCCCCAAAACATGCCTGAGAGGGAGCTATCCCGTCTTTGAGGCAGCACAGTATCAAGGCTTACTATGCAGCTTCTGGAGCCGGACAGTTATCCTGGTTTGGACACCTATTAGCTGTGTACCCTTGGGCAGGTCACTTAACCTCTCTGTGCATCAGTTTCTCCATATAACACATGGAGATGATAACATTTCATCATGATTCAGTTAATACACATCAAATACTTAGAATGGCACCGGGCACAGAGTAGGGGTCCGTGAGGCTTTGCAAGGCCACTGTGGCTGTGGTGCCTCTTTCTCCGGGTACCCAGGAGAACTGGCTCCTTCAGGGCCCTGCTGAGATGAGGTCTTGGTGCAGGGCCTCCCTTGTACTCTGGCAGCAGGGGGAGGCAGAAGAGCCCCCAGCAGTGGTCCAGAGGTGCAGTCTGTCCGGCCCAGCATCCCCTGTCTCACCCACCAAAGGGTAAGGGCTGGCGCTGGCTGGGGTGGGCTCTGCCTGCCATGCCGAGGCTTGGCTGAGGATGGAGAGCTCTGAGCGCCTGAGCTGCTGTGTGGCTTCAGCCAGGACTTGGAACTTCTCGGGGCTTTGGGGTCCTCCCAAGTCGGCAGGGGTATGTTTCCCTCAGCAGCAGACTCTGGCCCTGGGCATGGATCAGAGCGGAGGGACGGTCCTGGCTTGAGGTAAGAAGATGTGGGGACAGCAGTCTGGGTGGCGGGGGCCTTCTGGGACATCCGGGACTCTCCCTAGGTCACTTGGCTCTCCCTGCCCTTTGAGGCCGAGAGCCTCTGAGGCGCCTGGCTGCCGGTTTTCATCTGGGGAGCCCCTCAGGGGGAGAGGTCCTGTGGCAGGTGCCAGGTGGGGTGGAAGTGGGTGCTGGCCGCCTGTGGAAACCCCATTCTCAAGACGAAGGAGACACACAGGGACCCCAGGATGCAATAGCAGGACTGCGCCCCTCAGAGCTCACTGGGCTGCCGGACGCTGGGCTGGGCCTCCCTGGACCTGCCACTGTCCCCTCCAGCCTCTCTCCTCAAGGCTACCACCCTTCCTCTAGGGTGGTGGGGGAAATACCTGCCCTCAGCACCCCCTCAGGCTCCCCAGCAGCTTCCTCGGAGCTCCTGTACCCCCACCCGGCAGCCTCGCAGCCCCAGGAAACCCGAGCTGCCCGGGCCACTGTCGAGCAGCCAATCCCAACAGTGGAAGGAAATGTTTATTTTCTTCTCCAGATTGCCCCGGCTGCTGCATGGTGGCTGAATGAGCCCTTTCAGCTGTGAGAAGCCCCCATTGTGGGCGGCTGCGGCTGGGGGCTGGGGCTGGGGTATGGGAGGGGCTGGGGTCTCTGCACTGCTTGCCAGTGACCAAGGTTGGAGGGTCAAGGCAGTTAATAGGCACTGAAAGAAGTGGTGGTGGGGTGTTCCGAGGGGGATCCCCAGGAGGGAGCCTGAGGGCGGGGGCATCTCTGTGAGAGTGACTTCCCAAGCCTGGGCCTGTCAACACCCCCTCTTTGTCAGGGACCTCCTTCTCCCCACTTCACAGATGAGAAAACTGAGGCTAAGTTTAAGTGACTTATCTAAGATCACACAGCCAATGCCTGGCAAAGCCTGAGTCCCAGCCGGTCCACCTGACAGAGTTCACACTTCTGCCCTGTCCTGGGTGTCCAAGGCCCTTTCTCTCACCCAAAGAGGTTGGGCCTGGGGATGGAGAGGCCTGGCTGACTGTGGCCCAGTGCTGTGGGTGGCTAGTGAGGGACTGGGTGAGGCCTCAGGAGGAAGCAGCCAGAGAAGCAGAGGTCAGCCACTGCCCCGCACAGGCCAGAGCCCCTTTCCTCCCAGTCCAGGGTGTGAGCAGCAGCTGTGCCTGCTGTGGGGCTAGGCCTGGCCCTCTGGGGCTGGATGGAGGTGACCACACCTGCCCCAGGCTCCTGCAGGCACTGATTCCCAAGCTGTATCCACACATCGGTGGATGGGCAGATGGGGGCTCTCGTTCCATGGGGGCTGGGGGACAGGAAGCCACTGTTTACCCCACCTCCTGGATTCTGGCGCCCTGGCTAGGCCCTGATCCCCTGGCCTGGCTCTGTTCATGGCAGGGAAAGGCTGGTTCCCAGGCTACCACACCTCGACAGATGCTGGCCTGTGGGCGGCAGGAACAGGAGCAGCTATAGGGCAGGGGTGGGCATAAGCACAGCATTCAGGGCTCCTTCCACCATCTCTTGAGCGCAGACCTCCAACTAACGGGCTCAAGAGCTGAAAGTCTCAAATGCACTAGCTCCTGGGCTCAGAGAGGCTGGGCCTGGGGCTTCTTCTGACCTCGGCGTCTCAGCAGGACCACTGCTGGAGGTCCTAAGTCCAGGCCAGAAGGGGAGGGGTTCTTTCTTCACACTGAGGGCCTGATCAAGCTCCTGGCCACTGCACGATGCCTGGAACAATGTCAACAGAGGGACCCAGTCGGACCCCACCTCAGCGTGGCAGCCCTGTTCCAGGCCCCTTATCTGTCCCCTAAGAAGTACAGAAAGTCCTTGGGAACACATACTATGGAGACTCTGGACCTGGTCACAGGTGGGCTATGTGACCCAAGGGTGGCTCTGAACCTCTTAGGCCTCAATTCATTCATCTGCCAAGGAGTTCTAACCAGGCTCTGGGAACTGAGAAAGATACAGGCAGGGCCTGTGACAGCAGCCAGCCTGCCTGCCTCTGTCCACCCAGCCACCAAGCACCCTTGGCACCCCACCTGGCCCAAAGGCCAGCCATGCACACAGCCTCCCACGTCCCAGCTCACTGACCAAGAGAACAGAGGAGAGATGCAGCCCGCAGTCGTTTGGCGAGCCCCTCTTATATGCCAGGCAGCTTGATACTCCAGAACCTGCCTGAGACCCGGCTGCTATCCGTCTAGGCAGTGGAGACAGACCCTGCTCAGCCTTCCCTTCCACCTCAGTTCCTCCTGTTTGGGAGGAGGCTCTGGGCAGGGTGGGAGACCTTTCCCAGGAATGCTATGTGCCTCTGTAGGGCTGGAACGTCACTTAACAGTGTGCAAAGTTTGTGTGAGTGCAGTAATGCCATTTGAATATCATCCCAGCCCTGGGCAGAGGCACCAACCACCAATTCACTTTCAGATGAAAAAATCAGAGGCTGGGGGCAGGGGTGGGGAAACTACATGGCAGGGACGAGTCTGTCATGGCTCCTTGGACAAGTCATGGCTCAATTCTAATAGGGGCACTATGGAATTAACCCCATTTCCCCAGACACAGTGAACTGGTATGCAGGGTGCTGTCTGCCCATGTGGATCCCTGGGGCTGGGCCCTGGGCATATGCCAGTAATGTCAGTAAATGTTTGCTGAGTGAAGGAATGATGGCTAGCACACAGCAAGCCCTCAGGAACCATCTGCAGGTGCAAATGAGTACCAGCAGCGCCTCTATAAAACAGGCAGGTGCAGTGACTGATCTTCTGATGGGCTTTTGGTCTGGGGCAGATTGGACCACATCCAGGTTCTCCACCCCCACCTTACCCTGCTGCAGCCCCTCCCTCAGTGCCATACCTTGGATAGGGGTCTGGGGCTGGCTGCTGAAGTGGCTTGTGGTGCTGAGTGAGCCTCGGGGGCTGGGCGTGCTCGGTGTCACCCGCATGCGCAGCCGTTCCAGGTCCCCAAAGCGGTCGGGGAATGCCTTGGTCTGGTCCTCCAGCTTCTGCCGGTGCCCTGCAGAGCACAGGGAGCCCATCAGCTGTTGCTTTCCCAGAGTCTTAGTGGAGACAGAAATACCTCACTCTGCTGGGAAGTTCTTCTTGAGGTCTGACTTTAGGCCTCTACTGGGAGAACCCTGAGGTCACCACCAGCCTCTTTCCAGAGGGTTTCAAAAGACTTACTGACAGAGAATGGTCGCTACGTGCTGCCCCACATATCTAAACTACACAGATGGTGATCTAAAGCATTACACACACGGTGATCTAAACCTCCACACACACGGTGATCTAAATCTCTATAACACATGGTGATCTGAACTCTACACACATGGTGATCATCTAAACTCTACACACATGGTGATCTAAACCTCTATAACACATGGTGATCTAAACCTCTACACACACGGTGATCTAAACTCTACACACACTGTTTGGCAGAAGAAGAAACTGAGGGCCAGGTGCAGTGGCTCATGCCTATAATTCCAGCATTTTGGGAGAGTCAGGTGGGAGGATCAGCTGCACCCAGGAGTTTGAGATCAGCAGCCTGGGCAACTATCGAGACCCCTGTCAGCACCAAAAAAAAACTTAGTCAGGTAGGGTGGCACAAGGCTATAGTTCCAGCTACTGGGAAGACTGAGACAGGAGGATCACTTGAGCCCAGGAGGTGGAGGCTGCAGTGAGCTATGATAACGCCACTGCATTCTAGTCTGGGCAACAGAACCAGGACCCTAGCTCTAACAAAAGGAAACTGAGGCAACAGACATGAGAAAGTGGCTCATGCCCCCAGGGAGAGAACCCAGGAGTGCTGCCACCCTCGGCCTCCCAGCATCCCAAGCCTGCCTTGTGCACTCTCTCCCATGTCTACAAGAACAATGGGAGGTGGCCCCAGGATGGGACAGCCGGCTTCTCCAGCCCTAAGTCACTCTGGGATCCCAATAACATGCCTTCTTCTCTCTGGGCCTTAGGCAGAAGAAAAACTCCACCAGGATGCTGGGCAGAGGTGCAGAGGGCTTCTGTGAGGGGCTAGACGGCATCTCGGCCTGGAAGCTGGGGTCAGGGGGCGAGCGTACCTGGCTTGGGACGTTACACCTGGAGAAAACTGTCAGCATTTCCTACTCCCTCTCTGCCAGAGCCCACACAGGAAGGACCCCCACTTTGCATCCCAGGCCCCAGAGGTGCTGGCAGGCTCAAGGTGGCCAGGCCCCCACCCTCCTTTAGCCTGCTGAGGCCAAGAGACACTTCTGAGTGACGTCAAGCTTGCAGGGACCTCCCCCCACCCACCATACATACTTTTGTTACTACTAATTTTACATTTCACAAGCAACATATGAACATTTACAAAAATAAAAGCATTACAGATAAGGCTCTTTCCACTGCTCTAAGCTCCCCTCCAGCGTCCCCACTGTGACCAATTTCTTTCCATGAATGGAAAACGCAGAATATGTTTCTCATGGAACTCTTGTTGAATGGTCTCAGCCTGGACGTGTCATTCTGTAATGTGCTTTTTCAGTAGTGCACCTTAGAGCTCAAACTCAGTTTCCTCATCTGCAAAATGGGGAGAGTAACCCAGCCCCACCGAAATGACAGAGTTCCTATAAAACCCTGGGAATCCTCCCTGACTCGGAGGAGATTCAACAAGCATGACAAGGATGACACTGCTCTCCCTCCTTCCTACTGGCCACTGGAGGCACAGTTCACCCCACAGGCCCCTCCACCACACCAGTCCTTTCCAAGCTTCCTCTTTAGTTCCCTTACCTGCAGCACTCCCTGGAACGTCCCTGTTCACACTCCCTAGTGGCTGGGGCGGACCCGAGGAAAGGGCCGCTCCCTTGGAGGACTGTGTACCAGGGTTCCGCTCATCAGCCTAACACGGTCAGGACCATGGGCCACTCTGCCTCACCTGACTTGGAGGGAGGCTGCCAGGCAGGCAGGCAGGCTGGCCAGGTCCTCTTTTATAAGAGAACTGCAACTTCAGAAAGGCAAGGAAGCTTGTTGGAGGTCACACGCTGAGGAGGGGGTGGGATTTCCTGGACCTGGGACCCTTTAGGTGGGGGCCGAACGTGGTGGCTTATGCCTATAATCCCAGCACTTTGGGCAGCCGAGGCGGGCAGATCACCTGAATGAGATCAGGGGTTCAAAGCCAGCCTGGCCAATAAGGTGAAACCTCATCTCTACTAAAAGTACAAAAAGCAGCCGGGCGTGGTGGTGGGCCCCTGTAATCCCAGCTACTCAAGAGGTTGAGGCAGGAGAATGCTTGAATTCAGGAGGCAGAGGTTGCAGTGAGCCGAGATCGTGCCTGGGTGACAAAGCGAGACGCAATCTCAGAAAAAAAGAAAAAAAAAAAGGTGGGGAAGGGGCTAAGGGGGAGAGAAGGTTTGCCTAAGTCCTTGGGTCTAGAGTGACGTGCATTTTCTAGATTGGCAGAGGGAGATGAGGCAAGATGTAGGTGGGAGGTAAAACAGAACCCCCTGTGCTTCCTGGAGCCTGGACAAGTGATTCCCGAGGACTGGAAAGTGGGAAAAGACTGTCAACCACTGTAGGGCATGAGGGGACAGAGCCTGAGGCCTCGCATGGGCTTCATTTCTGATTTTCAGAATGGGAACACGATGGATTCCGGTACTTGTAGGCCCCCAAGCTCCCTAAGCACCCCTGTTGCAAGCTCAAATGGGCATCTGGGAGCCTCAGAATGAAAGCAGGTGGCCTGGGAGCCACAGGGACTCAGCCTGTCACCGAGAACCAGAGAGCCCCACTTTCTCCTCTTACGAGGCCCCAGACCATGGGACACTTGGTGGCAGGAATAAGCCCATTTGGTCTCTGGCCAGGCCCCCTACTGCTGCCTCCTGGGACCCTTGGCAACAAAGGAGAAAACGGGCTGGGGGTAAGTTTAGCTGGAGCTGGGGCTGCAAACTCAGATGCCCATGGGGATGGGTCAAGTCACGTGAACGAGGCAAGTGGGATGGCTGGGGTCTGGGGCAGATGGAGAGGATGTGCCTTGTGGAAGGCACCTGACTGGTACCCTGAGGAGGGCAGGCCCTATATGGCCAGAGCTTCTGATTCCAGATCCAGTTCTCAGCCCTAACAGGCATTGGAGGAAATGTGCTCCTTGCTGCTGAGGCTGCTGGAAGTGACAGGGAGATGTGGACGAGCTGGGGGACAAGTGAGCAGAAGAATCTTAACAGGCACGAAGCCTGCCGGAGGGATGTGGGGACCACAGACTGACCTGACAACAGCCTGGGTGCAAAGGATCTGGGTGTTTTAGCCACAAGCCTGAAGGGGGCCAAGAGGGCTGGTGCAAAACCTCAGGCCTTGTTACTTTCATCACAGGAGAATAAAATCCCCTGTTTCTGAGTCACACAGTGTACAAAGTGTTTACAGTGACTCCTGGGGCCTGGCGGAAGAGGGCGGGGTTCACAACCAGCCTGGGTTCGAGGATGGGTCCTGCCACTTGCAGTCTGGTGGCCTCGCTCAAGTCACACTCCCTCCCCCTACCCTGAGCTGCGGTGTCCCCATCACACTGTCTTTGTGGGTTGAGGTGCTGGCCTAAGGTGTGGACACTTTCTGGCCATGTGGGTCACCACCATCATGACCATCACCTTCATCTCTGCTCATGCCCAAGGGAGGCAGAACCATCCCCGTGCTGGAGACAGGCACGGAGGCCAGGATGGTGAAGTCGTGTGTGGAACACAGAGCCGGGACAGCAAAGCGGGATTCATACCCGGATCTCCCGACTCCAAGCCCTGGGCTCTTTCCCTGACACTTTCCCTTTTGCTCTCATTGTTCAGACGGGACCACTGAGGCTTCACCAGGAGACCCAAATTGAGTGGCTGTCTCAGAACCCAGGCTGTAGGTCAGGTAATCTGGCCCCAGAACCCATGTTCCCACCATATGCTCCCTTGCCTTCTGTGGGGCAGACTTCCTGGAGGAAGGGAGTTCAACAGCACTTGGGAAATTGCTTCCTTGTTGCTGTGAACACTGGAGCCACTGCCAGGGAGGGGCAGAGGAGAGCCAAGGCGGCCCCACGTGGCCAGGGCGCCAGACAGTCTCAGAGCCACAGGGCCGGGCCCTCACCCTGGGAACAGGACAGAAGTTCCTGTGCCTGAGGAAAGAAGATGGGTCACAGCAAAGGCCTCTTTCATTGAGATACGCAGAGCAAGAGCTGAGTGGGGAGCTTCAGTACTAACCCACTCCGTCAACTGAGCCCAGTCCTGCTACACCTCAGTTTCCCCTCTGCAGTCTGCTCACTGAGGCCCCTTCTTTTTGAAAGTTCCTAATTTAAGAAAGCAAGTGAGCAGAAGAATCTTAACAAAGATTAGCCCCTGGTCAGAGGGGCCCCAGAAAGGAAAGAAGGCAGGGCTGCTGGCCCCAGGACCCACTTACTCCCACATCCCAGGATGTCTTGAATATCCTCTGCCCTTCAGACTTCAGAGCCTCAGCTCAGGACAGCCTCTGCAGCAATGCTTTCCTGTCCATTGAAGCCAGTCCAGGAGCCCCTCCTCCAGGAAGCCCCCTTTCTCCCAAAATGGAGCCCCCATCGCACCTCTGCAGGCTAGGACTGCCCTTAAAAGCAGTCGATTTCCGGGAGTGGAAATCGTCAGAACAGCAGCAGGCGCTTCCTGGGCGCTTCCTCCACTGCAGCGTCTAAGCCGCTGGCATGCACTGTTGTGTTTCACCTTGCAACACCCCCTTGAGTGAGCTCTGCCACCGTCCTATTGTCTGGGTGAGAAACTGAGGCTCTGGACAACCAGTGAGCTCAAGGTCATGCAGAAGACTCATGGCCACCTGCTCTCTCTAGAGCCTATGTTTCGACAATCGGAACTCCACAATAGGTGTTAAGGCCCCATGCAGCCCCACGGCCCAGAGCACTGTCTGCAGGCCCAGGAGGATGGGACTTGGGAGAGGAAGATGAGAAGGTCTCAGTGGACTCCATCAGGGGCCCTTCCCTGCTATGAAATTCAGGGTTGAGAGTGCAATTTCCAGTCATACCCTGCTCTAGAGCTCACCAAGTCGCTTTCTGCCTCTGGGCCTCAGCGTCCGCATCTGTAAAGTGGTTATCATACTGTTTAACCCCTGAGGGTGCCGATGAGCTGGAGGACATGCCACATAGTTTTAAAAGCAGAGGATGGAGATGCCTGGGGGAAGCCCTGCTTGGCCTTCAGGGCCTGTCCTGGCTGCTATCAGCCTCTAGCAGCTAGGCTCAGATCAGACAGCTCCTCCAGCATGGCCTGGATTAGTGCCTATGGCCCTCACTTGTGGGAGGGCAGATCTTAGCCTGCCCCTCCCAAGGGCTCGGTGGCCCCAAGCTCACACCAGGCAGCTCTCACCCACCAGTGGTCACGGTCTTGGGCAAGCCACTCTTTCCCTCTGGGCCTCAGCTGTCTCATCTGCAAAACCCCCAAGGACCAGGAAAGGTTTAAAGAATTACACAGCCCATCGGACCCTGGCCTTCAAGGAAGGCGTTCTGGGTTCCCGTTCTGACTTGGCCATCTGCACCTAGGCAGACAGCTCCTTTGATGCATCTGTGCAGTGGGGGTGACCAACCTCACAGGCTTATGATAAAAGCCAAAGTGGGGAAGGAGTGCTGGGGCCCAGCCAGGCTGGTGACTCACCAGGGTCACACAGTGCAGGAGCTAGAGGGCCAGGGCTGGATTCTGGGTTGGGGGCTCCTTTACCACCATCCCCAGGGAATCCTTCACCACCACCTGGGGGGGGTCCCACCTCTGCCAGGTATCTGGTGCTTCTGGGGAAACCAAGAGACCATCAGGGTTACCCCCCTGCCTCCAAGCAGGCCCAGCACAAGCCCCCATGACAGGAGTGGCAACCATTTTAGCAGGCATCTATGATGTACCAGGCACTGTGCAAGGTGGGTCATGCGTGTCGTTTCCAAGGGTCACACCCCTCTGACGGGCAGCTACCATCACCCCCATTACCCAGATGGAAAAGTGGAGGCACACTGTCAAGGTCACACGGTGTGTGGTGCCCCGAGACTCAAACCTGGAAAGGTCACATGCTCTATGGAGCTCAGCTGCTAAGGTCATGGCTTCCCAAGACCTCCGTAAGAGAAATGCTAGGTCATCCGACCGTGAGGTCCGGCTGGCAAGAGGCCAGCTCAGTGTTTAGCCTCTTGGGAGGAGCAGAGTCGGGCAGGGCCACAGAACGGCATCGTCTGCTGGGGACAGTGTGGTCCCCAATGACCAGGCCCTTCACCCATCTGAGGCCACTCGGCAGCCTCCTCAGCCGCCTGGTGTGGCTGTGACCCAGACACAGCAGCCACTGTCTGCCCAGCAGCAGGGTAGGGCGCCGGGCCCGAGGCCGGCTCTGCGGCCTGTCAGGAGATTTACACCCGACTCTTAACAGCCTCGCGGAATAGCAAGCGGGTGCCGGGCCTGGGGTGGTCTGCCGTGAATCGGCCCCCTGTGAGCAGATGAAAGCCGGGTCGGTGGCTGGGCAGGGAAACGGGCTGGCCGGGGGCCAGCGGGCAGGGAGGCAAGCGGGCTCCCTCCCAGGGCTGCAAGTGGGGCTTCCAGCAGCCTGGGGTTGATTAGGAGAACCCGGGAGGTCTGCGGTTAACCCCTTCCCTCCTGCTGGGTGGACTCCCCTGGCTCCCCTAGCCCTGCCCCTAGTCCAGGGGACTCCTGGGGTTGTGGGGATCTTGGGAGCTGGGAGTAGTTGCCTCTCCTCAGCCTGGGAAGAAACTGCAGAAACTCTAAGGCCCTCAAAGGCCCAACTGTGGGCTTCGGGTCACTTCTCCTGCCCACGCCAAACCCTCGGCAGCCACACTTTGCTGGCTGCTCACTTCGGGCCCTCACTCAAAGGTCACTTCTTTAGGAGGCCCCACCCCTTGTTCCATCCCCTGCACGCTCCACTCCTTCCAGCTTTGTTTTTCTTCATAGGACTTCCCGCTACTCACTACTCGAAATGACATTAACGGATCATTTGCTTATTCATCAATGATTTATGGACCAGCTATGAAAGGCTCCTGCCTGCATTCCTGGGGTCTATCTACACCTGGGCCTGGTAAACCAGAGGAAAGAACTCTGCCCTTGTAGAGCATAAACAATAGGGGGCCAGGTGAGGTGGCTCATGCCTGTCAGCCCAGCATTTTGGAAGGCTGAGGTGGGCGGATCACTTGAGGTCAGGAGTTCAAGACCAGCCTGGCCAACACGATGATACCCCGTCTCCATTAAAAACATGAAAATTAGCTGGGCATGGTGGTGGGCGCCTGTAATCCCAGCTGCTCGGGAGGCCGAGGCAGGAGAATCATAACCTGGGAGGCAGAGGTTGCCGTGAGCTGAGATCAAGCCACTGCACTCCAGCCTGGGCAACAGAGCGAGACCCCATCTCAAAAAACAAAACAATACCAGAGAGATGAGTAACAAATGAAACAAATAATCAAACTAGATAGCATCCTAGAAGGTGGGAAGTGCTCGGGGTACATTAAAGCCAGGAAAAAGAAGGGGGAGAGGTGAGGAAGGCTGTGTGTGTGTGCCACTTGAAACAGGGGTTCGGCTGAGAAGTGCAGAGGCTTAGGGTGGAGGGAGTGAGCCAGGCATCCGGGCGTGTCTGCGGAGGAGTGTTCCAGGGGGAAGGAAGAGCAGTGCAAAGGCCCCCAAGGCAGGAGTGTCCCTGGCAAGTTCAAACACCAGCCAGGAGGCCAGGGTGGCCAGAGCAGGGTGTGCAAGAGGAGGGCATGCAAGAGGGGGGCAGGGGGTAACAGGCACAGGCAAGTGGGCGTGAGGGCCATTCCCCCACCGAGGTCCATGCCAGACTTGCCAGGTGCTGCAGCCCCCCTGCTGGGGTCCTGGACCCGGTTCAGCAACCTGCTTCTTAACCAGCCCCCAGTGACTCTGAGGGACACCAGCACTGAGAACCTCAGAAACCAAGGCCACACAGGCAGGAAGCCACCGAGCCAGCCTTCAAACCCAGCTGGCCACCTGGCTGCAGGCCGGGCACACTCTGCAGGGCACCAGAGGGGAACGACCCAGCCACAGAACCCACAGCCGGCCTCAGGGATCTACAGATTCCCAGTCCTTGGCTCCCAGGACCAGACCCTAATCCCACTTCACCCAACAGCAGGTTCAGGTTTCAGAGGGTCAGAGGTGGCAAAACAGGAAAAACTGCTGGGAAAGGAAGTCCGGGAGCACCAAAGGACCGCAACACCCAGGAGGGTGGTGGGGCACTTCCTGGGGCCAGGCCATGGGAAACTCAGTCAACCCTCACGGCAACTCCCCCAGGCAGACGCCAATACCACCCATTTCACAGCTGAGCACACTGAGGCCAAAAGGCCCTTCCAAGTGGTCCTCATTTCCCTGAGCCCTGGGTTGGAGCTGATGGTCACCTTGGGCAAGAGGTTTTATGCCCTGGCCTCTGTCTTCTCCTGGGGCTGCCCAAGAGATCAGTTAATGGGAATTTTGCACAGGGCCTGGCACAGGGAGGGGGTTGCCCAGTGATCAGGAGCTGCCGAGCTGGTCCCTTCACTCTTATAGATGGGGACACTGAGGACCAGAAAGGCCAAAGATTTGTCTAAGGTCAAAGACAAAGGAGTGGGGCCGCAAACCAGGGCATGAGTGGGACTCGATCTTAGGGCCAGAAAATGCCTGGGACAAGAGCAGGCAGGTCCTAAGAATGGGGGACCTGGTAGGCTGCCCTCCAACCCCATCTCGGCTCTGTTCTACAAATAAAACCACTGATCCAGCCCCTACCGGGGCCCAGAGAGGGAGGCCACCTGTCTCAGGTCATTCAGCAAGCCCGGCCTCTGATGCCGTGGGTCTCCAAGCCCAGCCTCTATCCCTTCCTCTTACTGCCTCATCCTGAGCCGCTGCTCTCCCTCCCAGCTCACCCCAGAAGGGGCCATCTTAGGTCTGGGAGAGCCAGGCAGGGAAGAGCAGGAGGGGATTCCACTGGACTCTCCCTCAGGCAGGGCTCAGTCTCCACGCTCATCCAGGGGCCCCAGCAGGGCAGGGTGGGCAGCTCTGGGGTGGACTGGGCTGAGAGCACAGAAGACTCTCAGAGGTGCCAACATTGCCCAGTACCTCAGCATCTTCCCACCAAGCGTCAAGACCCCTGTCCCGTGCCTCTACCAACCTGGTGCTCCCCTCTTTCTGGAGTGGCTCCCAAGGGCCACATCCCCACCAGGAGCCCAACTGCCGCTCCTGTCCATTCTGCCCCTGCCCCTGGAGATGTAGGGCAGGGCTGCCATCTCCTTCAATGGAGACTTGATGCCTGCACCTCTAGTACCAAGGCAGCCGCCCTGCTGCTGCCCTGAGAGAGCCCACCATTGACAAATGGTGTGGTGGGAGTGCAGAAAGGGGGCTGGGTACCAAGGATGACAGAACACTGTGGACCCAGTGACTCATGGGACCTCTCGGTGCTACAGCCATGTGCTGTCCACATGTTGCCCCTGATCTCCAGGCCTGCAAGTGGGTGGCATCATCACACGTCACAGAGGAGGGAGCTGCAGCCCAGAGAGGTCAATGGCTTGCCCCAGGTCACACCACAGATTAACAGCTTTGGCTAAAGTGACTGCTTATCTGCCCACTCCCACTGGTAAGTGCTTTCAATAGGTTAAGCCACTGTTTCCTCGAAATAGCATCATGAGGCAGCTGTTTGTGTGAATCTCATTTTTCAGACGAGGAAACTGAGGCATGGAGATGACTTGCCGAAGACCCCATAGCCAGGAAGCCTGGCTTGGAACCTGCTCTCTGCGCTATGGTGGCCTGCGGCTCACAAGGGCTCCCAGCCACCACCTCGAGACTCCTGCAGTCACAGATCCAGTTCTCAGATGACAAAACTGAGGCCAAAAAGAAGACACGACCTACCTAGGGCCATGAAGCCCAAGGCCAAGAGCATGGGCCGGTCCATGTCTGATCCCAGCAGGAGGGAACTGGCAGGAGTGTGGCCAGAGCAAGTGCTGGCTGGGAGCTGAAGGTGCAGGCTTGAGGATGCATGCAGGAGCTCAGGGCTGGCAGAGGTGACCCTCAGAGGCCTGGAGGGAGACTCTTCCAGGGCTGCTGGCCTCAGCTCCAAGCCTTTCCCAAGTGGCCAGATGCTGGGATGGGCCCAGGAATCAGATGACGGGGTGTCAGACCCAGCTGACTCCCAAGAAGGGAGGGTCCAGCCTAGGGCCAGGCCTCCTGCCCCAAACCTGCTCAGCCTAGAATCTTGCCTCTGGGAAGACTGAGGCCTGGGACACCTCCCCACACCTGGCACAGCATAAGGTACTGTTGAGATACCCAACTCCCTCAGGCCTTGATTCTCTCCTCACTGGGACTTGGGTGACCCCTTTGGCTCTGCTGTCACGAAGATCCCATTCAATAGTGACTGAAAAAAGGTTTTCTAAACTGCAAAGGGTCACGTTTCTGAGAAAGAGAGAGGCAGGCCAATCCTCAATGCACCAAGCTGAGAATGCCTCGGGGAGGTGGGATGGAGCTCAGGAAGCTGGCTGGCTCTGTTTAATTCATTTCATTCATTCTGCACACACAGAGCCTAGGCCTACCCTCCCACTTCCCCAGCCTTAATCTGACCTTCAGCAAGCAGAAGAATTAAACACAAACTCGCTTTGATGGACCAGGGCTTCCTGCTCATAGCAGGTGCTCAGTGAATATTTGTGGAATCAAATTTGCAGTCCTGATGTCGCTTATGTGGGTCAGAGGATCCGAGTGCCCGGGCTCTGGGTGACCTGAGCAAGTCACATGCTAAGATTCAAAGACCCAATTTCCAGGCAGAGGACCTGGCCTCACAGCCAGGCCAGTCCCTGACTTTTGATCACTCCTGTCCTCCATGCATCCCTCAGCCACCGGCAGAGAAGCTGGGGGCAGAGTAAAGCAAGCCTGGCCCAACCTCCACCCAGAAACGCACAAGCACGCCACACATGCCACATCTGAAAGCTTTCTCTAAACTTTTCCTTCCCTTGACTCCCTCAGCAGTCCCCATGGACAGTTGTCCCCACTCCCAACCTCCTCGCTCACCTCCCACAGTCTAGGGCTAAGCCCAGAGGGTTTAAGGTTTTCCAGCAGGGACGCAGTGTGTGGGGGACAGAGCCAAGGGCTGCAACGCCCCAAGAGGGCTCCATCTGTCTGACCTAACTGCTGTCCTTCCCCCACTGGATCCTCCTCCCCCATGCAGGGGCTCGGTGGCACTTACGTCTGGGCTCCCGGGGTCCGTCCACGGTCACCTTGATGGCTCGGTGGTAGGTGGCCACTTGGGTGGGGTTGGTGAACACAGTGATAGTCAGAGTGAAACTCTTCCCTGGGGAGAGTGGGGGACAGAGGCAGGCAGTTGGCAACTGGAAACTTCCACAACATCCTGCTCTCCCACCTGTACCTACCCCTGGAAGCCCCTAACTTTCAAGAAGAGGCACTCTGTCTTCTTTGAACCTGGGCAGGGTGAAATTCAAGCTGCCGGGCTTGGCATTCAAGGCTCCTGGGGGTCTGACACCAACTTTGCCACCCTCCACCCCTTGCCGTGGTGACCCTGGCTCATGTCTTCCCTGCTTCTTGGACTTTCTGCTGTCTCCTCTATTCAGAAACACCATTTTGTGGCGGGGAGCAGGATGGGTATATTCTATTTTCTGAAAGTAACTGGTGATCTTTGTAGAAAAATTCAAGAACATAGAAAATATAAACAAAGAAGAAAAAACCCTCCCACGGTTCCACTAGGCAGAGATAAACACCATTACCATTTGGGTGTTTTCTCTTCCAGTTCTTTTTGTATGGGTTTGTATATTTACACAGTAGCAGTGGTACTAAAATATAGATTTTCATACTGTTTTTCTTTTTCATTTAACATCACATCAGAAGCACTTTCCCACGTCATTAAAACTTCTCCATAAACTTCATTTTTAATGGCTGCAAAATATTTCAACTCACGGAAGCCTCATCTTTTATTTATCTACCTCCTTACTCCTAGGTATTTACATGGTTGCTAATTTCTTATTGATGTGTGCAGCTGGAGCTGAAAAAGGACTGATTTGGGAGCTGTAGACATTTCTTCTGTAGACACAACTGTTATTTCCAGAATGTTTTTCTATTTTTAGACAGACATTTGGCTCCAAAGTCTCCATTCAAAATTCCTGAGAGGGGAAAAAAACTTTTAAAATACTATATATATATATTTTTTTTACCATTTAAAATAAAATGAAAGTGGCCTTCTATTTATAAACATCTTTGTCTGCATCTCTGCTTATTTCCTTAGAATAGATTCCAAGAAGCGGTGAGTGACTTCACGGCATCAGAGGCTTGGGACATATTATGGGCACGGCTCCCTCTTGGAGTGAGATGACTCTCCGGAGAGATTTAGTCGTCACCCTTGCCTGTGAGGCTGCGACACACCCCAGGGATGTGTCTATCAAGATGGAAGATCTTTTACACGCTCTTGATTTTGTTTGCCTTTTTTCTATTACTAGTGAGACTGAAACTTTTTATATGATCATATCCATCATAATCCAACACTAATTATTGCTTCATGCTCTTTTACTTTCCTGTGAAGGTTTTAGTGCCTTTTAAAAATCGCTATACAAGAAGCTTGTTAATACTTTCCATGCTGTATTTGTGGCCATCAGTACCCCGGGTCACCAGCCTGCACATTTCGCCTTCTTACGCCGGGCGGTTTTTCATTTTCACTTCTATTTCTCGTTCTCCTATCGTTTTATGTTTAGACTGGTTTCTCCGTATAGAAAGCAGTTTATCAAGATTTAGTTTCGACAGTGTTCTCTCTACTTTCTACAGTGAATTCTCTAACATGTCTGGGAGTTTGCTGGATGGCATGGTAAAGGATAAGGATTTTTCCTCAAAGGGCAACGCAGTCTTCCTAGGGTCTTGGGAAGAGTCCTCCTCTCACCTATTCTGTTATGATACACAGCCTCATACGATACGAGATTAGTGGCCCGGAGTGGGGGGCGTGGGGTTTGCAGATCCCCCAAGCTAGACTTTATCCCCCATCCCTGGCTCTGGATCCCACATACGGGCCTGGGAACTCCCTGTCGGTAGGGCCAATGGTCTGGCACATGTCACGCGCACCCCAGGGCTGGCACAGGATGGCCACCGAGGGACCAAGGGAGGCTGCCCAAGTGCAGGAGTGATCAAAATTTCAGTCAGAGGTTAGGGACAATTCAACTGTAGTGTTTTCCTACCTCCCTCCGACAACCCTCTACAGTGGGCAGGTAGGTTTCAACATCTGCATGTTGCAGGCAGGAGATGAAGCTCAGGGTGGAGGCTAGGATCTCACAGTTGTCTCTGCATGGCCAGGTACTTGGGGGCCAACTATCAGGTGAAAATTCCAGCCACAGAGGCAGGAGAATCCAGAACAAAACTAAACCAGCTAGGCTGCCAGGAGCAACGCCACAGAACGAGAGGTCCTCTGAGACACCAGGGGAGTTTCAATCTCAAGACCCACTGGCGTATGGCTCCAACTGGGAAGCGAGGGGCTTCTCTGGAAGTCTCTTCGTAAGCCAGCCGGCACTTGCCCCTGGAGCCCCAGGTCAGAACAGACCTGCTCTCCCACTCTTAGGTCATGGGGGCACTTTGCATGATTTCTAGAAGCAGAAAGTGCAGATGGTCTAGGGAAGTGCCCAGCAGATGCCTCAGGCTCCCTGCCCGACCCCTCCTACTGCCTATCCTCACTCTGAGGTCATTTCTCTCCTGTACCCCTTCCTCCTCCAACCAGCTCAGTACTCTCCTGGGGTCCCTGAGCCTCTGACCCTGCCAGTGTTGTCCAGCACCTTCTTGGTTCTGACAGCCCAGAGCCCTATGAGCCAGACTCCAGACACAGAGGACGGATGAATGGGCCCCAGTCAGTGCCTTGCCACAGGGCCCCAGGCCCACAGTAGCAAGTGAAAGTTCACTAAACCGCTCCTTCATGCCTCTCACCTCAGTCAGGCCTTCCCTGGTCACTTTATCTAAAGGGGGCATTTTTAATCTATTATTTTTTTTTTTTTTTTTTTTTGAGACAGGGTCTTGCTCTGTCATCTAGGTTGGAGTGCAGTGGCATGATCATAGCTCACTGCAGTCTGGACCTCCCAGGCTCAAGCTGTCCTCCTGTTTCAGCCTCCTGAGTAGCTAGGACAACAGGTGAGCACCACCATGCCTGGCTAATTTTTTTTTTTTTTTTTTCCTTTCTTTCCTTTTTCTTTTTTTGTAGAGACAAGCTTTTACTATGTGCCCAGGCTGGTCTTGAACTCCTAAGCTCAAGTGACCCTCCCACCTTGGCCTACCAAAGTGTTAGGATTACAAGCATGAGCCACTACACCTGGCAGGTATTTTTAACTTGGCTCCGTATAATTGAGAGCCTGAGAACTGGGATAGGAAAACATTACAATTGTATTGTCCTTAACCTCTGACTGAAATTTAGCATCACTCTCAAGTATGAGCGTAGGCAACAAATCACAGAGGTATTATCAGCTGTACCTGTGACCTTGTCGCCAATAGACGTCACAGTTACTACATCTCACATTACAGCTGCTGCAGGTTTCTCTAAATATCTTTTATGCTCGTCACAACTTCAAAACCATGGTCATCATTAAACCCAATGCTAGATCTTATTTAATACGTTGAGCAAAGCAGCATATTTACCACAATTTTTAAAGCATTTTGCCATGTTTTAATAGAATTGGTTTCCATTATAATACTTTGCATTTGATTTTATACCTTTAAAAAATCCTTATTCTGAGAAAGGTGTGTGGGTTTCTTCACCAGATAGCAAAGGGGCCCATGGGGTTAAAAAAAAAAAAAAAAAAAAAAGACAATAACAAAAAAAACCAAAAAGGCGAAGCAGCTCAATCTGAAGTAACACAGGCCTCCCACTCCCTTCCTCTATTCCCTGCACCTGCTGGAATTTTCCCACAATGCGTATTGCTTTTAATAATCCATCTACTCATTTTGTTTCCTTCCTCTAGATTATAAACTCCCAGGGGCCGAAGTTTTTGTCTTGTTCATGCTGTGCCTCCAGCCCTTAGGATGGCATCTGGCACACAGTAGGTGCTCAACAACATTTGTAAAATAAATTAAGGGCAGAGATAATGGCTCTCATTTTGCAGATGAGAAAACTGAGGCTCAGAGAGGAGCAGTGAGTTGAGCAGGTCACACAGTATCCAGGCAGGACTCAGAAAAGTTAGAATGTGCCAGAGCCTGCCCCTCCACACAGGTACTAAGGGCCTGCTCCTGAGCAGTGAGAAGCCCCCACTCCTACCAGGCAGCAAACCACGTGCCACCCCTGAGATCACCAGCACTCCTCAGTGGCTTCCACCAGCTTCTGGGCCTGTCCCCACCCATCCCGGGTATAAAGGAGGAATGTGGGGCCTAAGAGGAGGAGTGAGAGGACGGAGCAGGCATGGGGACCAGGACCACTGGAGACAGGGAGCCTGGGAACCAGGGCTGGGAAAAAGAGGTCTCCCTGAGTGCCCCTTAGCTCCTCTGGCCCTGCCCAGCCCTCTCTCTGCCTGGCAGCGGCAAACCCATCCATCCCTCTCTCTCAGCCTCTAGATATAACTCCATGCAGGAGCCCTGAGTGAACCTGCAGTCTGTCAGGAGCCCAGGAAGTGCAAACTCAGGCTCTTGGAGGGCTGGCCCTGGTTGTGGGGGAGAAGGCTAGGGCTGGGAAATGGGTTTCCTTTAGGGCTCCAGAAACTCATCCTGGACCCATCATTCAGCAGCCGGGTTGGCAGTGTGGCCTCAGGCAAGTCCTTGAGCCTCTCTGCCTGTGTTCCTATATGTCTAAGGTCCCGTCCCTACCCACCAGAGCTGCATGGGCGGGGGAGGAGACATGTCTCAGTCTCAGGGGACCTCGGGGTTTTCTCAACTTCAAGAAGATGATCAAGAAGCCATCCATCTCTCCCCCAACCAGCGGTTCCCCTCAGCCTGCACCGGCATACCGCACCCTGAATCTCCGTCCACACTGTTGCTTTTTAACCAGTTGACCACAGCTGTGGAGCTCATGTGCTTTTCATTTTCACCTAGGCCAGTGGCTGCCTGCTAGAGGGCATTTTGGGGATGTGTGGTGGCATGTGGTCAACACAGTGCTGGGGTGGCACTGCCAGCATTAGGAATGGGGTGTGTGTATGTGGAGGGGGACGCCAGCGCACAGCACTGCCCAGGGCAGTGAAGATTCATTCTTCCTGGGAGGGTAAAACTTGCTTATAAAAGTTCTCTGGCTAGGCGTGGTGACTCACGCCTGTAATCCGAACACTTTGAGAGGCCAAGGCAGGAGGGTGGCTTGAGTCCAGGAGTTCAAGACCAGCCTGAGCAACAGAGTGAACACCACCCCCATCTCTACAAAAAATGATTTTAAAAAATCAGTCGAGCATGGTGGCGTCTGCCTATAGTCCCAGCTACTGAGGTGGGAGGACTGCTTGAGCCCAGGACATAGAGGCTGCAGTGATCGCACCACTGCACCCCAGCCCAGGTGACAGAGCAAGACCTTGTCCCAACAAAAAGTAAAAGAAAAAAAAATTCTCGGAGTCATGAACCTAATTCAGTTTTACATAAAACAAGCGATTTTTTTTTTTTTTTGTTATTTTAAATACTTATTTTTTTTGAAGGAAAGACAGTTTTTTTTTTTTTTTTGGAAATTTTGTTCACAGCTTTGCCAAGAGTTGTTGACAACTTCAGAAAGTCCTGATATTGGCAGCAAGGCCATGTTGAGACTGAGTCCTGCCACTCTGCCTGTTCCCTCTGCTGTGGGCTTCTGTGAGGACGACATTCGTCCACCTCATGGAGTCCTCTGGCCCTAACATTTACATATTCAAATCAGTGTTTTATTACAAATTACTTTCCCTTTTTTCCTCCATCATAGCTATGGAGTAACATAGTTTGCAACTGCCTGTAAATATGTAGGTTACATTATTTACAAATTTCAATGTAAGGCTTGATACAAAATATGTATTGTAAGAAAGCCTCCTTCTGTCTGGTGGGGCAGGGACCTCGGCCCTAATCACTGCAGGAGACAGCAATGCCCTGGATTTCTTCCCTTCCTTTTCTTGGTTCACACCTTCAGCCCTATCGTGAGTGCTCTGGGGTATTACTGGGTGGATGTCTTTCATGGAAAGCCATCTTCCTGGAATTCAGACAGAATATAGGACTAAAAATTGAGGAAACAAGCAGAGGTTTCTATCAGATTTCTCAGTTCTGGCAGAAGTCAGAGGGCCAGGCAAGGATTCTGGGTCCCAACCTCCGATCTTAACTCCCAAAGTGTCCCGACTCCTAGAGTGGCCCAAATTGTCACTGTTCTCTCAGGTGGGAATTTCCCAGTCGGCAGGATGGGCACCGCAGATGTGTGTCTGCATGCCAGCGGACCCAGCACCATCTTTCCTCCCTGCCAACCGCCTCCACCTCTCCCACTCAGCAGTTCGTACCTTCTGGGTTTCCCCCACCCCCGCCCAAACCGCACGGTAATCAGAGAATCAGTGGCTGTCACCGCTCAAAGGGACCTCAAAGTCCTCCTCCAGTCCCAAGCATTTGAAGTAACAAAATCTCTAACATGCATCCAGCTCTCAGTATATGCCAGCTGATACACTTGCATCCATTTCCCTAACCTTCCCCAAATCTCATGAGGTAGGTCCGATTATCATCCTCACCTCACAGATGAGGAAACCGAGGCACAGAGAGGTTAAGCCATTTGCCCAATGTCATCCACAAGTCATTAGCAGAGCCGGGACTCAAAGGCAGGGCGGCTGATACTAGAATGCTGGCTCCTAAAGACCTCAAGCCTTTGAAGGCTGAACGCCTTAGCCAGAGCTCCTCAGACATCGGAACTCCTCCTCAGAGCACTTCCTGCCTCCCAGGACCACTGAGACTGGTTTTGGACCACTGAGAGAAGATGGATGAGAGAATGGTTTATAAACTCAGCCTCTGGCATCTCCCAGAGCCACAACCCCAGCCACGGCCATGCCTGCTACAAGGACCAGCTCCCAACCAAAGCTTTGGAAATCCATGTTCCTCCCTGCAGGCCCAGTGAGGGGTTGGGGGCGGGGGCTGGGTGGAGCACAAAGTCTGTGGGCATGAAAACCACACACACAAAAAATCATTCTCAGTGTGCAGAACGGCCAGGCAAGGTCTCGGTAACTCAGAAAATCGTCGCCTCTTCTCTTTCTTTATCTCACCTCCCAGGAGAGTGAGTGGAAAGGGGGAATCAAGTTCCTGATGCCTTGCTGGGCTCCCAGATCCACAGCACCTTCTGCCCGCCTCGCAACAGACAGCAGCTATAGTGCCCTCAACACACACCTGAGCTAGCAGACCCAGCCACCGCCACGCAGTCAGCAGTCATCCTTGCCTGCCACCAAGCAGGGACCAGTGACTCTCCTGTCAGGGCTGGGATTAAGTTGCAAAGGGTTTGAGAGATTGGGGATGACAAAAGGGACTTGAAGACTAATTAGGAGCAGCAATGAAAGCTTAATTCATAAAAGCAAACATTTTCCATCCACCAACCTGCAACCAGTTAAGGGCACCGTTTGAAAGAAATCTGTGCGTGGGGAAGGGAGCCAACAGGAACAGGAAATGTTTGAAAGAATGTAAACTATTTCAGTTTCATAAAAAGTAACAAGTAAACAGTTATTACATGCAAATAATGTCCTGGTTTTAATTAATGCTGAAAAGTCAAAATATGGTTGACATTTGGATGTATACATTGAAAGGCAGGAGAGGGAGAAAATGGTGCCCAGATGCCCGTTTCTGAGTGGGGCTGGCAGCTCAGAGGGAACTAGAACCTTGAGAAGGTCCTGTTTATTGGTGATGAAAAGCACGGTTCTGCTTCAGCCGCTTCAGCCTGGAGTTGGGGAGCAGAGGGAAATCAGCTTACTTCTTAACAAAGCTAGAGGTGGGCCTGGTGCTTGGGAAGGGCAACTCCCACTTCAGCCACTTCTCGCAGGCAGGCTGATCTTAAAGGGGCAGCGGACCCTCAGGCCTCCATTCCACGGGGGGCAGGGTTTCTAGGACTTTCCCATTTAACTTTTCCAGGAGTTAAGTGATGATGGGTTTCAGGTCCCAGAAGCCCCATTCAACAGCCCCCACCCCTGTCCGACCTTCCTTCTACTACCCAAGGTCGATCAGACAGACAGGATGGCACACCAGCCTGGACTCTCGGGTAGGAGATGGCAGCCTTCGAGCTGTTTTCTAACATTCGCTGCATTAGCTTCCATTCCAGACCACCTAGGGCTCAAAGGCGCTGGGAAACTGCACCTGGGAGACCACAGCTGGGGAGACAGAGCCTTCGAGTATGGGTGAGATTCTGCCCCCTATGGAGAGAGTGGCTGGGGTGCTTGGGCCCTGCAGACCAGGGACCCGTCTTGCAACCCCCTTGCAGAAAGACCTTTAAGCTCCCTTTTTGAGCTTGTGAATCCACAAACTCCTGCCAGCATCTTTTGTGAGATCAGGGGTGTTTAAAGAGGGGTGGCATGAAAGGGTTCGGGAGTTGGTAAACCCTAGAAACTGGGGTAACATTGTCTTTTTTTGGCAAGAGAATATAACTTTCCTCACCTCCTCAAAGGTATCTGTAACATTCTACGGGATTACAGATCACTGTTTTAGACAAAGCTGTGTCTGGAGACCTGTTTTTCGGGATTCCAAGGCCCCTCTTTCAACCTCCTTCCCCGCTGTCCCTGCCCTTGCCAATGCTGAACTGGCGAGGCCTCCCTCCCGCTTACCTCGCCCACTGCGTCCCACAAAGCGAAGGTCGTTGAACCTGGCCACCTGGTTCTTCATGACGGCCGAGGCGTTGCGTAGCTCCGCAGAGTAGTTCTCATCATTGCCTGCCATCACGGTCACCACCGTGCCATCCGGCACATCCCCCAGTGCCACCACCTGAGGACACAGGGCAGGGGATGCAGGAGGACAGCTTAGAAAGGAAGCGGGAGGCAAGGGAAAAGAGGGGATGGGCTGGGCCAGGCAGCTCCCCTAGGTCCCAGGCGCACTGCGTATTTCTCCAATGCAGGGTGGAGAAGCGGCTTAAAAACAAAAAGGACCTTCCCCCAAATATCACGAAAACAAAAAGATGGAATCTCGAGCTTCCACACCAAAATCCCAGATCAACTGCTTAAACTGTGTCCCAAGAAATTTCAGCGAAGTCTAAGCCGGAGCTGTGAATCAGCTCAGTCACTATGATGTGGGGAGCAGTTCCCCTGTTGTCTTCAGCTGCAGCGAAAGAGGAATCAACATGCCCCTAGCAACGAAGTCTCCAAGTAAAAAACAATATCAACGATATGGCCGGGCACGGTGGCTCAAACCTGTAATCCCAGCACTTTGGGAGGCCGAGGTGGGCAGATCACGAGGTCAAGAGATGAAGACCATCCTGGCCAACATGGTGAAACCCCGTCTCTACTAAAAATACAAAAATTAGCTGGGCATGGTGGCGTGCGCCTGTAAGTCCCAGCTACTCCAGAGGCTGAGGCAAGAGAATTGCTTGAACCCGGGAGGCAGAGGTTGCAGTGAGCCGAGATTGTGCCACTGCACTCCAGCCTGGCGACAA
>NW_022436983.1:17955677-18010004 GCF_009761245.1 Sapajus apella
AAAAAAAAAAAAAAAAAAAAAAAAAAAAGAAAGAAAAAGAAAAGAATATCAACAATAACAATAGAGCTGCTACCTCCACTCAGTTTACGCATTTACGCAAGAGCTGTTCAGGGCATGAAATGTGGCCCCAAAATGTGGACCGGGGCCCAGTTTATTGGCCTCTGCAGAGGCTAAATTTGTTATGCCGAGAAAATGCAGGATGTTTTGAGAAGGGTCACCCAGAAAACCCCTTTTAAAGTGAGATGGGGGCTTTTGATGACAGAAGAATGCACCTGCTTGAAAGTGCAGGATGAGGGTGGCGATGTCTCCCTAAACGCCATCCTCCCCCAGCCCCTCACCCCCAGGAGCACGGAGTGGCAGACAGCCTTTTGAAAAGAATCAGACTTTAAACACAGTGACAGCCATTTAAACGTGGATGCCGCGTGCAGGGACTCAAGATCCAGATGGTAAAAATTTCAAGGAGAAAAATGTTTGGGGTCTGATTAAAAAGGCCAGATTTCCTGTCAACATCCTGTCTTCTTTTAATTTCAAAGACTCCTTTTAAGCTACAAGTGACAGTAAAACCTCCGATCTGACGATTCAAATCACATGGGCCTCCCCACTTCCCGGGGAGATTTTCCCCACTCGTATTTTAAGATGTCACCTGGGAGACCTCAAAAAGCCACTCAACCTTCCCCCCCCCCAATTTGGAGTCGTCTTAATGGGAGCAGGGACTGCCTCAGCTGCCAGCGGCCGCTGTTACCAGCCACCTCGGGCAGCACCACCCCCAGCCGCCGGCCTTTCCTGCCCTGCCCTTTTCTCACGGCAGCTGCCTGCGAGAGGTTTAGGGGAAAACCGAGGCGTTTTCGTTTCATCTCGTTGCCCCCTTAAAAAAATGAAAATGAAACAGTCGCCGACTCTATGGCATAATGAAAAAGGTCCTCTGAATGGCTGGGGGCTGCCAGGGGTGGGGGTGGGGTCCCCCAATCTCAACCAGCCATTAGGGACGCAGAATATCCCCTAGCAAATGTCTGCCGGGCAGTGCCCCGATTCCGGCCTAGCGCCGTCCCATAAAATTTCAGAAGCCCTAGGTGGAGGGTGTGAGCAGGAAGCGTTTGTGAAGCGGCGCGAGAGGAGGGGTGCTGCCGGCGGAGGATAGGCCCTTTCACCCTCCGCACCCACCAGCGGTGTCCTAACCCGGGTCTGGGATCCTCTCCTCCGTTGCCCGCAGGGCTGTGTCTGAACAATCCGGGTTAGGGCGCGGGAAACCCCATCCGCCCGTTTCCGCACCAACGTCTCTACGCAGAGCTGCCCATGGCCCAGGTGGAGCGGGGCAACCCCCTGAAAACGCATCTGTGCAGGGCGCATCCGAGACGCGACGCCGAGGTCCCCGAGCCGAGCGCGCAGCGAGGCCGACCCGGGTGCCCGGGTGTCGCCGCGGGGTCTCGGCCACCTCACCTTCCCGCGGCTCCCAAGGCCCCGAACTGCGCAGCGGGGACGGCCGGCGCCTCAGGGCCGGCGCCCTCCCGCCCCGGCGCCCTCCCGCCCCCGGCCCCGTACTCACCTTGAAGGCGACGGGCAGCGTCTTGTTGCAGCGCCAGTGCGAGGGCAGCACGGAGCAGAGGAAGTTGGGGCTGTCGGTGCGCACGAGCTCGCCCGGGTGGTCCGCCAGCACGTCCACCATCGAGCGCACCTCCGGACGGGCGCGCCCACCGGGCACCACGGCCGCCTGCGCGCTCAGCGCGCCGCTGTTCTCGCCCATCTTGCCGCCGCCGCCGCCGCCGCCGCAGGGGAAGGCCGTGGAGGGAGGTGTGAAGCGGCGGCTGGTGCTCGGGTCTACAGGAATACGCATAACAGCGGCCGTCAGGGCGCCGGGCGGGCGGCCGGCGCGGGCGCCTCCTCGGCCGCCGCTGCCGCGAGAAGCGGGAAAGCAGAAGCGGCGGGGCCCGGGGCCTCAGGGTGCAGGGGGCGGCGCCCGGCCAAGACCCGCCGGGACCTGCCCGCTGCAAGCCCTTGCCGCCCCGACGGCCGCCGGCAGCCCGCCCGCTAGTCCCGCATCCCCGGCGCGCCGCCCCGCGTGCGGCCGCCTCTCGCGGCGGTCCCGGCTGTCTGGGCCGCAGCGGGGCCCGCCTGGAGCTGCGCCGCCGCCACCGCCTCCCACCCCGAAGCCTGCCCGCGGCCGCCGCAACTCCGCGGCCGCAGCCCCAGAACAAATCCTCCAGAATCAAGTGGCGGGGCCCTGGCCGCCCGCGCGGGGTTACTACCCCCGGGGCCCGCGGGGCGGGGCGGGGCCGGCCCGAGCGACGCGTCGCGCAGCCAATCGGCGGAGCCCGCATCGCGGGCACCTCGGCTGCGTTAGCGGGGAGGAACGGGGCCTGCCGGAGGCCGCCGGCAGGAGGGGCGGGAGGCCCCGCCCCGCGGAGGTCGCTTCCGAACCACAGCTCAGGGCCCCCGAGAGCGCTGAGAGCCCCGCGCCGACGCTAGAAATTTGCTTAGAACGTCCGGGTCCCACAGAAGTCGCCCTTGCAGCCCTTTCCCGGGTCGCGTCTCCCTGACGCGGGGGCGCAACCCCTTCGCTCCTCCTCCCCGCTGGCCGCGGCCGGACTTCCCCAGCTCTTGCTGCTTCGGGCCCGTGACTTCTGCACCCCCGGCTAGGGGCCGCGAGGGCCCAGGGCCGGTGACAGCACAACCGGGAGCCGCCCCAAAGAGGTTAAGCACCTCCCTAGTCCTGCAAATTATTCTGACCCAAGCTCCTCCACCCCAAACGGGATTTTGCGCGCCATCCACGCCCGGCCGGCGGGCTCTGCAACTCCCGGCCCTGCGCGGCTTTGGTCCCAGCCTCGGTGGCCCCTGTGCCAAACCGGGGACAGACGGAAGGGAGTCTCCCAGGGACCCTAAGTATCCTGGGGTCAGCAACCCCTTTCCCCTGTGTTCTCCCCTAAAAACAAGTTTCAGGATCTCGCAGGCCTCGCGGCGTCGTTCTTCGTTGTGGCGGCCTGTGGCTCTTTGAAAACTACGGCAAGGCCTGCAAAATGCGTTTTCCCGAATTTTTTCCTCCACGCCTGTAGTCACAGCCCTGCATCGTGAAACAGTTCGCGGGTCGGTGGCAAAAGGAAAACTGAACCACTGCTGCAAAGTTAAGGGCCCCGGCTTCCAGAGGACAGAATTGCCTTTCTCCATGCAGATGGAAAGGGGCCTCCGCGGGTCCGACTCCACTTCTTCTTGGGCCCCTGTGCTCCGACTGCGCCGCAGGGACGGCGGACAGTTTCGCCGAGGCACTGCCTGCCCGCCTGGCTCTGGGTCCCCGCTCCCACTCCCAGCTGCGCGGCCAACCGCTCCTGGGCTTCACTGCAAACAACCCCTGCCTCTCCCGCCTCCTAAGTCAGTCGAGCAGGCCTAGGGGCCGGCTACAGCTAGGAGGGCCACGGGAAAGGTCAAGCCCCAATCCTTCCGAATTATCACCCCAGACACCTTCTAGACTCTGGAGGACGAACGCGTGCTGAGCCTCCCCGCCGCTTTGGAGACCGAGCTAGATTTTCGTTGCCTCTGGCCCTCGGCAGGTGCAAAACAGTTAATTCCAAGCCTCGGAAGCAAAGAAGCCTAGGATCCGACGGTGGCCGCAGGATGGATCTGACCCCTGCCCAGCCCGCGCCATTTCGTCGTCGCCAAACGAAATCAACTCCTGCGTGCGCTCCAGGGGCATAAGACTCTGGCCTCACCCGGAACATCGGGAGAGCTGGTCCCTACCCCCCTCGGGACCTCACATCACGTCTTCAGGACGTGTCGAAAACAAGGGCGGCAAAGGTCCCTGCCTGGACCTTTTCAGAGAACCTGCGCCTGGCAGCTGACGATCGTGGACCAAGTCTCGCTCGTCTGGCACAAGCAGCAGAACCAGAGGAAGCGAGCGATCCGGCCTGGGCGCTCCCACCTCCGGGAACGTCTCTGGGGAAGGCCGAGCGCGTCGTGGCCAGGTAGGGCCCGGGCCCGGGGCGGGCGACACGTGCTGCCCTCGAGCGGTTGCGGAGCAGCGACCCGCTGTTTCAGGTCGTGGCAGATGCCACGTTTCGAGTGTTTTCAGTTTGCCTCGTGCCCTTTGCTTGTCCCTCTGCCTGATTTCTCCCTCTCCCCTTATGGCGGGTTGACAGACAAGTTTCCAGAGAATGTGGGGCTTTTGTGGGCCCGGGCACCTGGCGCAGGACCCGGCACGGCTCCAGCCCTCGGGAGGGCGCTCGCTGCCCGTGGTCACCAGACCCAAGGGACCGGGGGTGCAGGCCCTTGGGTCCCCAGCCCTAGGTCGCCGGGCCGCCTGGCAGGCACAGTGGCGGGAGTCGCCGCTAGTTGGCGCCCGCGTCCTGCCAGCCGCGGAGGTGCTGGCTCCGCCGGGCTACAGATGCGCGCCAGCTGCAGCCCGGGTGCAGGCGCGGCAGCCGCCCCCGAGGAGCTGTCCTTCCCGGACTGAAGGCCCATCCGATTCCTTGCCATCGGTGCGGACAGGTTTCCGACAAACCGATGGCTTTGTCAAACCGAGGCTGCCTTGCTCACCTCTGATGAGACGGACGCCTTCTGCCTTTGCGTTTTCAGGCACCGGGGACGACCCACAGAACTGGCTAGCTTGTTCCCAATTTCCACTGATCGCCAACCTGCTTCTTCTTTATCCCAGACCTACAACCTTTGCCAACTGTTCGATGGGAGGGAGAGCTCCCACTCCCCCATCTGGGGCACGCAGACACCCTTGCCCTTCCCCAGCTGGCATGGACCCTCGTCTTTTCTCTCTCTTCCATCAGATCGAGGGACAAACAGCCCAGTTTCTCTCCAGTGGCCCCCACCTAAGAGCACTGCATGTTGTCCACAGCAGGACAACGAAGTGGAAGGTTAGGACACTTCGTCCCCTACCGTAGCTCAGAGCTGGGTAAACCTAGAACCCATCCTCGAGCAAATATAGCCAGCTCCTTTGCCCCACGAAGGGGCATTCGTCTACCTCAGGCATTTAGGAGTGCACCCCGAGTGCGGTCTTGGCAGTGAGGGTGCGGGCTTCCCAGGGCAGGCGTAATTCACAATGCCTCTGCCAGCACCTGGGCAGGGATCCGCCAAGTGTACCAGATGAGGGGCAGGTATGCTCTGGGAAGCCCCCTAAGAGTCCCATGGACAGTGGAAAGAGCTTGGGTCTGCAGTCCCTCTACCTGAGTGTGTCTTCTTCTCTCACCCACAGCCCTCTAAGGAGAGTTGCGTAAGTCTCTCTGAGCCTCATTTCTTTCATCTGTAAAGTGGGGGCACTCATAGTGGCCCTTCACAGAGTTGTGTGTAAAGTGCTTATCACAGTCCTGGCACACAGAGGGTGCTCCAGCCACGGGAAACCATCACTATCATTATGAAAAAATAACACCTCTCCATCCTTGCTGGGGCCTTTAACCCTGCCCCCACCCCAACACCCCGATCTGGGCCTCACACTTCCCATCTGTGAAATGTCCAGTTCTCACGTTCAAAGCTTGCCAGAACTCTGAGCCAAGTCCATGCTGTCCTGACCCCTCGGTTCACCCACATGCTGCCTGGGGAAGGTAAGGACTGGCTGTGACCTAGCTCCACGTGGAGTCAGCTCACAGGGGGGTTTCCACCATCACGGGGCAGCAGGAGCTGGGTCTTGATGATTGCCCTTCTGACCATTCCTCTCAGAACCTCACTTTGGCCCCTCCCATAGGCAGACACTTTCCTAAGAAGCAACTGGGCCTCAGCAGACACTGCCAGGGACCCCGCTTCCTTCCCAGAAGGTGTCTGTTTCCCATATCCCGAATCGCACAGGAGCCTACTTCAGCAAAGAGGGCAGAGGGGGACATTCATGCCCCTCACTGAGCCTCAGTTTCCTCTTCTGTCAATGGAGGTCATTCTAACCACTCCATTTCACAGGAGGGGGATTAAGGATTCTCTCTAGGAGGGGAGGGGCATCGTGTTTCACGATATCTAAATTGTGATCAATTGTTTGAAGAAACAGAAAGAAAATGCTGCTGAGTAAACTAGGACTCATCTGCATCCCAATTTCAGATCATGATATCTGAATATATAAAGGAGAAAAGTTAATGAAAAATGGCAGTGTATCTGGGTGGAAGGAGTGTCTCCTGCAGGCTGGGGGTCCACCCCCAGGGAGTCCAGCTCTAGGGTCAACTCTCTAGGCAGCCTCCCTGGAAGGATTCAGAATGTGTGGGAGGACAAGTGTGCTTCTCGAATTACAGAGATCTTTCTTCCTTTTTGGAAAGTGTCAGACTTGGAGGGGAGGCAGAAGGAGCAGGGGAGACAGGGTGATGAGGGCGTTAGGACCCAGATACTGCCTGTGAGGTCTGAGACTTTTGCCCTGTGTCTGCGCTCACCTGAGCCTTGGTTCCCCCGCCTCCGATGGTAAATGAGAAGAATGGTAACAGCCGGAGGTGCTGAGGCTTTACATTGTGCCAGGCACTGCACGTGGGTATTAAGCATGGTATTCAATGCCCATGGCATTGTATGTGGTAGGTGGTATGCCCATGTAAGCAAAGAGGAACGTTGCTCGAGGTCAGCCAGGCTAGAGAGGGCTGGACCCAGGTTAAAAGCCTGCTCTGGCTCAAAATGTGGGGTACGCAGGCATCGCCAGGTCAAGCTAGTTGGTGCTCTCCTCCTAGTGGCTGAGTGATGGGAAAAGCTGGCATCTAGATAGACAGGAAAGTGCTACCGTGATGGGGAGAGGGAGCTGGGGCGGTAAATTCTGCTAAGCAGCCCTGGGCTTGGAAATCAGCAAACCCTTCAAATCTGCAGGGAGTTGCAGGACTTGCTAGGGTCACTCGGGAGGGTCTTGTGATAGCTGAGTGTACCCACCACCTGCTGTCCTTTGGCCTCAGAACCAGTCTGCAGGGAGGCAGGATCCGAAGTAGTCCTCAGTTTGCAGTTGAGAACACTGAGGCCCAGAAAGGGGAGAGTCATGATCAGGATCTAGACTGAGCTCCAGCACCGCCAGGGGCGAGCACCGTGAAGCAAAACGCAGGCAGGTGGGAGGCTGCAGCCCCGTAGCCTCATACACGAAGGTCCAGATGCGACCCTCAGTGCCTCTCGCCCCGGGAAGTGCTAGAGTCAGTCACGTTTCCTTCTGGGCCTCAGTGTTTGCATCTGAATGCTGGGGGCGCACTTTCAAGGCCCCTCTACAGGCCGGGTGGGTTCCCGCAGGACCCCAGGGTTTCTTGGTGGCCTGGAGCCGAGGCCCCTCCTTCCTACCCAGCTCCTTACCACCTCCTGTGGGATGCCAGCTCCCTTGTGTCCACATGACCTGGGATCCTTCCATGCCCATCCCCACTGTGTTCTGCAGGTGGGTGGTCAGAGGGTACTCTGCTTTGGGGATGGGAAAGAGAGAGGGAGACAAAGACAGAGAAGAGAGAACAGAGACCCTCTCTCTTTCGGGGGACAGGGGCGCAGAGCAGATAAACCGGCAGCACCATCTGTTACCAGGGAAGTGGGTTCTGGTTTTGGCTCCCATCACTTGGTGGGGCCTTCCTACTGCCCCCCCCCCCCCCCCCCTCCTCCTCCTTGTCATCTGTAAATCAGGGAAATATTTCTAGTAGACAGTTATTTGGTCTGTGACTTTGATCAGTGGTCTATGACTAATAATTGCCCTAATTTTTTGGACACCTGCCGCATGTTGGGAGTTTTCCGCCAATTGTCGCTCACTCTCACAGTGCCTCTGCAGGGCAGAGATTTTATTCTCTACATTTTGCAGATGGGGAAACCCAGGCTCTGAGAGTAAAGAGCTTTCCTCCATGAGCCTCAGAATCTGAGAAGTTAAAACAAATTCTCAGGAGCCCTTCCAGCACCCCTACTCCTCCATCAGGGAGGGGCTGCCTATACTCTGAGGACTGTCCTCAGTGCAGAGCTGTCTGTCCAAAGCAGCAGGTGAGTGCAGAGCTACCTGTCGGCAGAGCCATCAAACACAGGACTCTTCTATTGGGAGGCCCAGAGTGGTAGGAGGGACCTGAGCAGCTTGAAGCCAAGGGGGCTTCTGGGAAACGTGTGCCCTTCCCCCAGCCCCAGGGTGGGGGTTCAGCTCTGGCAGGCAGGGAGAGAAAGAGCCTCTAAGTGGCTCTCACTTTACACACATTTATGCCTCACAGCATTCTTAGGGGGTAGGGATAATTATCACTCCCATTTTATAGGAAAGAAAGCTGAGGCTCAGAGAGCTCAAGCAACTTGCCCAACATGACACCGCTGGGAAACCACAGAGGTAGGCTTCCAACTAGGGAGCCTGGCCCCAGAGCCCACGTTGCTGCCCACTACACTCTATTCTCATGGACCCAAACCTGGTGCTCGAAGTTACAGTCATGGAATAGAATTAGAATCCTGGCAGAACTACGGGCAGGATTCAGAATTTTACAATGTCAGACCCGAAAGGGCCCTGAGACAGCAAATCCAAATCCCCATTTCTCAAACGGCAGAACTGAGGGCTAGGGAGGAAAAGAGTCTCACTCAAGGTCACAGCCGGTGCCAGTGACAGAGTCTGCACCCCCTCCTTCTCCGGCTACCTCCCGCTGACTCCGTACCTTCCTCTCCTGCAGGCTCCTCTCCCCACTGCCCACCCAGCAGCTTCTGGGCTCAGCCAGGCCCATTAGGGATTTTCCACCTCCCTGAAAAGGTCCTAATGACTGTCAGTCCTTGTGAAGCCTTAATTAATCTCAGAGGCCGATGGCTTGGAGGAGACTGGGGGCTTTGGCCTTACGCAGATGAAGATTACGGCTCTGTTTCATGTGGTGGTGAAGGAACGCCTCAGACATTCCTGCCAGCAATAAAAGCCACATGGCTTTCTAGCGTTGCCCTTGGAAAAGAAAAAAAAGTGCAGCCCTTTGCGGAAAGAAATCAGCTATGTGCTGTATGCATGGCATGAGATAAAAATGGGCATAAGGACGTGGAGAACAGTCGGTCTTTTATGCCTCCTCTGACAGCCACTGACAGTGGCAGGGCCGGCAGTCACAGTCCCAGCTGTAGTCCTGGGAGAGGGAGTGGCCCCCAGTGCAGTGGGGGAAGCCTCAGTCCCTCCACCTGAACTGGACTTGAGCCACCCCAGAGGCAGGGCCAGCTTCCTGGGCCTGTGAGCTGTGCAGTCGCAGAGGGACCCGCTCTCAGAGGGTCCTGAGCTTGTTTTAATGCCCTGCCATTGCTGCCTTGAACTTCTGAGTATTCAGTAAAGGTCCTGCATTTTCATTTTGCACTGGGCCCCCCAAATTATGTAGCCAGTCCTGACTGAAAGTCTCCCCCATCACCAGTTGCCACATCTCACCTGGCCCCTGCCATGTACCCAGTCCTGGGGAGTTGGGTTTCCTGAACGCCTACTAGCCACTTTGCTTATATCACTCTAGATGAATTTCAAAACAACTTTGTGAATTGGGCAGATGTGGAAAACTGAGGCTCAGAGGGCTTCCGTGTGACAGGGAAGCCTAGATTTGAACGCGGGTCTTCCTTACTCCCAAGTGAGTGATCTTAGCAGCTCTGTGTGTTCTGCAGTATTTCATCTTCACCATGCCCAGGGGGACGGGATGCACAGTCAGGATGCCCTAGTCCCAGATAGCAGGAGGCATAACTGAGGCTGGAAAAGGGAAGGTTGTCAGGGTCACACGCAGTCAGTGTCAAACCAAGGGCCTTGGCAAAAGGGGAGCTGGGCCTGGATCCATAGGGCTGGGGAGGGAGTCCCAGTTTTATAGTTGTTTGTGCTGCTTGTACATTTACTAGCTCTTTCTTTGCAGGTCACTGCCTTGAGTCTGGCCTGGGATGTAGCTGGAGCTCCGCCCCGTCCCCCCTCCCCCACAGCTCTCCATTCTAAACATCTGGAAAGTCCTTCCTTTTGCCTTCTTCTACTCTTTCATGCTGCAGTTTTCCTCTGTCACCCACACTGGTCGGGAAGCGGTTGCCTCTGGCGCCTTGATAAACTCTAAAGAGTCCAAATTCTTGATGAAAGTTGGGGCTGAACAGAGCCCAAAGATTGTGGTGTCCTATAACCGGGGCTGGGCCTGAGGCTCATAGAGCCAGCTGCTAGACCAGAGGAGCCACTTCCCTGTTCCTTACCGGGTAACCTTGGGCAAGTCTCTTCCCTCTCTGGCCCTCAGACTCCCCTTCAGGGAGGCGAATGCATTGGACCACGCCTGAGCCCCTGGTGGCCTCTCTGTCTTCAACATTCCAGGATTCCATGCCAATCTACAACCAGTCTGCTCATCTCCCCATCTCATAACTGGGGAAACTGAGGCCCAGGAAGGCTCAGAGACTTGCCCAAGTTCACAGAAGGTGCTTATTGGCAATTGGACTTTGACTCGGAGGCTCCTGTTTGCAGGCCCAGCTGCCTCTGCACAAACCTTCCTGGCCTCAGCATCAGCTCAGCCTGCCTTTGTCCCACCCCCTCTAGTCCACATTGACCTGTCAGGCAGCCTGAGTGTCCAGGCCTGGAAATCACAGCTAAGGATCCTTGGCAGGCAATAAAGATCCTCTTCTATGGTTTGAATGTCTCCCGAAAGTCGTACGTTAAAATTTCATCCCCATCATGGTGGTATTAAGAGGTGGATGCAGGGCTTTTGGGAAATGATTAAGTGGTGAAGCCTCTGCCCTCATGAATGGATTAGGTCCTCTTTGCCCTCTGACTTCAGGACACAACGTTCTGTGTCCTCCAGAGGATACAGCCAGAAGACACCATCTTGGAAGCAGGGAGTCCAGGACGTCACCAGATGTTGAACCTGCCAGAGTCATGATTTTGAACTTTTCAGTCTCCAGAACTGTGAGTAAGACGTTTCCATTTCTCTACTTCTATTTATAAATTCCCCAGTCTCAGGTATTTCGTTATAGCAACACAGAATGAACTAAGACACTCTCTTTAGAGAAAAGTGGGCCTGGGATGGCAGCAACCCATTTCTCCCCAATGGCATTTAGGCTGTGTTAGCATTTCCATAACAAAGGCCACTTTTCCAGGGGTTATAATTTAGCTAGAAAATGAGGAGGAAAGGCCAGACTCCAGGATCTGAGGGGCACGTGAAGTAGGAGGCTAGGATGGGACATTCTCCACTGGACCCTGGGCACACGGGGTGCACACACACACATCTGTACCCTGCATGGGCACACTCACACAGCACCCAGGCTCATGGGCACAGTCTCTCTCACACACTCACTGGCAGCTCACACCCACCGACATGGACAAGCCTTCATGGAGAACGGCATTGTTACAGTGCAGCCACAGGTGTAAACAGTTAAGTTCATGTGTGTGCAAAGATACTCCTAGGAAATGTCTCCATCCGCATCAACAGGCATGGACCTATTGGTGTAGATGCACAGATAGGCCCCATATAGAATGGTGTGGACACACACATGATGGTGTGGAAACCCACATCACAGTTGTATAAACAACAGACAATTGTGTGGACAGCTGTATACAGAGGCAGGCACTGAATCAGGGCTCAGAACTTTGGATTTGTTCTACGTGTCAGCTCTGGGAGGAGGTGAACCCTGGCTGTGGAAGTTTCTGCTTCTCCTCCATTCAGAGACATAGGCTTTCTGGATGGTTTTCCCCCTGGGGCTGCCAAACCACTCCTTAGCATCTGAGTGTAACCCATCCCCTCATTGCTCCATGGGGACAAGGAAAGCCCGTCCTCCCAGCCTGGAGAAAGGCAGTGGGAGGGAAGTGTGGGAAGGTCATAGCTAGGGTGCCGCACGTGATGTGGGTGGGAGGGTAGGGCACTTAGCCTGTGGGTCCAGAGACCTCAGCTTGGGTTTAGGTTGAGATGCCCTAGGCCAACATATGGCCTCTCTGGGCTTCATCCTGAGCCCCGTCTCTTAGGGCCATGTGACACCTCTAGGTACCTCAGAGTGAGGAAGAGTATTGAAACCATGTCACATGATGAACTGTTGAAGCAACTGGAGACTTGGTCCTGGAGGAGAGCAGGCTTGGGGGGATAAGAGCTCCTCTGTCAGGTCTATGAAGAGCTCCCAGGTGGCAGGGACCACGTGGATGCTGGGGGCTCCATACCAGGAAAAGAAGTCATGAGAGCTGACTAGGAATAGAAACATATCCCCTCAGAGGTAGAGAGCTCTCCATTATGGGAGGTATTCAAGTTGAGACCAGGATGTTGTGGAAGGAGTTCAAGTGTTGGGTGGTGCAGGGGCTGGACCAGATGCTAGTGTCTAGAACACTCAGCTCATCGAAAGCACGTGTTGAACAAATGAGAGCGTGACTGTAGAGCTCCATTTCTGAACAGTCATCTGTGATTCAGAGCAGAGCAGCTCTGGAGTCCCACCTTGCCATCTGCGTGACCTTGGCCCTCTCCAAACCTCAGTTTCCTCATCTGTGAAATGGGGAGAACAAATTATTTCCAAGAGCTCCAGTAAGTCACATCCCCTATTGTTGACCTTTCAGGTTGTCCCAGAATTTCTGCTCTTATAAATAGAAAATGACAATGAAGGCAAAAAGCAGACAGACAAGTAAGAGAATGGTTAATACAAAAATCATAGCTAGGCATGGTAACTTGCATTGGTAATCCCAGCTACTTAGAAGGGTGAGGTGGGAGGATCACTTGAGGCCTGGAGTTCAAGACCAGCCTGGGCAACAAAATGAGGCTCTGTATCTACCAAAAAAAAAAAAAAATCAGGAGAGTGGTCCCCACCACTTGCCACCCATGATGGGGAGGGAGAGGGATGCAGTTAGGGAGGGGACACTGGTGGGAGCCCTAAGGTCCCACTAATGCTTTGTTTTTAAAAGCCAGGTGATGGGTACATAGACGTCTGCTTTATTATTCTTTTTTAAACAATAGTTATATTTTATACATTCTTCTGTACACATATTTTACATGTTTAAACATATTTTTAAAGGAAAGCAAAAGATAAAAATTCAAAAAAGTCCCTCTGCCCCAAACCTCTGAAAAAAATGGACAATATGCTTAAATGCACACAGAGTCGTATAGCTATTCGTGATGCAGCAAAGCTGGGGTGTGTTTATTCTCAGCCAAATCACTGTTACCACCGGATGGTCCTGCGTACCGTCACACTCTCGGCTGAATCTCGGCAGGCCCTTGCGACCATCCTCATCAAGGCAGCCCCCACCTACAAACCCTTCTAGGTAACAGCCCCTGCTGAGCAAGCTCCTCAAGCCCTCCTCGTGGCCCACCAGTAGCCCTCAGGTATGTGTCAGGGGCCCACTTTACAGGCAAGGAAGTCCCTTGTACCCACATAGGAAGTGGCAGAGCTGGGATCTGAACCAGCTCTGTCAATGCCAAAGTTGTGCAGCAACCTCATCCCAGGGACCAAGCCCCCTGATTATAGTAATTAATGTTATGTACTGTGACACATGCCATTGAATCCTCGGAGCCAGTTTTGTATTAGGTACATAGTCATCACCCCCCCCCCCATTGTAACAGTAGGAAAACTGAGGCAGAGCAAGGTCAGGAACATGTTCAAGTTCATACCTTGAGTATGAGTGTCAGAGCTGAGCCTTGAACCTTAGCAGCCTGATCCCAGTCTGTGCTGCCTGGGCTGGCTGTGAGGGGAGCTCAGACTTCATGGAAACAAAAGACAGAGTGGTGGCTCCAGGGTCCACAGCTGACCCCAGGGGACCAAAGGCTGGCAAGGTGGTTGGCCGGGGTTGGAGGCTGCTGCTTGGGATGGGGGATCTGCTCCCAAAGTGATGCCAGCCCCACATGATGAGCTGAGTCCCCACCTCGTTACGGGGTCATGGCTGCTGGGAAGGTGCTGAGGCTGTGGGTACAGCCAAATAAAGGCTAGAACAGGCTTCAGACTCCCTGCCTGGCAAGTCCAGGTGACAGGCCCAGACACTGGGCACTCTGTCATTTGCTGTTGGCATAAGTTTCCACTGGCAGGAATGTGATAGTGTATTACCTGAGTGGGCTTCCAGAAGCCCATTGAATGTCCTCAGACCTGGGGTGGGAGGGCTGTCTCACTGCCTCATCCCTGAGCCTCAGTCAAATCCAGCGTGGCTGGATGATCTGAAGGCCGTTTTAGCTCACGGAGGCCTGGACTTGCCCCTGCCTCCATCCTTGTCCTCGGGGGAAAATGTTCCCAGTCCTGTCCTTAGCAGCTCTGAGCTTAAATGAGGGGAGAGATGAGATGGGAGAGGAAAAGAAGTAAGAAACAGACAGAGGAGGAGGAGGAGTTAGATTCAAGCAGTCAATACACACCAGTTGAGCCCCTATTATGTGCCAGGGGCTATTTTAGGTGCTGGGGATATAAGCAATGGAGAAAGCTGTCTAACTCCTTGGGGCTTTGATTCCGGCAGGGCAGACAGAAGACAGACAAGGAGGCAAATAAATAAGCATGTCAATATTGGACAGTGTCTTGGGACACTGAAGAAAACAGATGGGAGTAAAGTGACAGAGAGTGACTAGGTGGAGGGGAGAGAGGGCTCGTTGCCCGTACTTTAGATGGGGTGGTCAGGGAAGGTCTGTCGGAGCAGGTGACACCGAGCTGAGACCCAAGGGTTGAGAGGGACCCGTGAAGGGAGAAGGGGGCTGGTAGGAGGGCCCACTGCGCAGCGGAACCGGCTTTACCCACCGGCCTTCTCCCCGCTCCTCTGCACTGCCGGTATCCCGGGTTCCTAAGACTCTTACTCTCTGTTGTTTCTCCCACAGCCGCCCTGAGAGCCAGATGGGGTGAGTCTAAGTAGCCTGACATGCAGTTGAGGAAACTGAGGCTGGGGGGGCAGCATCAAGTGGTTCCCGAATGCCAGGACCTGCCCCGGGCTCCTGCCTCCCAGCCTTCTGCTCCTCGGAGCCTGCCCATTGTGCGGTGTGTTCTTCAACCTCCTAAGTCCAGGCAGGCTGCAGTCGCTGTGGAGCCAGCTGTGGGCACCGCTCCTGACAGGTCACAGGGCTGGAAACGTGGGCTGCTGGGTAGGGTCTAGGAGGGAGCAGCAGCTCAGGGCTGGGCGGGGGTCCGGAGCGGAAGGCGCCCAGCCCTGATTGGAACAAGGTGGCAGCACTGGGAGCTGAGCCGGGTGTCATTGATCTTGCCTGGTGTTCCAGCCACTAGGCGGGGCCAGCGCCGGGCAGACTGCCGGTTTTCCCAGGTGTGGGGACACCCTGGGGGAATAGCTTTTCATGTGGTTGTGGGGTAGGCATGCCACCCAGCACATGGGGGAGGCCAGGGCTTTGGGGGCACGCTGGCAGTAGGGTGGAGGGGGGTGTCTGGAGACTCAGAATCCCACAGCCAGCAAATGTGAGGCTCTGGGAGACAGGGTCACGGACTTGAGGCTCCGAGCCCCTGAGAATGTTAGAACCTTCTTCGAAGTAGCTCCCATGGATGGCAGTCTCAGCGTGTCACGCACAGTTCTGAGAACTCACACAGCTTAACTCTTTCCATCCTTGCTCTGTCCTAAGAGGGAGGTTCTATGATCATCCCCACTTCCATATAGGGAAACTGAGGCTCAGCAAGGTTAAGTAGCCTGCCAAATCACACAACGACAAGATTTTTGTTCTAGGAAATAAGAGCCCTGGAGTAGCTGGCCAGGGCTGGGAGGACCTTTGAAAATCTTTGAGGCCAGTCCTCCTCTGTCAGAAAAATAGGTCTGGAGAGGGGATGTGATGCACTGAGGTCACAGGATGATGAGGGGCCCAGGGGAGTCCAGGATCAGGACTCGCTCTTCCCCCAGGTCATCGTGGGAGTTCCACTGGTGGCTGAATGTCAGGCCCCTGAGGGCAGGGTCCTCAGCCAGGACCTAGGTTCCCAGATGTTACCAACCTTAACTGACAGTTTTCTGCTAGCACACAGGAAGTTCTTTTAAATGTCTAACCCGAATCCCTCATGTTGCAGGGAAAGCCTCTTCCTTCTCATCTTGCAATACTTCTGAGAAGAGTTTGGCCTTTGGTGTTAGGGAAGATCACCAATTCCCTGGTGGTGTGGGGGGTGAGCCTGTGCCTCTCAGGCCTAAACATTAGCAGCTTAGCCCTTGGGGCCTTATACAGTTTCTTACCAAAACGTGAGTACTCTTGGAATGAGTGTCAGCTTAGCAAGACAGGGTAGTACTTGTGGGGCAGGGCTTGGGGGGCTGGTGAGGGGCAGGAGAGGGCTGATTCTCTCCTTCCAGCCAGCCTTGATGGGGTTCTACGTGACCTGCCGCCCTCCACCTCTCAGACCTCATCTCCTTCCACACTGCCCCTCCGTCACCCTGCTCCAGCCACCCTGCCCTCAAATATGCTGATCAGACTCCCACTGCAGGGCCTTTGTGTGTGCCGTTCCCTTTGCCAGGAAAGCCCCTCCCATTTTGTCTGCCTGGCTCAGCTCCGCACCTCATTCAGGTTCCTGCTGCCTCCTCTAAGAGGCCTTCTCTGACCTCCTGTGGTAGACAGAATAATGGCCCCAAAGATGTCCACATCCTAATCCCCAAACCTGTGGCTATGTTACCTTATATGGCAAAAGGAACTTTGCAGATATGACGAAGGATAAAGACTTTAAGATGAGGAGATTGTCCTGGATTTCCCAGGTGGGCCCCATATGATCACAAGGGTCCTTATACGTGGAAGAGGGAATCAGAAAAAGACAGTCAGAGGGAGACAGGGCATGGAAACTGATTAGGGAACCCAAAAGATGGTGGTGTGGGAAAAATGTGGCCAAAAGCTGTGGGCTTTGAAGGCAGAGGAAGGGGCTATGAGCCATGGAAAGCAGGCAGCCTTAAGGAGCTGGACAAGGCAAGGAAACGAATTCTCCACCAGAGCCTCCCGCAATGAACACAGCCCTGCCCTGACCTTGACTTTAGCCAAGGGAGACTCATAGAGAATTTATGATCCCTAGGACCGTAAGATTATAAATGCTTGTTTTTTTTTTTTAAAGACACTAAAAGTGTGTTAATTTATGATGGCAGGCAGAGGAAACAAATATATCTCCCTTCCTTGATTGACAGTTCTTCAGCACATTGATTAGCACCTGATACACAATAGCTTGACTTATAAATTGTCTCTTTTCTGCCACAGAACCTCAGCTACAGGAGGGCAAGGATTTTTTGTTTGCTTGGTATGACATTTGCAGATAGAGTTGTCAGAGTTAACAAATGGAAATATAAAACACGCAGTTAAATTGAATTTCAGATAAATAATGAACATCTTTTTAGTATAAAGTTGCCCCAAATATTGCAATTATTTATTGTTTATCTGAAATTAAAATAATTTAGGAGTCTTGTATTTTATCTGGCAAATTCATCCCTAGCACCTAAAACCATTCCTGGGTACATATTAGGACCTCAAAAAATGCTTATTGAATCAGTGAAATAAATAAGCAAATGAATTCACATTAACTTCTAGCTTAAAAACCCTCTTTGGCTTCCAGAATGCCTATGGGGTAAAGTATAAATCACAGCAAATGATAAAAGCAGATAGTTTCATAGCTGCTTCGATATGCCAGACCCCGGCTGAGTGCTTTACACTTATTAACTCACTCTGTTTTTGCAATAACCCAATAAGATGGCTGACCCATTTTCCAGATGAGGAAACCGAGGCTCAGGAGGCTTAGTAGCTTGCCCAAAGTCACATAACCATTGAACAGCAGAGCCAGGCAACTCCAGGCCTTTGACAGACTTGGCTCATGGAATGTTCCAGTGTTATCTTCCTACCCATTGCCCGGAACACCGTGGATCCTCTCTGTCTAACAGCCCCCGGTTTCTTTTCAGGGTGTGTGCTTCCCCATTCTCTGACTGCCAAGCTCCTGCCCATACATCAAAGCCCTGCCCTACTTTTCCCTCTTTGTGAGACCATCTCTAACACTCCCAGAAGGACTTAGCCCCCTCTCTTTCCCCTCCCCACCATGGCCCCTTGTCTGAACACATTGTAAGGATGTGCTGTTGCGTCCCTTACACCCCCTGACTATCACCTCCCTGAGAACAGAGATGGGCCCCTTTCAGCTCTTTGGCATGGGACTTCAAACTGAGTCTGACTCTAGGGGTATTCCCAGAAGCATTTGAGAATGAATGAATGAATGAATGAATGAGTGAGTGAATGAATGGCTGAGTGAATGAACGAATGCTGTTTCCACTCTGGTCCTCAGTTTTAAAGTCTGTAAAAGGGAAAGAACAATCCCGAATCCCCCCCATTCCTTAAAACAGAACACATTTTTTTCTGATTATAAAAATAATACCCATTCATTAAAGAAAAATTGGAAAATAATAAAATTATGAAGAAGAAAATTAAAACCATCCATAATCCTGCCACCCAGAACAACAGTTTCCACTCGGTGTTCAGCCTTCTGCTCTTCTTACTGTATGCATAGATTTCGTTTCTTCTTCTCTTCTCCGCCCTCCCTCCCTTTGCTCCTTCCTTTCTTTTAGAGTGTTGGGAACATGCAGTATGGGGTCCTTTAAACCTGCTTTTGAAATTCCTCAATGTGTGTGTGTGTTCTCCTGTGTCCTTAAAGCCTCCTCAATGGCAGGGGACAAGTGGCTGCTGGGCAGGGCTGGTAGGGGTGGGGTGTGAAAAGCCCATTGCCCCATGCCTCGTGGAGCACCTTAGCTCCCTTGTGATGGGCTGTTTAGCGGGTGTCTGGATTTCTGTCAGGGAACACCCTGCATGGATGTCTTAGCTGCATCGCTGGTTCCTTACTTAGGACAGCTTCTGGACTGGGCTTGCTGAGTCCTGTACGGACACTGAGGGGCTCTGGACCCTGCCCCGCATTCTCTCCACAGCTGCTCTCCAGCCCCACTCTCCCGGCAGCCTGGACTTCTCAGCTTGGCAGAAAGCCAGGGGGCATGATTCCAGCTCCTCCAGAGAAAAGCCCTGTCTACACCCAAGGCCTCACTGATTCCATCCAATGCTGAAAATACCCATTTACTCAGCCTTTTCTCCACATTATGGTCTAAGGCTCAGATGCTTAGTTCCAACCAAAACAGCCACAGAGGTCACTGCGGTCTGAGGGTGCTCGGGACCTCAGGCCTGTGCAGGCATCATACTTGTTAATAATTAAGCCACAGAGCTCACCACGTGCCAGACTCTCTGCGTCTCTGTATGTCCTTATGGTCACCCCGAAGCTAGGGATGGCTGTGCCCCATCTTACAGATGAGAACACTGAAGGTGTTCTGATGCTGCTCCAGAGAGCTAAGGGCCCTGGGCCTTGTCACCTGGCAGTGCAGAGACACTGCCCACTACATCCCCTGCCTGCTACCCAATGGGACACAGTCCCAGCACTACCCAGAAGCGAGGACAAACTTTGGCTTAGAAGTTGGGCAGACAGGTCCTGTCCCTGTTTTGGCTCCATATGCGCCCTGGGAGGCCACCACAGCTCACCCTCTCGTCTGCGAAATGGGAGAGCAGAGATTCGGAGACAGCCTCCTAGGCCTGCGGCAGCTCTGAGCAGAATGGGTACAGATATGCAGTGCTGAGTCAAAGGGAGAGAGAACCCTGCCAGATGGGCCAGCTCGCCACAGGCAGCCAAGCCTGGTGTTTGGGGGTTGGAGTGGGCAGGTCTGTCTCAGGCTGGGCTGGGAAAGAGCTGTCAGCCCCAGATGGAGGCTGGGGCCCCGCCCCAGTAGATGGGAGGCTGGTTTTTAACTGACCCCACAGGAAGAAGAGGACAGAAATGATCCCGCAGGCTAACCTGGGCCCCTGGGGACACTCCCTGCCTGCATCTTCCTTTCCCCACAAACTGGAGAGCTGTGCGGATTTCACCTGGAGCTCCCTGAAGCCTTCTGGAGCTCCCCACAGATCACAGCCGGAGCTGGAAGGGCCTGAGTAGTCCCTGTCTGACAGGTGAGGGACCCAGAGCCCAGAGAAGCTTGACCAGGACTGGCTTCCTCTGCCCTCTCTGCTGTGTGCTTCCACCGGGTGAGGCTGCCTCCTCCGCATATACCTTTCTTCCTGGGGTGACCTGGGGAGGCCCAACCCTCTCCCTGCCTCAGTTTCCCCATTTATCAGACAATGAGACCCGTCCAGACATCACTGAGGCTTCTTCCAGCTGGGAAACCTCCTGAGCTGGGGCCCTGACTCTGTCACATGAGTCCTGGGTTCCTGGAGGCCTCAGCCCTCCAGAAGCATCAGCCCAGTGGACAGCACATGGCAGGTATCTGGGGACCCCCAGGAAGAGGAAGGATTTCCTGGCCAGAGATAAGAAGACCAGCATGGGTAGAGGCAAAGCAGCCTCTCCCTGCAGCCTCCCTCAGACCATGCCACCAGGTGGCCCTTGGCTCCCCCAGAAGGAGTTCCTGAAAAGTCTGTGTCTGTGGCAGCCAGTGCGGCTTCTGAAGTATGTTACACTTGTGTGAGGGCAGCGTGTGTTCACATGCACATGGTTGGGGTGGGCACACAGGCCGGGAGGCCTGACGTGGAGGCAGGGCCAGACTTTGGTTGCTGAGTTGGGACAGCTTGTGATAGAGGCCCGCACACCTGCAGGTCTTACTGGAAAGCCTCAGCCGGTGGAGGTCTAACCTGAAGGTGGGCACATGCAGGAGAGGGGTACATGCAGGGCAGGGGTGCATGGGGGGGTGTGAGCCAGACAGGTGCGTGGGAGAGAAGGGGTCACGAAGGGCAGCAGTGCCTGGGGAGTGCGTGCGGGGCAGGTGTGCTTGTGGGGGAGGGGCATATCCAGGGCGAGGGTATGTGTGGGGAGGCCACACGGCCCAAATGCTGACAGGGCCTCTGGGAAGCTGGGAACCCAGTGAATGCTTGAGGGGAGGCAACTCCGCCTGACCTCCTCTTATTATTGTCTATTTAAACAATACTGTCAATTAATAACATGAGTTGACTCCACCACTCTGCCTCCTGACCCCTGCCCCTGTAATACAAATAATATCAGCACAATGAAAAATCTTGGAAAATACAGAAAACACATTTTTAAAAAGTTAAAGCCCGAAGTCTTATAACCACAGTGAACACCGTGAGTGTGTTTGAGGGGCTGGGGCCTGCAGGTCTTCTCGATATAGTCCATTCATTCCCACAGACTGCAGCATTTCCCACGGGCAGCTGCGGAGCCGAGCTCGTCAGGTTCGTCTCAGTGAATTCTCTAGCAGCCCCAGAGGGAGGTACTGTTATTCTGCCCATTGTACGAATGGAGAAACAGCAAAAAGGAGGTTAAATATCCCCCTCAGAGTGTAAGCAGCAGAGCCAAGATTTGAATCTGAGTCTGTCTAAATGGAAAATGCAAATCGTCCCCAGCGGCCAGGGCTGTACTCCAGCCGTGCTCCCTGCCCCGCTCCCCGCAGACCACTCATTTATTCCCTCCTCCAGGAGCATTTACTGAGCACCTCCTGTGACTCAGACCCTGCTCGGCACCCGCACCCGAGGACTTGGCGGATGTGAACGAGACAGAGAGAGGCCCCAATCTCACTCCCAAATAGCCACAAACTGAGTCCCAATCTTGACCACAGCTTAATTCCTAGTCCAAGTTGTAACCGACCCCCACTGGCCCTCATCACTGACTGCACTGTGACCTGGCCTTCTGCCATCCGCAGTGGCCTCTGGGAGCTTTTCATTCCCCATGATGTGTGTGAAAGCCAAGACCAGGAGCCCGCCTCACCCAGTCCATCATCAATGCGGCCAGCTCCAGGGAGGCGGTCAGGAGCCCACCCTCCACCTCCAGCCCGCTGCTCTGGGCCAGGCCTCTCTGGAGCAGGAGTTTGGCTTGACCTTTGGCACCCTGCTAGGCAGAAGGGTGGGCCTCAGCTCAGAGCATGGGGCCACCCCAGGGGGAGTCTGCATAAGTGAGCTCAGGTACCTGTGGGAGGGGCTTCCACGACCTGGGGTCCTCACACTGCCGCCTCCTCTTTTTGCCTGGGCCCCAGAATCCCAGGAGACCCCAAGAACCATTGCCCCCTCCTCTCATTGGCAGAAACTGAACAGGGCAGGCCTCCTCTGTGCTCCCCTCTGGCCTGCACTGTATTTCTGGAGGCCTTGCACGTCTCCCCAATCCTCAGGCAGGGCCAACTACCTACTTTATGGGACCCAGTGCGAAAAGAAAATACAGAACCCCTTTTCAAAGTGCAGGAGAAAAAAGCTTTTCCTTTCTTCTTTCGACTCCCAACCCAGCATGGTGTTTTTTGTTATTCAATGTCACATGTCGTAGGACTTGGGGGGACTTGCGCAGAGAGCACAGACCTTCACAGATGCCCAGGGGCCACCCCAAAACTTGGTGTTTGGATTCCATGCCCCTCTCCTCACCATGCCTGCCTCAGCAAAGGGTGGCAGTGCAGGGTGGCGGGCTGCCAAGAACCCATCCCTGGAGGCAGCAGGAGGCAGACTGGACCCAGACTCCAGATCCTCAGGCGTGCTGCACCAGCCCGTTGGACTTCACGTACCACACACCAATTCTAAGTGAAAATGATCCAGCATTTTCATACGGCAACTGCTGAGTGTTAAATCCAAGTGCAGGGGGTGGGGGAGCAGGTAGCCCTGGAACATAGTCAGTCTCACGGGTGGCTGAGTATGGGGCGAGCTCTGGTCTTGAAGCAGAGGGCTGTGGAGTGCATCCTTTTGCTTGGAGTATCTGGGATACCTAGACAAGCACAGGGTGCCATGAACAGGGTCATGCCTATGTGTCTGCCCCTCGCTCAGAAGGGGGGACCTGACGGGAATTCCAGGGCACATCTGCACCATGCCCTGGCAGGAGGCCTGCATCGGGCAGACCTGCCATAGGTGGAAGGGCCCCAGGAGAGCTGAGGAGCCTAGAAGAGAGGAACCCAGAGGTCTCCGCCAAAGCGCTTGCTGTGCTGTGGTGAGAAGGGCAGCGTGACCACTTGCCAAGAGAGAGAGAAGACCTTTCCCTGAATGTGCTGCAGGGACCTGGCTCCCTAGGGTGCTCTCTGAGCTCAGCTTTGGCCCTGTCCCCCCCCTTTCTGTGCCTCAGTTTCTCTAACTATGCACTGGGCAAGAGGAGGATCACCACACCTCAAGTACCTTCTGCATGGGCCATGCACTGGGTTTTATGAATTTCCCCTCTCTTGTTCCACAAATTATTACTGGCCCATTTGTCAGATGAGGAAACTGAAGCCCAGTGGAGGCAATGACTCACCATAAGAAAGTGGTGAAACTGGTTCTGCCTGGCTTCCCCTCACCCCTTAAGTTGCTCCAGCTCTCTGGGTGTGAGTGGAGGACGTGGGAAGCACGCTCGTCGGGGCACCACCAACTCTTCCCAGGAAGGGGGCCGAGAGGAGACCAAGGATGCTTCTTGACCTGAGGAAACGTCCATTAGCTCATAGCTACTGTGCTTTGACGAGCCACACAGGCTCCAGATGCAGGTTGCCCAGGTGCAGGTGCCTTAATCTCACCTGAGCAGGTGCCTTAAGCTCTCTGGGCTTCAGTTTTCTCATCTATAAAGTGGACCTCATAATAGCTTTTGTCTTATAGGGTTGTGAGGATTAGCCTGGGAGGCAGAGATTATAGTGAGCCAAGATGATGCCACCGCACTCCAGCCTGGATGACAGAGCCAGACCCTGGTTCAAATACATATATAAACAAAACAAGCAGAGGTATGTAAAGCAGTAGACAGTGCCCGGCCTAGAGTTAAGAGCTATGTAAATGTTTGCTGCTAATAGAACTATTTAAGAGTTGAGTCATCCTAATTTATATTTTCTAGACAGTCAATTATGAATTTATTAACTTCAACATTGTACTTTTCCTTTTTACATTTAGGATCCAATCGATTTTCCTGTGAAGTCTCAGGACAATTTTCTCGGTCCTTGAAAAGATAATTTCCCCGCGCCCACAGTGCTTGCAGCCCACGATAGATTCCATAGCTCTCTCTAGAACAGCTTTTCCCAAAGTGGACTCTGTGCACACCAGCCCCTTCCAGATGCATAATAATCTCACCCCAAGAGATAACTCAGTAAACAGCTGAGCATACACTATTTTAGATCTACATGGCCCAACAAAGTATCCATTAGCATATCAAAGGCTCTGAAAAGTCCTGCAGCAAAACACCATTGAACATTGTTTGAAACAACCAATCCCAATCTTGTTTGACCACAGAGCTCCATTATTTCTGTTCAGCACCTGATAACATCTAAACGCTTGCTGGGAGATGCCACCCTGATTTCCTGGTTTCTAGGAAACAGGGAGGGGAGCCAGAGCTGTGAGGAACACCATCTCACAGGAATGAATCGTTCCACCCCTACAGAAATCATCTCCAGCAATTCGCACCCATTGCTAGGCCAGACCTCCTGTTCTCACCTTCTTTGATTCAATCCCCGCAGCTGCCTGGAGAGGTCACTAGTATCAATATCCCCATCCTACAGATGAGGAAATTGACCATTCACGAAGGTTAAGTGGCCACACAGCCAGTAAGTGGCAGATCCAGTAGACAAACCCACAGCTTCTGATTCTAAACCCCACATACGTTCTCGTGTACGTTGATCGGAAAAATAAAAATAGATCCTATTGTGCCAGGATCAATCTTCCCCCATCAGAGGCTTTTAAAAATCTAAAGTATTTTTTCCCCATAGCATTGAATGCATTAAAAACCTAATGTTTTCAGTAGCTTTCTTCTGATTACTCTAGCAATACATGCTTGTTATGTCTAAAACTTTTCAAACATTTTGAGTTGAAAAATGAAAAACTACATAATCTCACCCCAAGAGATAACTCAGTCAACAGTTCAGTATACACTATTTTAGTTAGAACTGTGTAGCCCTACAAAGTAGCTTATTTAAGTGAAAATATTTAAAATGAAATAAGATAAAAAATTCAGCGCCTGAGTTGCGGTAGCCACATTTCAAGTGCTCAGGATTCACGTGCAGCTGGTGACTGCCATGTTGGGCAGCACTGACATGGGACATTACCATCATCACAGAAAATCCTATGGGATGGTGCTGTTCTAGATTCTTCCTAGACATATCCTGACACCTATACAGGTTGATTATCCCTAGTTCAAAAATCTGAAACCTGAAATGCTCCAAAATCCAAAACTTTTTTTAGGGCCAACATAGCACTCAAAGGAAATGCTCATTGGAGGATTTTGGATTTGGGATTGAAGTATAACACAACTATTCCAAAATCTGACAAAATCAGAAATCCTAAATTCAGATGCTTTTGGCCCCAACCATCTTGGGTAAGGGATGTTCAAGCTGTGATGACTATTGATGTTGTTAATGTGGTTTTCTGTTTTGGGGTTTTTTTTTTTTTTTTTTTTTGAGACTGGATCTTTCTCTGTCACCCAGGCTAGAGTGCAGTGGCACCATCGTAGTGGCATCACTGCAGACTTGACCTCTTGAGCTCAAGTGATCCTCTTGCCTCAGCCTCCCGAATTGTTGGGATTACAGGGGAGCCGCCATGCCCAGCCTCTTGATATTCTTGCTGAGGTTCTCAGACACATCTGCATGGCCTTGCACATGGAGGAAAGAGACCCACAGAGGCAAAAACAAGACATGGGGTAAAAATAGACGGGAAGGAAACACACCAAATGATAGCGGTTTCTTCTGGGTGTTGAGATTACCGAGTTTATTTTTAAATTTCTTAGATCCTTCAGGTGTTCTACAACATAAAATGCAGACAGGGTGGGGACGTCGGTTGGATTCATGTTTTCCCTGATGTTCTTACTGGTTCTAAAATCTTCAAGGCATGCTCTCACCCAAGGCTTCACTCATGATTATTATTTTAAAACTGTGGACTCATGAAGAATGGAAGCCGCATAAGTTTGAGGAAGGCAGGCGAGGCAGGCAGAGGTTTATTTTCAAGCCTGTGCGGTTGCACAGGGTCCCTTGCTTAGAAGGGCCTCATGCTTGGTTTTGTGTTTGGTGGTCACTGTCTTGAAATTCTTACTGATTTTTGAACAAGGGATCCTGTATTTTCATTTTGCACTGTGTCCTGAAAATCGTGCCGCCGTCCCTAGCCCTGGGATTCTCCCCAGGACAGGTTTCCCTTCGACGGCTCTGAGACTTCGCCCTTGTCCTCGTCTGACCACAGACGTGGCCATCCACAGAGCCCTCTACGTGCCTGAGAACAAGTGCACTTCGGCTGCTCAGATGTGTGTCTAGAGACTGACAAAAATAGGGCTCGCAAGCGGGTGCGGGAGGCCCCTGCGGTCTCCGTTGACACATGTACCTACCCTCAAGGCCACGTCTACACCGGCCTACTTCAGAGAGCCACCCTGTGCTTCATGGGATGCTTTGCTGCACATCACGGCCCAGCTCGGATCAGTCCTGGACCCCCACGTCCTGAAGCCATGCCCAACCCCAGGCCTGGCCCACCTTCCTCCCGTTTCCTCCCCCTCAAGCCCTTCCCAGGACCCACAAACCCTCCATCTCCAGGTCATCCTTTCATGGATGCCACACCTTCCCCATGCTGTTCACTCTGCTTGTACTAGCAAGGTTCCTTCCTTCCCACATCTGCCCTTTCTAGACTCATCTCAGGTCCCACCCTTTCTAGGAAGCCTTCAGGAGGTATTTGAGAAGGGCCTGAAGATGCGGTGTTTGCATAGAGGAGGATATGAATCACCTTGCCTAGATGTATTAGGGAGGGCTCCATGGAGGTGGTGTCCTCAGGCCAAAAGGAAGAGAAGACACCATCCAGGCGGAAGGGAGAGTTTGATGGGCTGGTTTGACGTCAGGCAGACTCAAGGTCCTCTTTCCTCTTCTTGGACGTTCGCTGCCGCAAGTCCCACCAACTGTCTGAGTCTGCTTTCATCTCCACAAGGGAGGTGGTAATGCCTAGCACACGGAGCTGTGATGAGGATTTAATGGGGAATCCGGAGCATTTATGGAAGTCCCAGGAGGCTGACATTCTACATAGGTAGGAAGGACCTAAGCCAGAGGGGTGTGGGCAGCCAGAGGAGAGACCCTACCTTCGTAAGGCTGGGTGGGCTAAGGTCTGGGCTGAATCTCAGGGCCCTCGAGCTTAGAACAGCGTCTGCAGCTCTCTGGCTGTGGGGCTCAGGCAAGGATTGCCTCCTCTCTGAGTGTCAGTTTCCCCATCTATAAGTAGAAAGCTGACACGGAAAAACACAGTGGGGAGGGCGGTTCCTGAGGCAGTCTCTCTCCACACGTCACTGGAATATCGGCCCCCCAGGGAGCAGGCATCTTTGTCCATTGTGTTCACTTCTGCATCCACAGTGCCCAGAACAGTGCTTGCATGCAGTAGATGCTCAATAAATGTTCAGTGAATGAATCAGCAGCAACCAATTCGCCCACCTCACATCCTAAGTCCACTGGGGACCTAGGCCCACCTCTCCAGGGAAACTGCAGATTGGGACCACACCTCAGGTCACAAGCATTTCCTGAGCACCAACTGTATACATGGCTCTGCCCAGCCCAGAGCAGACCCTTGCTCCACAGCCCGACAGGGCAGAGCCAAGTAGCAAGTGACAGACACAGTGATTTGGGAAGAAGAACAGAGGGCAGGGTGGCCAGCAGGGCCTTGGCTGGGTGGGAGCAAGCAGGTTCCAGGCTGGAGCCCGGGCTGACAGCAGCCCAGCTTGCCTGCTCCTGGGAGGGTGGGGCTGCCTGTTCCTCTTTCTTTCTTTGAAAAAAAAAAATTGTTTTCCCTTAAATTTACAAGAAATATATATTCAGTATTAAAAAGTTTGGAAAATACACAATCATCAAAAGAATGTAAGATAAAGGTGACCTGCTGTAATGGCACACCACACAGCATTAACCACTGCTGACATTTCAGTGTCTCCTTCTAGTCTTTTTTCTAAGGTGGCCTTGCTCTCAGAGGTGGCTTCCTCCTGCCCTGGGAAGGGATATAGCTGCTCTGCAGGAGATGTGGGGGCACCAGGCTTTCTCCATGGGCTCCTGTCACTTCTGACTTGGGGGCACCAGGCCCTCTCCATGGGCTCCTTGTCACTTCTGACTTGGATGTCTTTTCTCCACCCATCCTGAACCTGGCACCTCTTCCTGAGACACGGGAATGTGAAGATCTGGGGGAGTCAGATCAGGTCTCACCTCCTGTCCCAGATCACCCCGCAGAGATGGGGTGGGGCAGAGCTCAGGCTTGAGGAGGTAGTACTGAAGGTCAAGCCACAGGTGCTGGTCCTCAGCCCTGGTACCCAGGCAAGTTGGGTTTGGGGACAGGGGCATGACCAAAATGGATCCCTCCTCTCCTCCCCACCCCTTTCCACTCCATCTGCTGTTCCCTTTGCACTCTCCACGTGTTCCTTCCACCAGATGCCCTCTGCTTCCTCTACTCCAGCCATTTAACTCCTCTCCACAAAGGACAAGGAATCAGACCGACTGTCGACACTCAGGTGCGCCTGATGGGAAGGGACCTGCGTTAACAAAAGCCCCAGTCCTACAGGACTGTGTGTACTGGTGGGATCTCAGTCACCATGTCCCACGATGAAGGATGTTTGGGGGGGTTGACTTTGGTCACCCTTCAAATCATAAGTTATACGCGTCTGCCCTTTCCGCCCACACGTAAGTCTGAACCATTTGCCAAAAAACACTTTTCCCAGACTCGAAAGAAAACCCCAAAGAGGAACCTAAACCTTCACGCTGCCTGCACCAATTGGACCAGAGTGCTCAGGCTCGCGCCAACAAGTATTTCAAAGAAGAAGCCAGACGGCGAAGGAGGAAGTGGGGGAGAAGCTGGAAACCTCTCAGGGTGACAAGTTGTCAGCCCATTCATTCATCTATTCATTCATTCATTCATGCATGCATGCATGCATTCTTCCTTTCCTCTATCCATTCTAGTGAGAAGGGCTGAGCATCACCTGTGAGCCTACCCCTGCTGCCAAGAGCACCCTTTGGACACCTGTGGGGTGAGGAGTGAGGGGCAGCAGTGGCAGGGCACCCCCAACGCCTGGAGGAGAGAAAGGGAAGGGCTGGGAAGACTCCCCAAGGGGGCGGCCATGAAGCTGGGCCTCGAGAAGACAGGCCAGGGTTTCTCACCTTCCACATCCTGCTTAGAGTCAGAGAGAAGGTTTTTGCAGAGGAGGAAGAGCATTAACTAGTAGTAATTTCTTGCATGCAGGGAGGGCTTGACTGTGCCAGGCCCTGTGCTGTGCACATGATATTCACTATCTCAGTAAACCCACCCAACAAGCCTCGAGGTGGGTGCTGTTCATTTTCTCCATTTTACAGGTAAGAAAACGAAACACAAAGAGGTGAGGCATCTCTCCCAAGGCCACACGGCGAGGAAGTGGCAGAGCCTGGCTGCAGCGGAGGCTCATAGCCGCATTTACATTGCTTCCTCTCCAAAGAGTGCCTTCATTTATCCCTGGGAGCCACTGACAAAGGGTCTGACAGTCCCTCTAGTCTTGTGCCCGCTCAGCCCTCTCTACCCCTGAGAAAACCAGGGCATGGCACTGGAGAAAGAGCAGGAGGGTGAGCTGTGGAAACATCTGCAGAGTGGCAGGGGATCAGGTTGGCGTAGGGGGACCCAAGCCGACACGGTGCTCACTGTGCCTCAGGTGCCATTTGCGGGGCTTCAGGGCAGGACCACAGTCAATCCTCCCAACTACCCTTTGAGGTCAGGGTTACTAGCCCATTTTACAGAGGTGGAAACTGAGACCGTAAGAGGTGAATTAACACGGCGGGTCACCCAGCTACCATGTAGTTTAAACCTGGGTTGTTTTGACTCCTAAACTGTGTGCAAGGTGGATGATTGGCCCCAGGAGCCGAGGAAAGTCAGTTTTCCTGCTGCTGAATTCAATGTTTCACAAGACCACACCCCTCCTTAGACCTCAGTTTCCTCGTCTATGAAATGAGGAGGGGACTCCGTCTCCCAGCTCTGACCTGCTCCTGGACTGATTCACTGTTCCTTGTTCTTGTGGCTTCTCAAGGCAAGACCAGAGTCTCACTCCCAGACCTAGGCCCAACATTCCCAGCCCCACGGTGTCCGGGGCTCCAGCAGGTGCTATTTCCAGGCAGATGACAAGGGCCTGGGCTGGAGATCCACTGAGGACTAAAGGCAATCCCTCCCTCCCTCCCTCCTTCCCTCCTTCCCTCTCTTCCTTCCTTCCTCTCTTTACTTCCACCAGGCAAGGTAGGGAAGAACTACTCGCTATGTCTCAGGGCTGGCCCAGGACTGGAGGGACTGGAGTTCAGAGGAGGACAAGGGTCCCCAGTGGCTGCAGGTATCCCAGCAATGACTCCTAGCAGAGGGGATGTTTGGGTTCAGTCTGGAAGATTGGGTGAGATTCCCCAACTACGGGGGATGGGGCACACTCTGGGTGGCAGATTTGAGGAAGGGTCTGAAGAGGAGGTGTCCCCAGGAGATGGCAACAAGAGCTACTGTTGGGGCTTCCCCACTGAACCCAGAGCACAGGCCTCAGTTTCCCCACCTGTGGAGGAGTCCAGACTGGTTCAGTGGCAAGGCTGGGGTCAGAGGCCGCTGCTCTCCTCCTGCCTCTCACAGCCCTCTGGAAGGTCAGGTTTTCAGGCCCTCCTCAGGGGCATCAGTCCTCCGCCTCTCCCCACCCCCAGGTAACCAAGGGAGTCTTGGCTTTGATGCGGCCACCTCCAGGCCCAGGCGTCAATGGGCCCTCTATATGACCATTGGGGCTGCTGGGGGCTGCCGGCCGGCCAGAGTGGGTGCGGTAAGGCCTGGACACACAGTCCTGCTGTGTGGGACCGGCTCATGCCTGCCTAGACCCTGTGGGCAGTCGGGGGCTCCCAGGAATGCTTTTCCAGCCTGGGGGGCACTTTGCACAGGCAGGGTGGTCTGGAGAGACGGGTGTGTGCAGGGCAACCTCAGAAGCCACCGTCAAAGGGACCCAGCAGATGTGGCGCCAGGCAAGCGCCATAGTGGGCACAGAAGGGCTGGCGGTCAGTCCGTTCCTTTCCCAGGGATGGCGGGGAGGGGGAGGCCCCATGGACACATGCGCTCAGGGTGACCAGCAGTCCAGGGCTGCCTGGGATGAAGGAGTTTCCTGGGACGTGGGGCTTTCAGTGCTAAAACAGAGAGCCCCCTGTTATTGGAACTTCCCGGACCTTCGGAGAGGATACAGTGATGACCTCTCTGGTCTGGGCAGCCTCCTCCCTGTCCAGTGACCTCTGAGTCAGACCATCTCAGCCAGACCTGCCCAGGGCCATTTTGTTCACCCCCTGCCTCCACACAGGCCCCCCTCATACCCAAGAGTCCTTTCCACTTCTCCCAGGTATCTTCAGGGGAGGAACTGCCGGCCAACTCCACCCACTGCCGGGGGACCTTGGCCAGACCCACAGCATGCTCCAGCCCTCCCGGGGCCCCCAGACCAGCTCCTTCTTTCCTGCCTCCACGCTGTTGCCCAGGACGTTCCTTCTGCCTGGAGCATCCTTTCCCTGTCTTTGTTACCTCTTCACCCTTAGGGACACAGCTTCCAACTCACTCCTCCAGAGGATTTGTCCTCTCTTCCCCAAGCCTGGGCCAGTACCCCTCTTTGAACTCACAGCCAGTACCCCTCTTTGAACTGTACAACCTTTATCACACCCCAGGGCAATTTTCTGTTGACCCATCTTTTTCTCCACCAGACGTGAGCTCTTAGAATGGAGATTCTGACCCAGTCTCCCCGAGCTCCCAGCACAAGGCCAGGCTCATGGTGTTCAACAAATGGAAAATGCTTATTGAGCAACTACTCTGTGCCGGCATCATGCGCCTTTGATTCTCTCTGTAGCCCTGTGAGGTTGGTTCATCCCCTACAGATGAGGAAACCAGCAACAGAGAAGAGAAGTCACTCATGCAGGTGACAGCAGAGGGCAGAGTCGGGACCTGAACCTGGAGAGCCTGACTCTGAAGCCCGAGCCGGAATCGCGATACTCTACACCTGGATAAGCTTTTGGGAAATGACTGAATAAACGTGTGAAAGCCTTTGTCTCCCAGAACCCCTTGAAGCCTATATGTGGCAGTTTGGGCTCATTTCCTCGGCTTCCCTCCCTGGAGGGGCACCCACCTCCAGTGTCCCAGGTGAGCGTTTGCCTGTGGGGGTGTGAGTGAGGGTTCAGCAAAGGTGAACTGCGGGGAGGGGATGCCCTCCTGGGGCAAATTCAGAAGGAAGGTGCTCAGCCCCAGCGGAGCTGTGCGTGGGCACTCAGGAGTCCTCAGGGCCATTGCCCGTTAATTGTCAGACGGGGAAACTTAAGCCCAGAGAGAAGAAGGGACTTGTCCCTAGTCACACAGAGTGTCTAGATCATAGCCATTAGGTCTCAGCTTCCCCATTTGTCACACAGGGGCAATAAATCCCCCTTGTCCTGTCTGGGGGTAGACCCCAGGGTGCCCCATGCCCTCTCACACCTTCCATTCCAGCTTCTGGAATTCCACCGTCCCTGTGAGCCGGCCTTGGGGGTAAGCGTTGGCTTCTTCTCACCTCCTGCTCACCCCTCTACTGCAGGATGGGAGCCAAACGCCTCTCCACCCTCTTCCCAGACCCCTTCTATCCACAGTGAACTGAGGGGAGCTTCTGATCCCTTGGCTCAAAATGAATACCCCTACTCTTTTAAGCCAGAGAAACCAAGAGGAGAGGGCTCGTTGGGAGCTGTGGGGATGTCACACTCAAGCAGTTGGACTCTCCAGGGGTCCCGACTCTGCCTTGCTGCCTCGAAGGCCCCTGGGCAGGCCGAGTACAAGTGCCCGAAGGCAGGGGCATGGATGGGACGCTTCATTCTCAGCCTGTCTTTGTCAGTGAAGACAAAAGGGAAGTCATCTCCCGCTGGTCTATGGGGACACGGGGGTAGTAGACGCTTCGTGATAATTCTAGGGACGACCCTGAGGAGTCAGGTGGGGGAGACAGAGAAGCCCATGTAGGAGGCACCAAATCCAGCTCTCGCATGCCCTTTTACTGATGAGAGAACAGGGACCCAGAGATGTCAAGTGACTCAGACACAGTCCCACAGCACAGGGGTGGCAGAGCCAGGTGGAAGACGGCTTTCCCGGCAGCAGTCCTCAAGCCTGCCTAAGAGGCCCAACAGAATCACTTTGGGGAACTTGCAAGACCACACCTGCCCAGGCCCCAACCCTAGAGTCTGATTCCACAGTCTGAGGTCGGAATTGGGAATCTGGTGTTTGAAACTCTCCAGGGGCGGCGATCTCAGAAAACCCGCTGGCTCCATCACACTTTGCTCAGGGACTGAGGTGGGATGGCACTTGGAGGACACAGGTAGGAGGAAAAGGAGGCAGTGGAGGGCAAAGGGAGACCCTTCCCCTTCTGTTAAAAGCCTATGGACAAGAGAACGGCCTAAATAAGATTCTGAGAACACTCGATCTGGATGGACATGGAGATTTTGCCTTGCATATAATGTGGGGGGTTTGTGACGTTGGGCTGGAGATGGCGGTGTCTTTCCTTCCCCCAGCCTCTAGCTGAAATTTAGCATCATGTTCCTTTGCGGTTTTCCACCAGTGGAAATCACAGGTGTTCTTGGTCTCACAGGGGTGTCAGGGATTACCTGAAATATCATTCATGCTCATCGTGACTGCATGGCTCGCCACGGCGGTCTTTCACTCAGTGAGTTCTTGAAGAGACACAGAGTGAGTCACTATGTCACCAACTTGCTTTCTGAGTTTGATAATGGTATTTCTGTCCATTTCTTTTCCTTTGCAATCCTTTGGATTTTATCTTATGCGTTTAAAATGCAGCTCTGAGGAGGAACCCGCAGGCCCCCTGAGACTGCCCAGGCTTGGCGGCTCAGAGTGAGTTAGGGATCCTGTGGGGGGCAGCGTGGGGTCGGCGCCCTGCAGATGGGACCCTGAGGATGTTTCCTTGGGGAAGGAATTGGCAGCTGTAGCCCTGTGAGCCTCCAGGGATGGGGTTTGGGAGACAGGCCCCCACAGCAAGCATGTCATGAGCAGAACTGGGCAAGAGAGAGGAGGCTGGAGAGGCAGCCAGGCCCTCCACAAAAGCACAGGGAAGGCGGTCAGACCCCAAACCCCAGACTCCCGCCTCCCCACAGACCCCAGCCTACGAGGCACCTTCTGTGCTCCTGCTGGCCAGGATCAGCCTGTTCTGCCCGGCAGCCTCCTATCTTGGGACGCATATGTGACATGTTGGGCCAAAGCCACCTCTCCCTTTGTGCCTGCCTTTCGTGCTACTGCCAGCCACCTCCTAGGCTCCAAGGATCAGGACCCAGCCCAGGCAGACCGGCGCTCCAGCCCTGTCTCCCAAGGTTCCTTTGTTTTCAAGCCTACATTTCTCCATCTTGCCCATGGAAGGAGAAATACAGATTACAAAGACCCGGCAAATGGATTTTATAAACTCTTATTTTCCTGCCACAGAACTGCCTTTAATTAGCTCCCAGGACTACAAAGGGAACACCGTTATTATAGCAGCAGCTCCAGGGAAGCAGCCACGGCTCTCAGCTCCCAAACGTGGAGCTGCGGTTTGTCACCGGCCACAGCCAGGTTTGGTGGGAGTGCCCCCACTTCAGGGGACAGCAGGTGCCCTTCTCTCCCGGCCTCAGTCCCCATCTGCAGCAGCACAGCCTGCCTCAGCCTCATCAGGGAAGAGAAACAGGCCCTGCTCTCAGACAAGCTTCCCAGAAGCCTGCAGACTCAAACACCCAAATGTACCTGGGTCCCTGCCCCGAGCCTGCCGCCCCGGCACCAGCCCTGAATCACTTGGTCAGCCAGCAGCACCGCAGGCTGATGGGCAGGAGGGCAGACAGGCAGGCAGACCCACCTCTGCGCCTCTGCTGACCGCCTCGGCCGAGAAAGGCAGTACCAGCCCCCAATGCTGAAGTTCTAGATTCCACGCAGTCCCTCTATTCTGGAGGCGAACCCGTCCCGAAGAACCATCCAGAGGTACCGCCCTTATACATGGTCCACCCCCAGCCTCAGACAATGAGAATCCTACAAGCAGAGGGGACTCTATTTGGAGCACAGAGAGGTTAAGTAACTCGCCTCTAAGGTCTCTCAGCAAGGAAGTCACTGAGCTGTGAGACTTGAGCTCAGGGACTTGATCCCCCGACTCAGGTGCCGCAGCCCTATCCGGGCTCTTGTTGGGGAGGAGGAAGGCCTCAGGGGGTGCCTGAGGCCAAGGTACATCAGCCCTAAGTGCCAGAGGCAGGGTAAGTCTCCCCATGAGTCCCAGCCCCATCAGAGGCTCCAGGTCGGGGACCCCAGACCCCCTGTCCTTGCTGGGGGGACACAACCCAGAACTCTGCACCCCTGCAGGCCACCACAAAAGGCAAAAGCTGCCCAGAAACATTTTCTTCTCTTCCATGGCCAAATCTACAAACTTTCTCGAGGGCTGTCGCCCAGCCCTGTGCGGGTCCAGCGTCAGTGCAGCCCAGCTCTGCGCAGCTTTCTACAAAAGCCTGTGGCTTCCTTCTCTGCCCTCTGCTTCTGAAAATACCCCAGGAGTTACACGCAAATCGTGGGCAGTGGTCTTCAGGAAGACCCTTGGATCCCATGGCTCTCCCCAGACGCTGCCCGAAGTGACCTCCTGAGCCCAGGTGGGGAGTCCAGGCAGGACAGGGGCTGGGGCTGCAGGCCCAGGGGCCCCGTTAGTGAAGCAGGAAGCTGAGGGTCCCTGAGAGTCCCCCTTGGCCCCTCTGAGGGCTACCCTTTGAGGTCTTGAGGTCTTGGAGTATCCGTCACCCCCACCGCTTACTGTCCCCACCACTGAAGGATAAAAGTGCCACAGTGATGTTTCATGCCAAGAGACCACAGAGGCCACCAAACCCCCTTCCCACCTGAGGCTTTCAGAGGCCAGCGGATTTAGGTAGACAGGCCGTGCACTTGAGGGTAGCCAGGGCGGTCGGTGGAGGGCCGGGTCCGGGGTCTGGCCACAGCTCCCCACCCAGGGCCCTGGGCAATCGTTACTTACCGCGGATGAAGGTCGGCGAGTAGGTCGGGAAGGAGTCGAAGATGCTGTTCGATGCCATGCCCCGCTCTCAAGAAGGCGAGAATTTTCAGCCCTTCAGGGGGTAGGGTTGGGATTGACTTGGTTGGCTGTTGTTTTATTATTTTTTTTCCTAACTACTTTTGAAAATAAAAGAGGGGGGTGTTGCTTTTTGTTGTTTTGGTTTGTCTCTTTTTTTTCCCCCTGCTGCTACGAAAAAGAAAAAAGGAAAGAACGCGAGAGTGTGTGCGAGTGAGACAGAGAAAAAAAAATCCCCAAGGAAAGTAAGTTTCTGTTTGTACCCAAGAATTTGGATTCCCGGTCCCACAGGAATGTCTAGCCACAAATTCTCAACAGAAGCGCATGCAGAGTATATCATTAGATGGCGGGAAGGGGCTCTCGGCAGCCAGGGTGGAGGAGCTCCGAGGCTGACAGACACAGCAGGCCCCCTCCAGCGCCACCGGGAATGAATGAATGAGGCTTACCCTCGACAGAGCCCAGGCTCCGGTGGGTGCAAGGGCAGCCGGGGGTGGGGAGCACCAGGAGCCAACCAGCTCCCGCGCAGGGCCCTGGAGGCGGCGAGGGCCTGGCCTTGTGGTTCTGTGGTTGAGGGACCAGGCCTTCCCAGTGTCAACCCAACCTCAGCTCACAGGATGCGAGAAGCCTGCTTGCGGCCTTGGCTCATTGGCTGGGCCGCGGTCACCTGGGCTGTGATGTCACAGCCTTATAGAAGATCTTGTGGCTGCCTCTCTTTTTGGAAAAGAAAAAAAAAAAAGGAAAAAGAAAGAAAGAGAGAGAGAGAGAGAAAAGTGATGGCTTTTATTTGTGGGGCCGGCCTCAGCACGCGGCCCAAGAAACAGAACTGAAAGCAGTTGGAGTGGGCGCGGCCGAGAGGGTGGTTTGGCTCCTGGGTGGGAGACTCCTTCTTAATTAAGGCCAGCATGGGCCTGGGCGGGCCCCGTGGGCCCCTCACCGAGTGCCTGGAGCCCGGATCCACCACCAGCAGCAGGAGAGCTCCCTGCCACACCTCGCTGCCCCCCGGGCTGTGGCTGACACCTTGCCATTGTCCACCAGCATTGTTGCTAGGGAGAGGGGTCCACATGTGTGGCTCAGGGCACCTCTGGGGCTTTTATGGTGTTGAGACTAAGTACAATGGGAAGCACATAAAGTGCTGTAGCAGCGCTCACGCCCAGCCACAGCCTGCGCACCGAGAAGGGCCTGCCGGGTGAGACCTGGTGGCGGGCTGCGCCGGGAGGTCCTCTGCAGGGCTGGAGGCTGAGGACTGCCGTGTCATTCTGGGCCCTTTGCTCTTCTTGCCCCCCCATCTGTGCATCCCTTGGGGGTTTCTGCCCCAGCCTGATCCTCAGGAGCTTTCCTGCTCATGTTGTTCCCACAACCTGAAGTGCCCTTTGTACCCTCATGCCCTTGAGAGTTCAAGCCTCAGAGAGGCTCAAAAGCAGAAACATCATGGAAGATGATGCAGCCAAAACTGTGTCAGTATTGGAGGGAGGGTGGAGAGTGGGGGAAAGGTGGCAGCCTTTACCATGTCCCTTGCAAGCTCTACTCTCCCATGTCATAGGCCAGGCTGTCAGGCCCAGGGTGATGACGCCAGCTTGTCTACGGCCATGCAGTATTCTGGAATAGAACTGGAACTTCAGCCTCTGACTCATAGCCCTGGCCTTGGGCATGACACCAGAGTGCCCATCCATGCCCTTCATATGAAACCTTTGGCAAGTTCCTTTGCAGCCTGGCCTCCACCCCCTGGCCTCTCCCAGGGAGCCCAGGCTTGGGGCTAGACCCTAGCACCGGCCTCAAACTCCCAGTGGCCTCTGTAGGCCCACAGGGGTGGGGGTGGGGAATCCCTGGAGGAGGAGGGGCTGCTCCAAGGTCCCAAAGAGACTTATTTCCGCCCCAGCCACAGGTGCGTAAATGCCCTTGGAAACGTTCTCTCTGAGCCTCATCTGGAGCCTCATGAAGATTCATTCTTCTGTCCCTAAATGATGAGTCGACTGGTGCTGGGGGTGGGGTGGTGGGGACAGGCGTTCTAATTCGGCCAGAGAGGAAGCAGGTTTATGGTGACAACCACAGGGCTCAAGAGTCAGATTTGGTTTCCAGCCCCAGCTCTGCTGAATCTGAGTGGTCAGGCCTTGGGTCAAGTCACTTCCCTTCTCTGGGCCTCAGTTTTCTTCCCTGTAAAATGGGGATAACACCTTCTTCAAAGGGACGAACATGGGGTGAGGGCATCATAAACATTGGTTTCCTTGGCTGAGACTCCATGACGCGATTTGGGCTCCGTTATGAGTCAGATCAAGTAAGGAGCTATCACAGTCATGCAGGGGGAGATGCTGCCCCACCTCTACCCTTCGTGGTAAACTCATCAGTTGGCCAGCCTTCGTGGGACCATCGGGGGTCAGTGGCACAGGGGGAGCCTGCCAAGGGGCCTTGGTCTCCCGGTTGAATTTGATGCATTTTGGAGTCAGCCAGGTGTGAAATAGATAGGAGAATGGCACAGCTGGGAAGACCCCCCTTATACAGAAGCCGAAACTGAGGCCCCCAGAGGGGCAGAGACTCATCCAAGCTCACCCAATGAGTCAGTGGAACCCAAGCCCCTGCTTCCCAGCCCGGGAGCTGTTTCCATTCCACCAACACCGCCTCCAGTTTTGAACATACCACCCTACGTGCTTTGCTGTTTTTTCCACACCTAAGAGTGGGCCCCCCTAAGCCCCTAAAACTTGATCACCCCGAGGGGCTTCCCCCTCCCTGGGAACCTGAGTCCAGGCCCAGGAAAGGGAGGTAATTCACGAGGCTGTGAAGGGCCCGGTGACGCATCTGAGCAGCGAGTACTTCAATGCATTCTCAGAGCAATGTGGCAAATGAGGGCCAGGCTTGGTCCTTGCTGCTAAGGGGCTTGTCATCTCCACATGCCCCCTCATAAGCATGTGATAGGCTTTAAACAGCCCTGGGGAAGCTGTCTGGGGAATCGGAAAGGACAAGGAGGCAGAAACCAGCCATACCTGAAGCTTGCTTTGTTTCTTATGAACTGGAAGATCCTGGGCATGAGGCTTTACTCTTCTGAGCCTTGGTTTCCTAGCCTGTGAAATGGGGCCAATTGTACTCCCCACCTCCCAAAATTGTAAAGAGGATTCAATGAGAAAGTAATTGTGAGTGTGTCTGGCACGTAGCAGGTGCTCAATTTCCAGGGACTCCCTTTCCTTGAAATTCAGATTGTGCATTCCCCTGTCATGCAGTGGGCAGCCAGCCTTCCTCTTGTTCTCCACTGAAAAAAACTTAAATCAGGTTAATTAAAAAATGTGGTTGAAGAAGGAAATTGTAAGAAATATTATATAAAAATAAAAGGAAATCATAAAAGTAGCATCTTAAACCCTTCTTTTAGCTTTAAACTTATAAATGTGCATTAAATGACCTTCCTCTTCTTCTAGCTTAACAATTCCCAGTTTGGGTTTCTGTTTTCTTTTCTTTTTCTTCTTTCTTTTTTAGAGACAGGGTCTCGCTCCGTTGCCCAGGCTAGAGTGCAGTCACAGCAGCCTTGAGCTCCTGGGCTCAAGCAATCCTCCTGCTTCAGCCTCCCAAGTAGCTAGGATGTCAAGTGTGCACCACCACACCCAGCTAATTAAAAAAATTTTTCTGCAGAGAGAGTCTCTCACTATGTTGCCCAGGCTGATATCCAACTCCTGGCTTCAGATGAGTTTCTTGCCTTGCCCTCTCAAAGTTCTGGGATTCCAAGCATGCCCCGCCATGTCTGGCGTAGTTTTGATTTCTTTAAAGTGGAACATGAATGTCAAGATGTTAAGGAAGGAATGAGCACGTAGCATCTTCTAGACTGTACTGTTTCTTCCCATCTTTTACAATGTCCTACCCGTACCAAATTCAATTTATTTTTTTTTAGCAATCTGCCTTCATTAAGTCTTCTCAAAGTCTGCAACCCAGTTTTCACAGAAACAGAGGCTCCTGTTTGGCATCACACGATTGATACCATCCTCACGGCATGATCATCATCAGTCAGAGTCCAACCAGGAAGGCAGGAGCCACACTGAGTCCTGGAAGTTAACTCAGGGAGTGTTAGCAACACAGCGAGGGACGAGCTGAGAAGCCAGAGACAGCGAGGAGCCCCAGCATGAGCATCGGCTCAGCCACTGCGGCCCTTTGGGTAAGACAGACACACAGAGAGGTGGGGTTACCTGGGCCCCCCAGCAGAAGCAGGAACTTGGTGGGCCAGTCAGCATTTGCTAGAGACACAGAGGAGACTTAGTCACATGGAGGTATCATCTGAGACAGAGAATAGAGGAGAGACATACCCCAGCTTTTCCCTTGCTTTCAGTTTTCATCTCTTGGTGCCTCCCATTGGTTGAATGTAGTGGGGACCAGCTTGCTGAGGAGCTCAGGAAATGCAGCCCATGCCATCAAACCTTCGTGTGACAGAGCCAAACAGGGGAACAGGTAGAGTGGATTTGTGGGCAAGCTGGCCAGGACTGGCATCATCTCCAGTGACGTTCTGTAGCCGTGCAAACCCAGCTGGCACCAACCGGTTGGGACACTTCCAACTCACGTCTGGTAAACTGACAGTTTAGTGGTGGGTCGGGCAGATGTGGCATTGCAGAGAAGGGCCTGCCAGCTGAGGGCATCCATTGGCATTTTACGCGAGAAGTACAGGTGAATCCTGGGAGATACCCAGGGATCAATGAAGAAGGCACCTCCTGTGAATGGTGATGAAATTCATTTCTCTAACCTGTGTGCAGGGCTGAGGTCCTGTCACAGTCATGAGCACTGGATGCAGGCCCTGCCTCTGAATGTCATGGTTACGATGACAGGGCACCCCGAACCACTGGACCCTCCCAACAACCAGCGAAACAGCTGTGGCCCTCCTCACTTTTCAGATGAGAAAAAGACTAATCCAGGAATTAACCCCAAGATTTAGCCTCCAGGAGTCAGCACAGCCAGCTTGGACCAGGCAGGTAGTGGATTTGAGGTGGACGCTGGCCTTGGAGTTCAAATTCTGGCCTTTCACCAGCAAATCCTGGTGTGAGCCCAGGGAAGCTGCTGGAGTGATATTTGATATCTGCTGTGGGCTGGTGGGGGGAGGGCACTTCTATTTCAAGGACCAGAACAGGGACACTAAGACACTACCACTTCAGCCAGATCAGCCCCTCCCTGGGGTGGAGAATAGGGCCTACAGGGCCGTGCAACCCACCCAGGGCCAGGACGCCCAGGCCAAGCCAAGGGCTCATCAGCTGAGGGCCTACCACGTGGGGCGCACATGCCGAGAGCTTTGGGCATGGTCCCTCCAGGGTTGGACTCTCAGGACAGGGCACCGTGCACCTCAGTGGTCTCACAGCCAGTCTCTAGGGGACAGCCAGAGAGGTGGAGAGACCTGCCCAAGGGCCCCAGCTTGCCGGTGGAGGAAGCAGGATTCAAACCCAGGCTGCCCTCGACTTCTCTCTTTCCTGTTACTTGTTTTGAACAACTGCTATCGGCGCCCACTTCAGAACGAGAGCCCCCTGCCCTCGCCTCCTGCCTCGGCCCCTGCTCTTGGCCAAACCTGCACCTCCACCCCATGCAGCTGCTTCAGCATCACTTGCACCTCAGGGCTGGTGGCACAGACACTAAGGACAGCGACTGCCCCACCAGGGACCCCAAGAGCTCCACCCACTGCCTCTCCTCCGGCCTGAGGCTCCCTTAGTGCATGTTAGGGTTTGAACACGTTTCAGTGAGAAGTCCTGTGTTTAAAAGGCAGATGGAATCGTGAGGAGCAGCCTTGCTCCAGGGAGATTAACTGGTGGGGGTGGGGATGCGGAGAAGCGAGGGGAGAGAGTGCAGCCTGGGATGCGTCCTGCTCCCCCAGGAATGGGCTTGCTGCCTCCTTTTGCCCAGTGTCATGTTTGCTTAAATAACGGTCAGTGATGTTCCTCTCACCCCACAGCCATCTACGCCCAAATGCCTCCTATGGGAGTTTCCAGAGTAAGCAGTTCGGTAGGCAGACGGGGCAGAGATGGCTCTCCCCATCAAAACTGGGAGATGGCCCAGGAAGCGAGGCTCCCGGAGGGAAGGCCTCACACGCAGTCACACATGAGTCCAAGGATTCACCCGCAGGTCTACAGCAGCCACATCCATCGTGTCCCCAAGATACCCCTCCACTCCCCGATTCTCCCTAAAGTCCCCTCCAGGGAGGTGGAGGTGCAGGGGCCGTGGAGTCGGGTGAATGAGCCAGGTTCAGATCCCAGCGCTGGCACACCTCAGGGCGTGCTATTGCTCAGGGCTGTTAGAACCTCACTGTTCTCACCTGCAAAGTGAGAAAAATAAGCAACCAACATCTCCCCAGGTGTGAAGGCGAAGAGGGACCTCCTGGGAAGAGCATGTGGTGGGTACTTGGCCAGGCTGAGGTTGTGTCTGTGTGTGTGCATGTGTGTGAGTATGTGTGCGTAGGGGTGTGTGTGAGCTCGTGTCTGTGTATACACATACATGCGAGCCACATGTGTGTTCTGCATGTTTGTGGGTGTGCATGTGTGAGAGTGTGAGCTCGTGTCTGTGCATGTGTGTGTGTGCACGCATGCGTGACTGTGTGTGCGCGTGTGTAGGGGAGGACAGGGCGGAGGTGGGCAATGGAAGGGGACGTGTGTCTGACTCACCACTTTGCCAGGGCCGTGGTGCCCCCAGCAGATTTCTGCCCTCCCACTCACTTCCTCCAAGGCCTGCTGTGAGGGGCACTGAGCTCCCTCCCAAGGCTTCGGGAGGCCAACCCCAGCCAAGGGCTGGCTGAACCTGGGTCCCAGACTGCAGGACGGGGAGCAGGAGGGGTCATGCCGTGCGTCCTCCCTGGGACGCTGGTCAGCTCAGGGGCCTTTCCTGAGTTCCTTTGAGGCCTGGAGAGTCTTGCCCATAAGATGCTCCCCTCCCTGAGAGTCTCAGCGCCCTCAGAGGAAGAAGAAAAATCCCAAATTACAGCCCCTTTGGCTCATAAAATGATCTTTCTCTGGGTCTTTGGGTGGAATAATCTATTTTTAGCATCAAAGAGTTCTGCCAGGGGCTTAGGCCTGGTAAGGGAAGGGCTTTGTGTGACCACAGCATGGCTTAGCAGTGGGCACTCCTCAGCTGGGATGGGGCAGGAGGGCACAAGGAAGGGAGCTCCACCCTCAGGGCAGGCAGAGCAGGGAGAGGGCCAAGAGAGCCCCACTATCCCGGGAGCCTGGCCCAGGGCTCCCTCCCATCCCATTCAGCGAGCATCTGTTGGGGGCCAGGCCTTGTGCCCCCACCGTTTCCTCTTAGTGCATTCTTGCTACAAACCTAGTGGTAATAACTAACAATAATCATAAGCCAGCACTTCCATAGCACCTGCCACGTGCTGGGGACTCTTCTAAGAACCTTGCATAAATCAACTTAATTCATTTAACAGATACGAAGACTGAGGTCCAGAGAGGTCAATTCACATGCCCAAGTCCAGAAGAGCCAGAGCCAAGATTTGAACCCAGACAGTCTCTATCGTTATTATTATTACTCCCATTGACAGCAGAGGAAGCAGAGGCTTGGAGAAGCTGATGGATCTGCTCAAACTAACCCAGATAACAAATGTCAAATCAGGATCCGTGACAGGGCTGTCTGACCCAGAGCCCTCTGAGCTCACTTCAATCGCTGGGCTTCCATGATGGTGGTGGTGCCTATGACCTCAGTTGATTCTCCTAACAAACGATGCATGTGTGTGTGTGGAGGGGAAGTCCTCCTATCCTGCCCTCCCTCATTTTACTGAGAAGGAAACTGAGGCTCAGAGAGGAAAAGGGACTTGCGTGGACTTGCATAGCTAGGAAGTCATGGACTTGGTGTCTGAATCCTGCTGGAATTCCCAAACCTTTGCTAGAAGCTGATATTTTCAACCCCCACCTCCCACATCGCTCCCAGTCCCTGCTGCTTTCCTTGAGGGACTGGGTCCCAGGAAAAGCCAGGATTGAGTTGTCATTTTTAAAAAATTATTTGATCTTTAGGGTTCCCCCCTCTATCTCACTCTTTTTCTTTTTCTTTCAACAATAATGACCCTATTTGCCGGGGTGTGCAGGCCAGGAAATTTGCTGACCCAGGCAAAAGGAGGGGGGATGTCATTATGTGGTTGGGAAATGGTGGGGCATTTTGTATGCCACCGACTTAGCATCCCAGGAATTTCAGCAGCCCTCAAGGAAATGACAGAATGAGTTGCCATCCAGGATTGTGGCTTCCCGTCTCTCTGCGTGTGCATTTTCCTGACATTAAACTAGGATGCTTTGAGCATCCTCACATAAGAGTGTGTGGGAAGAGGGGCTGCCCTGCATGAGGAGAGGGCCCTGACCAGTGAGGTGACAGATAAGAAGACTGAAGTTCAGAGAGGTCACATCACATGCCCAAGTCCAGCTCAGAAGGAACAGAGCCAAGATTTGAACCCAGACAATCTCTGTCATTATTCTTATTACTCCCATTGACTTAGGCTCAGAGAGGGGCAGGAACTTGTCCTGGGCCACACAGCTAAGATCTGCATTACCTGACTCTTGGTCCAGTGCCCTTTCCACATGGCAGGTCTGGGAGTAAACTGCTGTGTGCACACAGACAAGTTCTTTTCTCTCTCTGCCTCTGCATCATTTTCCTCATCTGGGAAAGGAGGATTGAGGTCAGTGTCTTAGTTTGGGTTCCCCCACAGGCAGACCCTGAGTCTAAACAGTTTATCTGGGGGGCGATTCCAGGTAGCAAGGGTGAGGGAGGGGGACAAGTGATGAGTGACACAGGGAAGGGAAGGCAGCCCACATAGGGTGCAGGAGGGGTGGCCTATGGTCCTTGATATCTGGAGCTCAACCCCACCAGGGATGCTCGGAGGTACTGTGTGGAATGCGGTACAGAGCTGCTCCCCTGGGGTGGGGAGCTGGGGTATGTATCCACCAGCTCCCATGTCTCGTTAGTCAAGCGTTGCTCTGGCAATAATGACTCTCGGCAATTCTTGCTGCTCACTCAAAGCTGGAGAACATCCTCAGGCCAACCTGACCTTATGGGGAGCTGTCAGTTTAGGGTGTATAATTTATCTTTTATTTTTTGAAATAAAAATTTAAATACATTTTTAAAATAAATCAATTTAAAAAATAAATAAATAAGGAAAACTCTGCTTGCCCAGGCTGGAGTGCAGTGGTGCAATCTCAGCTCACTACAGCCTTGACCCCCGGTGCTCAGACGATTCTCCCACCTCATCTTCCAGAGTCCCTGGGACTACAGGCATGAGCCACCACAACCTGGCTAACTTTTTAAAAATTTATTTGTAGTTGAGACAGGGTTTCAACATGTTGTCCAGGCTGGTCTTGAGTTCCTGGACTCAAGCAATTTACCCACCTCAGCCTCCCAAAGTGCTGGGATTGCAGGCATAAGCCACCGCGCTGGCCAGGGCATATGATTTCTAAGGCATCTCCCAGCTCTGACAGGTGAGGACTCATCATTTCACATGCATCTTCATTAATGTCCTAACTCAACCCTTCTGAGCTGCCCTGCCATCAAGGAAGTGATGTGTTGGCATCGTAGATAGGGGACAAAAGCACTCCCTCACCCCTGGCCCAGGGCCTGGGATTCTCTTATCCAAGCTTCAGCATGTGAGGCCTTGGTTTTTAGAGTGTCCCCTGGAACCCTAGGAGGCAATGCCTCAGGGTGCCCCAAGGATTAGGCTGGATGGGAGAAAGGGGACTCTGTCTGCTTCGCCACTTTGACCAGAGAAAACTGCTTTGTCTTATCTTTTCATTTGTATTTTTGCTTTCATTTTCTTTTCTTTTTTTTTTTTTTTTTAAAGACTGGATTTCACCATGTTGGTCAGGCTGGTCTTGACCTCCCAACCTCAGGTGATCCGCCCACCTTGGCCTCCAAAGTGCTTGGATTACAGGCGTGAACCACTGCGCCAGGCCATAGCTTTCATTTTCTACCTCAAAGTTATACGTGCTCATGGTTTAGAGTCAAATATTTCTAGAAAGCTGTCCTTCCCAGCCCCAGAGAAAAATCACTTTCAACTCTTTGTTTCTTTGAGAATTTCCTTGATTTCTCTAAATAGCATGTTTCCAAAGCTCCTTGTGACTTTTCCATTTTTGGCATTATCTAATGACTTTCCACCATGGAGAAGGACTGGGCTGCTTTTCACCTGGCTCCCTCCTTACCAAGAGCCTTTCTATCCTTGCTGGATAGTTAGAGTTTTGTTTACAGTAATTGTTACTATTTCCCTTTTTACAGCTGGGTAAATGCTTTCCACAGCTGAGCCGTGTAGTATGATCTGATTTCATTTCCTTCCTTGCACGGCTCTGTTTTCCCTAGAGTTGTTATTTGTTTAGCTTTTCATCTGTGTAATTTTCTGTGTACTTGTCACGAATACATCCCTAAACTCTCTGCTAGCTGTCCAAACCTCCTATTGAGAAATTCCTGACTGGGTGCAGTGGCTCTCACCCGTAATCCCAGCACTTTGAGAGGCTGAAGTAAGAAGATCATTTGAGTCCAGGGGTTCAAGACCAGTCTGGACAACATGATTTTATTTTTTTGGAGGACAACCCTGTCTCTCCAAAAAAAATAAAAATAAAAATTAGCCTGGGGTGGTGGCGCATATCTGTAGTTCCAGCTACCCAGGAGGCTGAGGTGGGAAGTTGCTTGAGCCCAGGAGGTTGAGGCTGCAGTGAGTGTGATTGCACCACTGCCCTCCAGCCTGGGTGATAGAATGAGACAGATGGAAGGAAACAAGCAAGGAAGGGAGGGAGGGGAGGAGGGAGGGAGGGAGGGAGGGAGGGAGAGAGGAAAGGGAAAGGAAAAAAGAAATTCAATAACATCAGGTATTCTATCAGTTTCATCTTTTTGCAGCCCTCTCTCCTGGAATCCCCTACCTTGATTTAGTCTGTACTGATTGCTCGTAAGGAATGTTGCTCATCTGTCAACTTGGGAACTCCCTTCACTGTCATCCTGGGGTTCTCTTTGCCTTCTCTTACGCTGAAGCCTCTGTTTTCTTTTCTGGATCCTTTCTCTTTCTTGGTTTACTCCATTTTTTGTTGGAGCATATCTTCCATTAGCTTCCTGAGAAAGCACACATGAGAGGTAGATTTATTTGGGAGTTTGTTGTATTTGATGTCTTTAGTCATATATCACAAATAGTTTGGCTGGGTATAGAAATTATGATTGAAAGATTTTTCTTCAGGTTTTAAAGGTATTTCTGTATTGCCTTCTTGCATCTTGTGCTGCCATTGATAAGTATAAAGACACTAATTCTTAATATCGGAAAATAGCCTACTTTTTCTTTCTTGAAGTTTTGAAGAGACTCTCTTTGTCTCAAGTGTTCTGAAATCCCATAGTGAGATGCATTCATGTAGTTCTGTCTTCTCCATTGTTCTGGACATTTGGTTAATATTTTTGATCTAGACATGTATAGTGATCAAACCTGGGTCACTTTCATGAACTATTTCTTTGATCATTTTCTCCCTGGCCTTTTCATTGTTCTCTCTTTTTTTAGATTCTAAAGAATCCTAAGATTCTTATTCTTTCTTATTTTCTATGTCTTCATATTTTAATAGTCTTTAGGTGGGGAGGGGGATGACATCTTAATTTTTTTCTTTCAATGCCTCCATTGAGTTTTTAATTTCTATTACAGTAATTTGAATTTGTATTTCATTTTCTAATTATTACATTTCAAACTACTTTTTCTTATTGCATAGATGAAGTACCTTCTTTTACTTTCTGACGATAGCATTGATAAGATTTTAAAAAATATTTCATCTCCCTACATAGTCTGTTTCTTTCAAATTACTTTCTTAAGAAAGTCTCTATTTTTTCTTGTCTTTCTGGGTAGAAGCTTTCTTCATATGGCTGATGATTCTTTGCTGTTTGACTTTATTTAATAACAAGGTACTAAACTCTGATCAGAAGCTCTGTGTACTTGTATGGGACTGCCAAACTCTGGACTTCATAGAGGGGGTCTGGCTAGGTCATTTCCTTGGTCAGTATCTTCACATCTTTTGTCTTCTTCTCGGGTTCCCTAGGGTAGACTCTACTGATCTGTTTGGAAGGTATTGGACTGGCTGTCAGTACTCTGGGGTGAAAAGATTGTGAAGATATGTATGTCACATTCACCAGATCCTTCATCTCAGCAGAGTAGCCTCTGTCTTTTTGAGGGCTTGTCCCCTCTTATCCAGACTCCCTCTGTTTTTCTCTCTTTAGAAAATAAACCTCAAATATTCCACCGGGGTGGGGAGAAGACCTGGGGGTCTAACTGCTTTCTAAGCAGGCTTTTCCTGCTGTCAGCCCCATCTTTACCTCCATTTCCGTATCTATTGCTTGAGCTGCCAATCCCCAAGTCTTTAGAGGTTTTGCAGGGTAAGAAGCTGAATGGCTTTCTGGCTTTCCCCACTGCTGTCTGCAGGGACTTAGGTCTCTCAGATCTGCCAAGTCCGTGGCTTCTCGTGCCGTTGCTTTCCAGGTTCCTATGTTTTGTTGCTGTTATCTTTGCCCCGTTCTCTTTAACTTTGTAGGTTTATGCCTAAAACAACACAAAACGCCACCACCAACAATGGTGCTTTATAGATAGGAAGCATAGGTGAATGCCTGCGTTCAACCCATACCTTTCTGTTTTCTACATCATGGGGAAGATTTTGTTTGAGGTAAGAATTCCTGATGTATCTTACGGTAGGGAAGACTTAATTTTCAAAAGATTCTCATTCTTCTCCAATTAATTTATAAATTATATTAGCAACTCAAATGAAAGCCTCAACAAGATCTTTTATAGGAGTTGACAAATTGTTTTTAAAGTTTATATAGGAGGCCAGGTGTGGTGGCTCATGCCTGTAATCCCAGCACTTTGGGAGGCTGAGGAGGACAGATCACTTAAGGCCAGGAGTTCGAGACCAGCCTAGCCAGCACCTGTTCATTGCTTATTGTGTAGTCTCCTGCCAGCACCTCTCTGACTTCATTACTATAAGTTAGTCTAGATCCTGGGATTTGGTGGAGTGATCTGCTCCCCTCCTTGTTCTCCCTTTTCTTTTGTAGAGATGAGGTCTTTCTTTTGTAGAGATGGTGAGATCCTGTCTCTACTAAAAATACAAAAATTAGCTAGGCGTAGTGGCAAACACCTGTAATCCCAGCTACTTGAGAGGCTGAGGCAGGAGAATCACTTGAACCCAGGAGGCGGAGCCTACAGTGAGCTGAGATCATGCCACTGCCCTCCAGCCTGAGTGACAGAGCAAGACTCCATCGCAAAAAATAAAATAAAGTTTATATAGGAGAATAAATGGCCAAGAAAAGCCAAGACAGTTTTGTAAAAGCAAAGTAAGGAGGCCGGGCACAGTGGCTCATGCCTGTAATCCCAGCACTTTGGGAGGTCAAGGCGGGAGGATCACTTGAGCCCCGGAGTCTGAGACCAGCCTGGGCAACAGAGTAAGACCTCATCTTTACAAAAGAAAAGGGAGAACAAGGAGGGGAGCAGATCACTCCACCAAATCCCAGGATCTAGACTAACTTATAGTAATGAAGTCAGAGAGGTGCTGGCAGGAGACTACACAATAAGCAATGAACAGAATAAAATACCCCCAAACTGATACTTCTATAGAGTGTACGTCCGCATCAGTGAGAATCCCGCAGGGAACAGAGGGCACCCTCACAGGGCTGACAAAGGGGAGTTTGATGAAGCAGCTCTTTGTGGAGCTGAAGGCAAGGTTCAGAAGCCAGTGGGCTGCTGCTGCACCCAACGTCCAGAAGCACCCGGGAGCCATTACCCCCAGCCTGAAAGGGTGAGGAAAGATGAAGAGGGAGCCTGAAAGGGAGATGCCGTGGGAACTCAGCAGTCCTAGGAGACGGGAAGACTCACGGAAGGAATGCAGACACTGCCCAGATCATAGCTGGCCAGGTTGGGAAGGAGCGCCTCCAGCCAGTGCCTCCCACTGTCTGCGTCCCATCAGGAGGCCAGAGGGCAAGGAGACCAGATGACACAGGCCACACACAGTGGCCTCTAGGGGCACAGGGCAGGGTAAAGGGAAGTGAGGAGCAGATCTTGGGGGCAAATCGAGAATAACCAATACACATGGAGAGAGCAGGTCCTTCAGCTCAGAGGGCCCACAGACGATGCAAATGTCCCAGCTCCCAGGGTAGCACCCAACTCTCCAAGCCCCTGATTCCATGAATGGTGCTGCTGTTGGGGCTCAGAAAACAAGAGCCAAAAATATAGGCTTGAGGCTGGGTGCAGTGGCCCATGCCTATCATCTGAGCACTTTGAGAGGCCGAGGTGGGAGGATCGCTTGAGCTCAGGAGTTTGAGACTAGCCTGTGCAACATGGCGAACCCCATCTCTACAAAAGATGGGAAAATGAGCCAGGCATAGTGGCGCATACCTGTAGTCCCAGCTTCTTGGGAGGCTGAGGTGGGAGGATCACCTGAGCCCAGGAGGCCAAGGTTGCAGTGAGCCAAAATTGTTCCACTGCACTCCAGCACAGGCAACAGAGGGAGATCCTGTCTCAATAATAATAATAATAATAATAAAAGTATAGCACCTTGATGTGCTGAACTGAAGAAGCAGCCTGGAGGTCTCTCTGACCTTCCCCACGCTTCCCGGCTGTCAAAGTCCAGGTCGAAGCCATTCTCTGAAGTTCCCTTGTCTCTCCACAAACTGGACCCCCAGAAAGAAACACAACTGCCTTCCATCCCTTCTCTGAAATTTTATTAACCAGAGAAGATTAAAATTTCTACCAGAGAGAAAGCTACTGAAAATTGAACACCACACATAGAGCCCAAACTGAACTTTGGATTTTGTCCCAAACCATTGCTTGCTTTCCAGTTCCGTTCAGTTTCCAGAGAATCATTCACAAAATAATGTCTGCCTCCTGTCCATTCATTTCATTCCCCCTAAAAATCGTTTCCTCCTATGCCCCCTGTCCCCTCTTCTCCCATGAAGAAGGGCAGATAAGCATCTGGACCTCACCGGGCTATTGGGTAATCGTTCTGCAATGCCCTCACGATACCCATGTTCAATAAATCTGCGATGCCCTCACGATACCACATTCAATAAATCTGCATGCCTCCTTCCCCTGGTAATTTGCCTTTTGTCGGTTCATTTTCAGTGGCCTTCAGAGGGTGAAGGGGAAGGCTTACTGAATGCCACTCACTCTGTCACCAAGCTAGATCCTCCCTCACTGTGCACTCCCCATTTACTGCCTCTTGTCTGGTGGTGTGAGCAGCTCATTCCCCACCGGTCATCCAGATGGGTGGACAATCGGTTAGCACCCTGCTGAAGCTTTCACAGCTTCCACTCTGCAGGAAAACCCTGCTCTTTCCTCCACCCGCCCCTCCCAGCCCCAGCCCTCCAGAGCTCCAGACTTCACTTCTGCTGACTTGAACCCATGGAGGCCAGGCTCGTCCCTGCACCTGCCTCCCAACCATGGAGGACCCACTGTCTCTAAACCTCTCCTCATTCAGCCTCCTCACCTTCTCTCCAGGCCTGTAGTTTGTAGCAGCTTTTGTTCCCATGCCTGGCTTCCTCCACCTGTCTGTGAGTGACCTCAGGGCAGGAAGTGGGTCCCCAGCTCCCAGCCCAGGGTTTCATACAAAGCAGACACCCGCAAATGTTTGTTGAATGAATATTTGATTGATTGACCTGGTGGGAGTTCAAATGAATGCCCTGCTTTTCTGAAATATTGAAGAAGAGAGTGCTCAGATAGTTGGGCTTGGCATTCATTTCATTTCTTTGATAGCTGTGTACTGTGCGCTTAACTAGATGTCAGGCCCTGTGCTTGGTGCTAAGGATAGGGCAATTAACACTGTGGAGGGGATCTCTCCCCTTGTGGGCCTTAGTGTCTAATGGGGGAAACAGATTGTTGTGGTTTGGCTGTGTCCCCACCCAAATCTTACCTTGAATTGTAATAATCCCCACATGTCCAGGGTGGGGCCAGGTGGAGAAAATTGAATCACGGGGGTGGTTTCTCCCATACTGTTCTGGTGGTAGTGAATAAGTCCATGAGATCTGATGGGTTTATAAAGGGAAGTTCCCCTGGACACTCTCTCTTGCCTGCTGCCACGTAAGACGTGCCTTTGCTCTTCCTTTACCTTCCGCCATGATTGAGAGGCCTCCACAGCCATGTCGAACTGTGAGTCCATTAAACCTCTTTCCTTATAAATTATCCAGTCTCAGCTATGTCTTTATTAACAGCATGAAAATGAACTAATACACCAACATTCAACAAGTAGCTTCGCAAATAGTTATTTAATTTTAATCATGAAGGCTTCGTGAATGATGTGACATTTACACAGTCAGGACTGTAAAGGACCCAAGTATGGGGAGGTGGGTGAGGTCTGGGAAGGGTGTGCTTGGTGGAGGGAACAGCATGGGCAAATGCTCAGAGGAGGGCAAGAGTCCAGCCTGGTTTAGAAACTGAAGAAAGGGGTTGGGGGAGCAAGGAGAGGACAGACAGGCAGGCGGGGCCAGCGTGGCCAGGTAGGTCAAGTTGCCACAGGTAAGCAGAGCATTGGTAAGCTCCTGATGGGTTTAATTTGGTCTTGGGGTATAGACGCAATATGATCAGAGTTACATTCTTAAAGTTCTATCTGGAGAACTAGTTGTGGGAGCCTGGGAGGTGGGGTTGGGGTGTCCACACATACACAGTAACAGCCTGCATCAGTCACTATGTATATGTGGACACTCCTGACCCCACCTCCCTGTCACCAAGGGCAGAGGGCAGGTGACTTTCATCTCCACCCCTCCCCTGGGTCCCCCTAGTGTCTTCTAAGGGCTTACTTTTGTTGTCTTTTTTTCCCTTGTTGTGGAGAATGGGGTCTGGCTATGTGGCCCAGGAAGGTCGAATTCCTGGGCTCAAGCTGCCCTCCTGCCTCTCCCCCGCCTTGCCTCCCTAAATGCTGGGATTACAGGCATGAGCCACAATGCCTCATGTAAGGGCTTATTTTAAGGTAGCCCTGGGCTCCTGTCCCCACCACCTCAGAAGTAAACCTATCTTTTCTGAACCTCCTTGCCCCACATATCCCTCATGAGCTTCCCCAGGTGCCACACACTTGGAAAAAGGGGTGGCCTTTCCCAACTTGGATGGTGACCCTAAAATGATACATTCACATGCTAAACTCTGGAACCTGTGAATATTACTCTATATGGCAAAAGAGTGAATATTACCTGATATGATTAAGTTGGGGATTTTGCGGTGGAATCATCTGGAATTACCTGCATGGGCTGTAAGCACCATCACAAGTGTCTTTACAGAGAGAGGCAAAGGAAAGTAACAGGTGGAGGCGGCCACGTGGTGGTGGAGGCAGATATCGAGAGGCGTGGCCTCAAGTCAGAGGATTCTCCTCTAGAGCCTCCAGCGGGAGCGAGGCTCTGCCTACACCCTGGTTCCAGACTTGAGGCCTCCGGAGCCAGGAAGGGGTCACTGCTGCTGTTCCAAGCCACCCAGCTGTGGTGTGGCGCCACGGCAGCCCTGGGGAAGGACCGTGCGGGCTGAGACCCGGCTCGCTGGCTGGGGTTTCTGTTAAATGAGTGTAATGTGTTGTGGAGCTCGCTGGCTGAGGCCTGGCAGGGCCGGGTCCGGAGTGCCCAGCCCAGGGCTTGCCGCACCGCCGCTGCTCAGAGCACATTTGTTGAATTGGATTGAGGACAGTTTGTAAGTGGACAAGGCTGGGCTCATCAACCAAGCAACCTGTATTCAAATCCTGGCTCTACCGGTTACTTAAGAGACATGAGCCACGGTGAGTGACAACACCCCACATCTGTAAAATGAGCGTGACGCAAGCACCTGTCTCCCAGACAAGGTGGGGGATGGGAGGGCCCAGGCCCTGATGAGGGGCGTCTGCTTCTGGGGCCAGATCATTAGATCACCTTTGGCAGCAGACAGCACGGGCTTTCAATGTAGCTCTGCCGCGTGCTGGCTGTGCTTCTGAGGTCAATGTCTCACCCTCTCTGAAGTCAAGTGGAAGGCATCAGGGAATTGGACAGGGGCAGCTTTCGGCAGGTGGTTTCAACAGTGTCCCTGACTCAGGGAGCGGCCCACAGGCCTGGACTTGCCCCTCAGCTCACCCCAGGCATCTCCTCCCTTGACCTCAGCCCCTCACAGGGCCTAGAAGCCAGGGACCCCCAGAAAGTGGTCCTGTCACTCGGGGGGAGCTGCCTTCCAGGATTCCTCGGGGCACTGAGGAGAAGTTGCTCCCCCTCCTCCCTGTTCCTAACCCCCTCACCCCGCCCCACTTTGTCCCCGCTGCTCACAGAAGTTTGATTTCCCCCTTTCGAGGAAACAGATCAAAGAAACTGAAGTTGCCTCCCACAAAAGGAAAAACCTGCCAGCTCTCCCTCTGCCCCAGCTCAGAGACGCAACTGGGTGCCTACATTTTGCCTCTTACGTCTTACCCTCACCCTCACCCTCACCCTCACCCTTATCCTACCCTCACGCAAACCCTCACCCTCATCCTCACCCACACCCTCCTCCTCCCCCTCCCCCTCCCCCTCCCCTCACTCACACCCTCACCCTCACCCTCACCCTCACCCTCCCCTCACCCTCCTCCTCGTCTTCACCCCCACCCTCCCCTCACCCTCACCCTCACCCTCACCCTCCCCTCACCCTCACCGTCCCCTCACCCTCACCCTCACCCTCCTCCTCCCCTCACCCTCGTCCTCACCCTCCCCCTCCCCTCACCCTCGTCCTCGTCCTCACCCTCCCCCTCCCCTCACCCTCGTCCTCACCCTCCCCCTCCC